>NC_090437.1:505711694-506014724 GCF_031143425.1 Pleurodeles waltl
ATCACATTGTGAAGAGCACATGCTTTGGCAGTTACAATTGGCACAAGTTTAGGAGGTGGGATACAATGTGCATAATCAACAAGCATTTGTTATAATAAATGAAACATTTAACAAGCATTGGTTTTTGCAAACTTGGTATTCAAGGATTTAATGAATATACCCAAATAAGTCTCAAAGTTGCAAGCAACAGCTTCTTATTGTAATCGAGATCCTGGGTGTGCTAGTCTACCCACAACAACTGGTAAGCAGTAGTCCTTTATCTCAAGCATGCCTGGGGGCAGAAGTCAACTTTTTGCTCACAGTTGGTAACAAATCATCCATAGCCCCTGTGTTCTGGAGACAGTTATGGGATTCCATTTGGAGTTCATAAATTCTCCATCCCAACTGACTGCCACTCACCCTTTACTTTTTTCCCCAACAAGAAATTACCTTCATAGTCTCAAAGATTCACAAGCATCCTCACCAAGGTACAATTGTCTATTCTTTTCCTCATCCCAGGAATTTTTGCAGCATGATTTTCCTTCTCCAAAGGAAAGGAGGCACTAACCATCTGGCTTTGAACCTCGGGGTTTCAATTACTGGGTGGTCTACAGGCATTTCAGAATGGAGGGAATACATTTGCTGAGGGATCTGTGGATGGATGGTGACTGGATGGTCCATCTGGACCTGAAGGATGCTTATCTTTCAGTGCTGATCTTTCCACCTCACAGGAGGCTCCTGCAATTTCAATGGCAGGATCAATGGTACGAATACCTGGCACTCTCTCTGGTTTCTTTTCAGAGCCTTGGTGTTTCACCAAGCTGATGCAGCCTGTGGTGGGGAGACTTGGGGAGAAGGGCATGGGATTAATCATGTATCTAGATGGCATGATTCTCATGGCTCAATCACAGGTTCTTCTTCTGGACTACTTGTCCTATAGAGTTCATCTCCTTCAGGATTTGTGCTTTGTCATCAACAAAGCCAAGTCGCCTCTGATTTCAACCCAGATGATAGAGTTCCTGGGGTTCTAGGTTGAGACACTTCCTCAGCTCCTTCTTGCAGTTGAGAGACATCAAGAAGGTATTGAGATCTACACTGTGCAAATATTTGATAGCCTGAAGGACAATAGTGAGACTGTTGGACTTTTGGCATCTTCCATTCAGGCCATTTTCCAAGACCCACTCCTTTACAGGGCTCTTCAAAGTCTGCAGATCAGGCATCTTAGCAACCCCCTCTCGTACAACACACAGATTCCCCTCATGAATTGGAACTTCATATACATTGCCTAGAGCTGTTGGCAGGTTCTTTTGCTATTCACACACTTTCTCCTTGGAAGAACAACTATTGCATTATGTTGCAAATGGACAACGTCCGGGAGTCAGGTATATCAACAAACTTGGGGGC
This sequence comes from Pleurodeles waltl, assembly GCF_031143425.1. Taxonomy (NCBI): domain Eukaryota; kingdom Metazoa; phylum Chordata; class Amphibia; order Caudata; family Salamandridae; genus Pleurodeles; species Pleurodeles waltl. The sequence goes on from NC_090437.1 coordinate 505,713,078, forward strand.
ACCAAGTCCAGGTTGTTAGCTGAGATTGGCAAGGATTTTGGGCTCTTCTGCCTGAAACATCGGATTTCATTGATTGTGGACTATCTCCTAGGGCAGAAGAATATCATTGCAAATTGGAAATCCAGGTTCATGAAGGATGTAAGCGAATGGAGGTTGTACCTTCATGTGTTTCAACAGATTTAGGGGCTGATTTAAGAGCCCCTAGCACTATCCTAATGACACATTAGCATAATTGTTTTATGCTAATGTAGCATTAGATGGCCAAAAATGCTCTGCCATATTTACAAAGTGGTGCAATACATGCATTGGGCCACTTTGTGACTATTTGCATACTGTATGTAAAGGGGACATTCCGCCGGGGGGGGATGGTGGATAAATAGCCCAAAGAAATCTAATAAAATTCCTTGCACCATTTTGTTCAGCACTTTTAATGCCTGCTCAGAGCAGGGGCATGCCATTCAATACAATGGGCCCCTATGTACTCTGCTGGAGTAGCTCCAACATTTTGCCACCCCTCCTGCAGAGTACATCAATAGTATAAAAAATAATGATGCTATTGCCCCCTACCCTGCGCCATGATGCACCGTATTTTAAATACTGCGCACGCATGGTGTCGGTAGGTGGGTGCCAGGAGACGCACGGAAAGTGATGCTGGACTGGGTGCAGCACCGCTTTCATTAAATCAGGCCCTTAGACTCTTCTTGGCCCTTGTGGGATTGACCTGTTTGGATACAGACTGAATTATCAACTTCCAGTGTTCTCCAGCTGGAGGCTGGATCCTTTGGCAAGAGCAACAGATGCATGTCTGCAGGACTGGTCCAAGGAGCTGCTTTATGCCTTTCCCTCTCTTTGCAAGGATTGCAAGAGTGGTGGCAGCAGGTGATGATACAGACAGTGACAGTTGTCCTGGTGACCCTGATTTGGAGGGCACAACCAAGGTTTCGGGTTCTTCTTTAGATGTCAGTAGCCCTCCTCGTTGCTCTTCTGATGTTCCTGGAAATCCTGCAAGACCCCCTAGTAGACCTTCCTCCTCTGATATTTCAATGCCATCTACCTTTCATGGCATGGAAAGTTTGACAAAGTTGCTTTGTGCCAGGAATTTCAAGACAGATCTTTACACACCTCCACTGAGCATGGAGCTGCGTGGAGGCACTGGTTGTGGTGGTGTGTGGAACAGAATTTGGATCCGGTGGAGGCAGTTTTGAAGGACATAATGCGTTTTTGAGCTCAGGCAGCTGTACAAGACATGTGTTATAGGGCGGTGAACAATTTTCGATGTACTATCTCAGCTGTCCATTCCCACATTGACAGTAACCCAGTTCGGGTTCATCCAGTGGTTTGCACACTGTTCAAAAGTATCAGTTTCCAATCCTTCAAAGACTTGCTATGAGTACTTACGGGACGTTGAATTGGTATTGCGGTTATTTCAGGGGCTCACTATTGTTTACAATGGGCCCCTATGTACTGTTCAAGGTTAGGCACATCAATAGGGTCAAAAATGTTGATGCTATTGCCCCCTACCCTATCTTAGATACAGCACAAACATGGTGGTGGTAGGGAGGCGCTAAGGGGTGCAAGGAAAGTGAAGCTGCACTGGGAGCAGCGCCACTTTCCTTAAACTTCTCCTAAAATCCTAACTTATGGAGTCAGATTTTAAATTGCAATGCTGAAAATTCCACATATAGAAAGTTTAGCAACGCAAAAGGATGATGGACTGAGTGCAGAAACTTTTCAAACACTCACTCCCAGTCATAGATCTAGGTTTAATCCATTGTTCTTTTGCTCACCATGCCACCCCAGTTTTGATCCAGCCATACTCATATCAGTCTTGACCATGTCCCCTTGGGAACAGTCCAGCCAGAACTGCAAAGCCAGGTCCTCCCTAGACCAGAAAGCAGAATCCTAGGACCGGTTTCAGGGTATCACCCTCCATCAGCCAGGCTAGCTTGAATCCAGTGGCACAGTGCGAACGGGACCCATGTCTAGGGCATAATCTTCCAACTTAGGGCAACTTTTGCAACACAAAAAGATGATGGACAGAGTGCGGAAACTTTTCAAACACTCGACCCCAGTCACCAATCTGGGTTTAACACATTGTTCTTTTGCTCACCATGCCACCCCAGTTTTGACCCAGCCATATGGAACGCTTGGGATCAGTCCAGCCCGAACTGCGAAGCCAGGTCCTCCCTGGACTGGAAACAAGTGTCCTGGGACCGGTTTCATGATATCACCCTCCATCAGCAAGGCTAGCTTTAATTCAGTGGCACAGTGAGCATTGGAGCATGTCTGGGCATACCCTTCCCACCTAGGACAACTTTAGCAACACAAAATGATGTTGTACGGAGTGCTGACACTTTTCAAACACTCACTGCCAGTAACAGATCTGGGTATAATCCATCATTCTTTACTTACCATGCCACCCCAGTTTGGACCCAGCCATATGCAAATCAGTCTTGACCCTGTTTCCCTTGGGGACAGTTACTCCCGAACTGCAAAGCCAGGTTCTCCTTCGAACGGAAACAAGCATCCTAGGATCGGTTTCCGGGTATCATCCTTCATCAGCCAGGCTAGCTTGAACCTGGGGGCATAGCAAGCACTGGACCCACGTCTGGGAATACCTTTCCCACTTGGAGCAGCAAATGCAAAAACAACAGATGATGGACGGAATGCAGAACAGATCCAACATTCACCCCCAATCACAGATCTGGGTTTAATCTATCATTTTTTTTGCTTGCCATGCCGTTCCAGTTTTGACCCAGCCATATGCAAATCAGTCTTCACCCTATTTCCGATGGGAACAGTCCAGCCCGAACTGCCAGGCCAGATCCTCCCTGGACTACAAAAATGCATCCCAGGGCTGGTTCCAGGATATTACTCTGCATCAGCCAGGTTAGCTTTAATCTGGTGGCATAGTAAGCATATGACCCACGTCTGGGCATATCCTTTCCACTTAGGGCAACTTTAGCAGCACAAAAGGATGATGGATGGAGTACTGAAACGTTTCAAGCACTCACTCCTAGTCACAGATCTGGATTTAATCTATCGTTCTTCTGCTCACCATGCCACTCCAGTTTGGACCCAGCCATATGCAAATCAGTATTGACCTTGTTCCTCTTGGGAACAGTCCAGCCCAAACTGCTAAGCCAGGTCCTCCCTGGACAAGAATCAAGCATCCTGGGACCAATTTCAGGGTGACACTCTTCATCAGCCGGGCTAGCTTTCCCCCATTGGCACAGTAAGAACGGGACACGTCTGGGCATACCTTTCCCACTTAAGGCAATTTTAGCAACACAGAAGGATGATGGACGGAGTGCTGAAGTTTTTCAAACACTCACCCCCCAGTCACAGATCTGGGTTTAATCCATTGTTCTTTTGCTCACTGTGCCACCCCAGTTTGGACCCAGCCAGATGAAAATCAGTCTTGATCATGTTTCTGTTGGGAACGGGGCAGCATGAACTGCGAAGCATGATCCTCCCTGTACCAGAAAAGAGCATCCTGGGACCAGTTTCAGGGTTTCATCCTTCATCAGCCAGACTAGCTTGAACCTGGTGGCATAGCAAGCATGGGACCCACGTCTGGGAATACCCTTCCCACTTGGGGCAGCAAACGCAAAAACAACAGATGATGGATGGAATGCAGAACAGATCAAACATTCACCCCCAGTCACAGATCTGGGTTTAATCCATCAGCTTTTTTGCTTGTCATGCTGTTCAGGTTTTGACCCAGTCACATGCAAATCAGTCTTTACCCTATTCCCCATAGGAACAGTCCAGCCCGAACTGCTAAGCCAGGTCCTACCTGGAACAGAAACAAGCATTCAGGGACCAATTTCAAGATAACACTCTTCATCAGCCAGGCTAGCTGGAACCCAGTGGCACAGTGAGCACGGGACCCACATCTTGGCATACCCTTCCGACTTAGAGCAACTTTAGCAACACAGAAGGATGATGGTTGGAGTGTTGAAACTTTTCAAACACTCACCCCCAGTCACAGAGCTGGTTTTAATCCATCGTTCTTTTGCTCACCATGCCACCCCAGTTTGGACACAGCCATATGCAAATCAGTCTAGGCCCAGTTCTCCTTAAAACAGTCCAGCCAGAACTGCCAAGCCAGGTCCTCCCTGCACTGGAAACAAACATCCTGGGACTGGTTTCATGGTATCACCCTTCATCAGCCAGGCTAGCTTGAATCCAGTAGCACAGTGAGCACCTGACCCATGTTTGGGCATACCCTTCCTACTTAGGGCAACTTTAGCAACACAAAACTAAGGTGGCATGGTGAGCAAAAGAACGATGGATTTAACCCAGATCTGTGACTGTGGGTGAGTGTTTGAAAAGTGAGGAGCAGCGTGGATGCGGTGAGGACATGGTGAGGATGCGGTGCAGGAAGCGTGGTGCCGGGAGAGAAGCAAGCAAAGTGAGCAAGGGGCCCTTGGGGCCCGGCAACAAGAGTGCCAGGAGTGCCTGGAGGCAGGCTTTCAGGTACAGGTACAGGCACAGGCACACAGGCACAGGTGCCACTTCACCCTGCTTCATCCCGCCATCAGCACAGCAGCACCACAGACAGTACCACTGTCACTCAGGCGAGGCTCCTGCTGCCGCTACGCACCTGCCCCAGTGAACCTATGTCCTCTGCATTCCCCTGCATTCCTTCACGGAAAAAGAGATGGAGTGACTGGAAATTGGTGGCAGTGAGTGGCAGTAAGTGGCATGCCGGCAACAATAGGCTACAGACTTCCTGCATTGCACGGAGGCAGACAGCCTTAGACTAGTGCGGATTGTGCCCGCACAAAGTTCTGCATGCCCACCAGTCACAGACTCACTCGGAGTTGCCCAGCACAGCTAACCTCTACCGATTCAAAGGACTAAGGAATGGAGTAACCACAAATGAGTCCCTGACATCATTGACATTGTAGTCACCTCTCTTCTGCAATGAGTGAAGAACAGTTTGGTGCCTACTATCACAACAGCACAATAGTACGATCTGTAATACATCTAGCAAGGCCCTGACTCTGCCCTCCTGTAGCTAGTGAAGGTCATTTTGGTGATGCAGAGCAGATGGCAGGAGGGATGCCACTGGGGTGCTTGTGCCTCCATGAGTGGGCAGCTCTGCACAAGGCCATTTAAGGGCCCACAGGCGGCTCTCAGGAAGAAAGCAGCTCCAGGATAAAACAGCTCCCTTTGTGTTGCCCTGATCCTGGTATCCATAAGGAGAGGACCACAAGTATGGTATTTTTAAGGGCCTTCAGGTGGCTTTCAGGAAGAAGGTGGCTCCAGGGTAAAACAGCTCCCTCTGTGTTGCCCTGATCCCATCAGCTGCAAGAAAAGGACCTCAAGCCTGGTACATTGTCAGGAAGCATGAGCGACTAACAGGGTAATTTCAATGCGGTTAGGAAAAACAAGGGGGACCATGGCTTGGGGAACAAAAAGTCAACGAAGAGAACAAGGACAAGAACGCCCAGTCAGGACTCCGTGCTATGTCTGGGGGAAACAGAAGTTATAGATTTGGACTCACCGCTCCTAAAACAGATTCCAAAAAGGGTAAAATCACAATTGCATCAAAAAAGACAGGTACAAAACAACTGGCTTTGTAACTAAAAAAAATCCAGTAAAAGTGAAAATTACGAGATTCCAGCTCACATTTAGAGCTAGCCAGTCCAGTAACAGCAGCGGAGAGAGAAAATGCCCCAAAAACAAAGAAACCACAAAAGAGCTGTTTGACGCCGGTACAAATCCATTAAACCCTGCAATGGCAAAGTCTCACACAAAACACGTGGAAGTTCACACTATTAGTTCAAAGGAATCATTTTCATCCCTGAACCTCTCTGTCCTTAGTAACTGGGAGTTGCCCAGTTCAAGGTCCACCCCAGCCTAACTTACAGGCCACCCTAATGATCCAGAAACACAGGGCCAACTTTTGAACAGACTCACAGAAACAGCACCGATCATGTAAGAAGCCACAAATTATAAACCCTCATGTGTCACTTCTAGCCCATTTGCATGGGGCAGGGCAACAGCTGGATATAACAATCATTAGTTGGAGCCCATTTGTGGTCTGCAGTAGTAGCTCACTGACAAAGAATAGGTTCATATTCGAAGCCAAGCTCTACAGCACCTGGAAGAGCGAGAACAGTAACAAATATAAAAGCACCAGTTGAAGTGGCACCCAAAACAGTCAATACCAAAGTCCCAGCTGTCACATAGGAGTCACTCCTGTCTACTATGGATGCAATGTCCTCAGCAATCTGTCTTCAAGCAGACAAACAGGAACTTCGGGTGGACCTCCTTAACATCCTGGCAGTACAAAACATGGGCATCAACAAGAAACTACAAGTTCTTAATGAGCTGATACAGGGAGCCCAAAATTACAACTATACGGCACAAGTCACAAGTCAGTTAAAAAATGTAGAGGACAAACTTCAGGTCCTCCCAACAATCCTCACCAAAATAAGCTGAAAGTAAAGTGAGGTCTCAATCAGTAAGGCCACTTGAAAGGATGTGGGTTTTAGAAGCTGATGCAGAAGTAACAGCACCCAAAACACCACCTCCCAAGCAACAGGTGTCTTTTCAGCACTGACAGCTGACATAACTCCCTGGGAAAGTGTTCTGCCAACACTCACCAGTGATGCAGAATCCTCTCAGCAAGTCTCTGCAGGTAAGAAGACTCCAGTATCTGAGGTTCTGGACCCTGCAGCTTCAGCAGTTACAACTGAGGAAAGGGGGAGAAATGAATCAGTCCTAACAAAAAGGGGAAAGAAAAAGCAACAAAAAGCCCACAAGGAAAGCAAAGCATCAAAACAAACCAGCATTTTGCAGTTATTTGCTCAACAGAGAACATCATTTGCCTACGATGCCATGGAAGCAAATAATGAAGCAAAACATGAAGAAATCAAATTGATTGAAACCCCCGGGGCCAACACACTAAGGCCATCACCCGCTCCAAGTCCTACAAGCTTGTGGCATAGGGCAGAAAAAATGTAGTTATGCCTACAAAGAAGCACAACACAACACAGTTAGACTTTTCATCCTTGGCGTGGTCTCCCTTAACTTTTTGCCTCTGTTCCCCAGGTTGTTGATGTGTGCTGGACTCTGATTTTACTGTTTTGGTTACTCTGGGCACTTTACCACTCCTAACCAGTGCTAAAGCGCAAGTGCTCCTTTACAAAATGTGTATGTAATTGGCTTATCCATGATTGGCATATTTGATTCACTAGTAAGTCCCTAGTAAAGTGTACTAGAGGTGCCAGGGCCTCTAAATCAAATGCTACTAGTGGGCCTGCAGCACTGGTTGTGCCACCCACATAAGTAGCTCTGTAATCATGTCTCAGACCTGCCATTGCAGTGTCTGTGTGTGCAGCTTTAACTGTAAATTCGACTTGGCAAGTATACCCACTTGCCATGCCTAAACCTTCCCTTTTCTTACATGTCAGACACCCCTAAGGTAGGCCCTAGGTGGCCCCAAGGGCAGGGTGCAGTGTATGGTTAAGGTATGACATATAGTAATGTGTTTTATATGTCCTGACAGTGAAATATTGCTAAATTCGTTTTTCACTGTTGCAAAGCCTGTCCCTCTCATAGGTTAACATGGGGGCTACCTTTAAATATGATTAAAGTACAGATTCCCTTTGGGAGCGGATGGAAATATGGAGTTGGGGTCTCTGAGCTCACAATTTAAAAATACATCTTTTAGTAAAGTTGATTTTAAGATTGTGTCTTTGAAAATGCCACTTTTAGAAAGTAAGCATTTTCTTGCTTATGCCATTTCTGTTTGTGGATTCCCTGTCTGGGTCAGTTTGACAGTTGGGCTAGTAGCACCTCACACTAGACAATGACACAAATGGAGCTGGGGTGTAATCTGCATTTCCTGATGAGCCATCTGTGCTAGGAGGGAGGGGAGTAGTGGTCACTCACACCTGAAAGGGCTGTGCCTGCCCTCACACAATACAGTCTCCAACCCCCTGGTGAGTGTCTGGGGCCTGGCCTGGGCAAGGCAGGATTTCACATTCAAGAGAGACTTTGCTTTGAAGTAAGCCTACTTCAAAGGAGAAATTGGGTATAAGAAGGGCACCCAAAACCACAGACATTGGAAACACATCTGGAAACAAGAAGAACCTCTGCCTGGAAAAGAGCTGAGGAATAAGAGCTGCCCTGCCTGTGACTGTGCTTTGTGGAGCTATCCTGCAGTTGCTGCTTCTGCCAGAGCAAGAGGGCAAAGACTGGACTTTGTGTGCCTTCCATCTTGAAAATAACTCTCCAAAGGCTTATTTAGAGCTTGCCTCCTGTTGTTTGAAGTCTCAGGGACAGCAAAGACTTCTCTCTGCTAGCTCCTGGAGTCTCTGGAGAGACTCCTTCTCTGCCCTGTGGTGCCCATCCAGTTCCTGGGACCCTGAAAGCAGAAGCTGGCAGACTAAGAGGAGGAAATCCACGCACAGAGTGCTGTGCGGGGAAAAGAACGACGCGCCGCCGGCCCTGTGGCTGAAAATCGAAACTCGACGGAAACGTGACCGAAGAATCAATGCACGGAGCTGGAGACACGACAAGCAGCATAGCTGATGGAAACTCGGAGATCGAAACCCGCGCTGCGTGGATTTTGAATCATGGTGCGGCTGGATTTCCGATGCAAGTACCGCTGACGTGTAAAAAAAATGCAAGGCCTGCCCGGACCCGAGAGTGCTGACCGGATTGACCCATCGCTCTCCTGGAGAGAGAAGGAACAATGCGCCCTGACCCAACGAAAGGAGAAACGACGCAAGGTCCTGCTCATGAGTGGAATCAACACATCACAAGCCCTTTTTGATGCACACTCATCCGTGCGGGGTTATTTTTGACACACCCAAGGTACATTTTCACGCTAACAGTGTTAGTGTGTGTTTTAAACTACATAAAGACTCTCTTTGCTTTTTAATTGATAACATGACTTGTGTATTGTGTATTTTTTTGGTTTTGGTCTTGTTTTGTTTAGATAAATATTTTCTATTTTTCTAGACCTGTGCTGTGTCATTTTGTAGTGTTTTCATTAAGTTGCTGTGTGTGTTCGTACAAATACTTTACTCCTAGCACTCTGAAGTTAAGCCTACTGCTCTGCCGAGCTACCAAGGGAGTAAGCAGGGGTTAGCTGAGGGTGATTCTCTTTTACCCGGACTAGAGTGAGGGTCCTTGCTTGACAGGGGGTAACCTGACTGTCAACCAAAGACCCCATTTCTAACAGCAGTCTTACAGGCAGTCTGATCGTATCAATAACACATCAGGAAGAAAACAACACCAGACTCACATCTAAATGCCTGGCTAACTTCGTGGAACCCTCTTCTCTCAGAATTCTTGACAGTAATGAGCAGCAAACCTGGCATGAGGGCTATGAAAACTCCATTAGGGGATATGGGAGGAGAAGCATCCACTTATAACAAGGGAATATGTAACCAAATGACCGAGAACAGGAGTAATACATGAGTCAGGACCAGAGCCAACCAGTAGAATCTCAGATTCATTAAGGAATAATAGTCACCAAGTTGCAAAAAGTTGCAAACCTTCTGTTAATACCGAATTACACATCATTAGGGGTGTTTGATGCTTTCACATCATTGGGGGCATTTGATACTTTAAACACACGAGCCATCATAAAGTTAATAAAGGCAATGAGAGCTGATCTCCTGTCAATTTAAACTGCACCCTTGCAGAAGAGACAGAAAGGCAGGAGCAACAACTTGGGCCTCTCCTTGTATACTCTAGCAACTTCTGGCACAGCAGGAATTTTTCAAATCATGGGAGATTGAGTTACGAATAATTGAACACCCTCAATACCCAGGACCGCTGCTTCCCATAAATGTAGGCAACCTCAATCCATCACAGTCCTCAGGAGAGAGATTGGTCCTAAAGGGTGTGATGGGGCAGTTTTGGATCTGATACACTTAGAAATCTAACAATAATGCAAAATTGAAGTAAGTTTCACCAGGTTCAGCACCAGCAGGTTTATCATGACATTACAGCAGTTACAAGTCAGGACTAGCCACAGTTCTTGAACGTTCAGCACACTAACCAGTTCTGACAATAATAGTAATAGCGCGGTGACAGATGCAGATTGCGTTAACATATGCTCATGGAATGCTTGGAGAATATGTTACAAGATGAGGCTGCAAAGCCATTTTTTCAGACATTTGACATTATTTTAACACAGGAAACTTGGACCCTAAAACCAACTCAAATAGTAGGCTACTCAGAGCATCAGCTACCAGCTAAACAGTCTTCAAAATTGGGGCATCCCAAAGGGGCCTATCTATGTTCTGCTCTACTAAATTCAACTGGGTCATAGGATCAATTGAACCTGAGGTAAACTGGATTCAGGAAATCGATGTATGCAAAGCCATTCATTAATAGAGGAGAGGAAAACCACTAATCCAAAGCCGCAGTCTGGGCGTTCCAAAATATCCAGCCAGTCTCTGCATCCTAAAACGGCCTGTTGAACGTAGATGAGCTCAAGAGTTCCATTAAAGGCACCAGAACAACACAGCCTTAATTGTGCACATCGAACAACTAGTACAAATACTGAAACAACTGAAGGCTGAAGGGGTCGTGGGCACAGAATAGACCCCAGCCCCCCCTTTTCAACTATGATATAACTTACTGGTCCCAATTTCTAGAACCTCATTTTAATTGTCTCTATTGAACCAATGTCATTCCAGACTCAAATCAAGGCCTACCCAACATCGACAGGCTCATTACTTTAATTGACGTGGAAGCAAAACTATTCACATCATGTTTACTCCAGCATTTACAAGCATGGGCAAATTAAAAAAAATCTGATATCACAAATACAGACAGGGTTTAGACCAGGCATGAGGGCACCAATGAACTTCACCGCATTAAGCATCCTAGTAGAGAAGGCCAAACAGCGGAAAATGTGTCTGTTGCATGTTTTGTAGACCTCAAGTCTGTCTTTGATCAGGCTCCCCGTGAACAGCTTTGGGCAAAACTGGAAGCTTTGGCATCCAAAGACACTTGCTGAGGGGAATCCCAGCACTTAACACAGAAACTTGGGTGCAAGTTAAAACAGGAGGTGGCAGCTTCGTCACAAAAAAATAATCCCCACAATGAATGGCCTTAAACAAGGATGTCTACTTGCCCCAAGTCTGTTTAACTCAGCAAATTTTGAGGGAACCCTGCTACAAGACAACAGCCACCCCTCAATCCTGGTGTCAGTTAAGTTAGGTTGCCTGCAGTATGCAGATGACATTCTGCTCTTAAACCAAACGGCAATAGGCAACAAAGCATGGATGCCCTAACAAATTACCTGGACAATCTAGGATTAGAGTTAAACTTAAACAAAACTAAAGTGGTTTGCCTGGTTAAAACCAAATTTAAGTAATTCAGCTGGTTTATAGAAGGCAAAAGGTGTGAGGATGGTCCACATATAAATATTTAGGTATCAAATTGAAGCATCAAATGACCCTTAAACATAATTTAGCTGTTATGCAGGCAAACACACAGTTCTTAACTCTTCTGTTAAAATTACTGAAAAGAAACTGAGTTACCATCATTTAGCCATCTTCTTACCGTAATGTCAGCACAGCTGATGCCAACAATATCATATGGCACTGAAATCATGCACAGACGGGAAAAAGCTACACTTGACAATATCCAAACAAAAGTGTACAACAGAGTTGTAGGAGGCTGGCCCTATATGTAGTGCACCAAACTAGGTACACTGTGTAGGGGTCCAGGCAGCCACACGTTGGTTTCCAGAGGCAAAACCTAGATCACCTAATGCTCTAATTTTTGAGTTAGCTTGGTCGAGCAGCTAGGCTGACCCTCATTGGCATGTTGGTTCTTTGTTGTTTGCAGAGTGGTACCTCCACTCAGAAGGGAGATCTTGGGTGATTACTGAAGCCTGGAGGTCCCCTGGGTTTCTTGTGGCCAATCCAGTGTCTAGCTCCTCCACAGTGGTAATTTTCGGGTCCTTGGAGCACCAGGCAGGGCTTGGCACCTTTTCTTGATGCAGCAGGTCAACAGTTATCTTACTTTGGATTTTCTTTGGTGCGGGTCTTCTTTTTCCTTTTGAATCTGATTACCTGGTATAGGGATGCCCACTAAATACTGAATTTGGTGGGCATTTTAGGGGAAACTTGGTAGTGTTCAATGGGACACTTACCTTTGGGTGGCTACACCCACTACAGTGACCACTTCGTGTGGCAAGGGTCACTGCCCTAAACCTAAAATGAGAAAAAGGGTTATTCTCGCAGACAACACCTTAGGGGTGGACATTGCCAGGTGAGGCCACTCCTCCTACTTTTTGTCAGGTTTACCGCCTTTGTTCCGCCAGTGGAGATTTGCCAAGGAGGGTGTAAGCTGCTGCTAGCAGCAGGCTTTGGGGTTGAGTTTCAAGTGTGGTAAGTCCTTTGACGCTCAATGCCAGGATATTGCACATTTCCGAAGGAAGGGGTGTTAGCTCCTCTACCCAGGAAGGGCATTGTCTTACAAACCGGAGAGGCAGGGCTCTCCCCCAAGGCTTGTATATTGGCTGTCTGGAGGTGACAGCTGGATAGGACCAGTCAGCAACCATACCAGGATAGTTAGTTTTTTTGCAGGGGACACCTCTAAGGTAACCCCTGGGTACTCTTAGGGTAAATCCAATAATGGCACCAGTTTGGATTTATCACTCTGAATTGTTTAATACCAAACAACCCAGGATTCACAGTGGCCATCATGTAGCTGGGGAAACTCATCTTTGACCAGTGTCCAGTATCAGCACATTTATTAAAATGGCTGTCCTGTTCACTCACCATGTCCCAGGTTTTGTCAAGGACACAGTGGGGGCATATTGCTCATACAGCTATGCCCTACATATACTATGGAGCACCCTGCCTTACAGCTGTAAGGCCTGCCAGCGGGGTGTCTTACCCACAGTAAATGCAGCGTGTGGTGGACAGGGCACACAGGTGGTGTGCCATGTTGAGTTTGTGTTTTAGGTTTGATCCAGGACACTCAGACTGCAATGGCAGTGCTGGGGTCCTCTGCATGGCCCTAGAGGGTGGCACAATCAGTGCTGCAGCCCTCAGGTGCCTACCCATAGTACCTCATACCCTGGGCACCTAGGTACCCATTTACTATCGACTTATAGTGGTAGATAAGGGTGTATCCAATTGTGCCAATGCATCAAAACAGATTTAGGGAAACAGCTCTGGCCCTGGGCACCACAATTTCTAGAACACATCAACATCTGACAAAAATTGGAGGATATCCATGTAAAAAAAGAGGCCCTCTCTCACAATAGTGTTTTCTGTATCAAAAAGTGTTTCACTGGCCCATGTACGCCTAGAGTTTGGTTTAAAAAATCTATCTTTCCAAAGAAGGAGCGCTTTTGTCAAACTGTGCTGGAGACTGCATGCAGCCGAGAATTACTCCGTTAACAATGTATGCTGGCTGGAAATGGAGAAAAAACAGTGCAATAATCAAAAAGGCTCATGGGGAGAATACTTAAGCCAGGCCATTGGGGTATTAGATATTCAAGATGCCAGAGCTACCAGCATGGGACATTCTGCCTTTCATCGAGTAACTAACTCCTCAACCCAATTACAGTCTTTTGCAACAGATAAAAATTAATTTGCTAAAAAGAAGACACATCTGGGCAATTATCAACTAATATAAAAACGTGAAACCTCAGGAGTAACTTTCAGTGCATTTTACCCAGGCACTAAAGCAACAATTTATTTTACATCGACTCAGGATCATAGGTACTAAAGATCTCATTCCAGCCTGGAAAAAACAATCACAAAGCTAAAGTTGTTGTCTATCTAGATATAAGCTGGAGACAACAGGACATATTTTCTGTCTATGCCTGCTACCTATGTCAGAAAGAAAAAATATGCTGAAATCAATCTTTTTAAATCTTCAAATTCACTCCTACAGGCAAGCAGTAATCACATGGCTAACTGGCCCCTTTATTCCCCTAGCGTGTAAGAGAGTACAATTCTTAAGACTGCTTTGAAAAAAAGAGCTGGACCAGTTAAGGAGGTAGGTCATGTAAGTTTTAAGATCCCTCCATTTGCACATGTAATCCTGCTTTAAGAGGTTTACATCTGAAAATTCCAAAAACTGATTTAACAAAGAATCTGGGGCCAATGAAGGAGCACAGACAAATTACTTTTAATAACCCTCTGTGCACAAGTCACTGCCACTTCACAATCCAGTTTAAGGGGTACATATTGCACTAGCTATTTGCACTTTACAGCATGAAACAAGAGGTCCATATCAAGATAAAATGGGCCTCAGAACACCACAGGGGAAGTGCCAAAGGAGCAAACAGGGTCGGAGGGCATCATTTATTTCTACATACAATATATCTAAAGTGTGGGAACTTTTAAACTATTGATTTTATTACCTTGAAAATTATTTTATGTTTTTCTTTTTTAATTACTGATGAGTGTATTGGACACTTTTTTGTAGTGGTTTTTATTAACTATGCAAATAAACTTGAATTGACGTGAATTAAATTATTACAGCATCTTGAAAACTGAAACTAGGCAAATAAGCATTGTACTACAGTTTGCTATTTATAGCTTTTTTCAACACATAGGAACAGTCATTTAAAACTGCTTTTCACTGAAAGATAGGACAATGCACATGTTTTTATTACATTTTATACTCTGTTATCAATATACACAAAAATACAAAATAATATACATTTTTAACTAAATACAAATAGTATCATTAAAATGCGTATCAGTCAATACTAACTGGAATCAAATAAAACCCCACCACTAAAAATATTGTAAATACTGTACAGTATATTTAGAAAATATGTAAATCAGTAGAAGGGAAACAACCACATATCAAGTCCTTAATTGTTAGAATGCTTCAAAAGAAGTGCTTATCATTGCACATTGGTCTCACATGACACTGTACTCTGAGGCTCATTAGAATGCATAGCTTCAGATGCTGTGGAGAATTGAAAGGTGCGCAGGGGAGAAGAAGACGTGTCTTAAAATGTGTTAATTGAAAAGCTTGAGTAAAAACAAGAAAGACCTCATGCCCCGTGAGGTCATAGGAGTCTCTAGAGACGTGTCAAAGGGGGCGGTCAACTTGAAGCACGGAGGGCGGTCATCTTGAAGCACGCAGTATAAGTTCCTCATGGTCTATAGCGTCTTTGCAAGTCAGTCAAGATTCATTGTTGCTGTGGAAAGGGCATGTTAATGGAATCATGTTATTTGTGCTTCAATTAAGCCAATAAAGAGATCTGGAACTAGATAAATAATTATTTTCCACTTGTTTTATCACAGAGTCATCCATAACATATGGACTCTGTTTCAAATATTAGTAATTTCAATGGAACTATGTTAAACTCTTTCCCTGCGGAGGACGAAATGGAGCCGTCCTCGGCTCTGTTTTGTCCTTTGCACACATGGAGGAAATCCCTCTGGTGCAGGCATCAGAAGGATTTCCTTTGGATATTGTCAGCCTTGGTTGCTGGGAAGGAGCTTCCCTAACAACCAAGGCTGAAAAAAACCCTCTTTGTATTGATGATCAGCGCGCTATGCACGCATATGTCTTTACAGGTAAAACGAAAGTACAATGAGCAGATCGGGTCATTTACTTTCATTTTCATCGGTGCTCGGGGGCATATCTCAGCCTCTGGAGCACTGATTTCAACTGGAGAGGTACAGTTGAGAAGGGGAGAATCTCCCCCTTTCAATGGTACATTTCCCTAGTAGATTTCTGCTTGGGGATCACCCAAGCAGATCTGCGCCCTTCCCCCTCAGTGGTAGAAAGCCCACTAGGCACCAGGGATTTTTTTAAAACATATTTAGACATGGGGGCTGCCCAGAATGGGCATTGCAATGCCCCCAAACCCCAAAAATGGGCCCAGTCTTTCTGCTTCTCCTTGGGGGGAAGATGGAGGTTATTACTCCTGCTCTGCCCCCCAGGGGGTGCAGAAAGCCACTAAACACCAGGGTGTTATATTTTTTTTTAAAAGGGGTGTTGCTGCCCATGATGGGCATGGTCATGCCCCCACCACAAACAAATAAGGACTAAAGTCTTTCTGCCCCTCTTTAGGACAGATGAGGGAGTAACCCCACATCTGCCCCCCGGGCGCAGAAAGCCCAATAGACACCAAGGTTTTTGTTTAGCAATGTTTAGGGGTGGGTGCTGCCCAGAATGGGCATGGTAATGCTCCCACCCCCTAAAAAATGGGCACAGTCTCTCTGCCGTACCTGGGGGAGCAGACCTGGGGTAATTACCCATGATCTGCCCCGGGGGACAGAAAGGCTACTAGATACCAGGGAATATATATATATATATATATATATATATATATATATATATATATATATATATATATATATATATATATATATATTTTAAAAAGAGTAATGGGGGCTGGTCATGCACTCATGCCTAGGTGTCTAGTTTAAAAAGATGTACAGGTTACCCTTGTTGCCAAGTATAAAATGTGCTGTGTCCATGTTACATTTCAGGTTGTTTCCTGTTGCAAGAACTAGGTCCACCCACACAAGCGTGTAGACATTTTTATCAGGAGACTTGGGGAATTCTGGGTGGAAGAAATTTGATGACTTCTCACAAATTCCGGAACTTTCCATACAGAAATGTGAGGAAAATGTGTTTTTTAATCAAAGTTTGAGATTTGCAGGGTATTCTCTGTAAAACAAAACGTGAGAGCCACACACCCTAAGTGTCTAGTTTTCACAAATGTGCAGGTTGGCTAGGTTTCCCTAGTTGCCGGGTGAGTTGGGGTCCAAAATCTAGAGCTGCCTAAATCAGAATAAAGGGGTAAATTTTCAGCAGAAAAATGTGATGCATCCATGTTGCGTTTTGGGCTGTTTCCTAATGTGGGCACTAGACCAACCCAAACAAGTGAGGTGCCATTTTTAGAGGGAGCCATGTAGGACTATAGAATAGTAACATTTGCTATTGCCATTGGATTTTGCTGCATTTGTGCCTTTCAAATGTAAGCCAGTGTATAAGAAAGATGACATTGAGACAAAATACCCTCCAAATCATACGCTAGTATGGCTACCGTAAAAATTCAGACATGTAGAAATAACCACTGCTCCTAAACTCCATATCATGTGCTCATTCTGGAAATACATATGTTTCCTTGATACCCATTTTTCACTCTGCCTATTTTGCTATAAGAATTGGTCTATACAGGGTCTCAAGGAAAAACCAATGTATGCTGCAGCTCAGTTGTTTGCTCTGGGTACCTTTGGTTCTTGGAGAACCCACAAACCCTATGTATCTCCACAATAAGAAAGGTCTTGTGGATGTAATGGTACATTGCTTTTATCAATCAGCCATTGTTACAGATAAAAAAAGTTACAGATAAAAATGCTGTCATAAATGCATGTTGTTTTCTACTCATTTTCAATATTTCTTTATTTCAACAGTTATTTTCCTTGGAAAAAACCTTGACGGAACTACACCGATGACTCTTTGCTGAATTTAGAATTTTGTCTACTTTTCAGAAATCTGTAACTTTTCTGAACCACCTATCGGTTTCACTGATTGTTTCCACCACAAACTGGAAGTAGGTTGAGAGCACAAAAAATAGGAAAAATAGTCTACCTCTTAGAAAAATCCCAAAACTGTGGTACAGAATCAGGGTTATTGATTCAGCTCAGCATGTCCTGAAAGCTGCGAAAATGATGACCGTCACCTTTAGAATTCCAAGGATGTTGGAAAAAAAAGACACAAACTTGGCATGGATTGCTTATTTTAACAAAACATCATGGATGCATAAGCTTGAACTATCCCAAATAGCCAAGAAAAGGCTTAGCACTGAGGGCAAATGGCCTAGCAGTGAAAGGCTTAACACATATGTTTTGTATGTTATGCTGAGATCTCAGATAGATAAAGTTATTATAACAAGGATTCAAAATACGTATGCAATACTAATGAATGCGTTTATGTTACATTTATCCACTTTTCATCTTGAATACAATCAAGTGCAAAAAGTAATTTCCAAATTTTTAAGGCGCCTCCCGCAAGTATATTGTATTTCATTTACTATATCAAGACTCCAGTGTATTTCAGCTCAGAAGACAGAGTGAGTTTAAAATTGTTAAAGAGAGCAGAACCACATAGAGTGTCAGCAGATATATCATAGGCAACCATTCAGGTTGAAATATCAGTGTTAAAATTGTAGTTGTACCAAAGCTTTCCTTTGCTATTTAGATACCAACATGTTGGCAGTGTAGACTAAGCCTAGCTGTGTGACTAGACATCAGACGAAATCCAGTGCCACCAGCTTGCAGGCCTTTAGCCCTTTTTACCTACTCAGCATGCTCTGTTTTATCCTATTTATTTCATTATTTATTTTAGCACTTCTGCAGCTGCTTACATGTTATAAGAAATGATTTGCTTTTTGTTATCAGTGCCATGCTGAGAAAGCATCATTATCAGTGATGTATGTAGGTACTGTCATGTCCCTTTCACTCTAACGTTTGATAGGAACATTGTGCTCACTTGTTAGGGATTGGAACATTGTGCACACTTGTTAGGGATTGTTTATATAATTGCTGGCATAAGTCTGCTACATTGACAGTTGTTTAGGTACATACCTACATCAGGGATCCTACATGAGCCGTATCAATACACCTTAAACGGATAAGGTCATTAGAAGGGTTCCTTCCAGATGCCATCTATGCAAAAACATTTCAATAAGATGCATGCCTCTGACTCTTTCTTCTTCTATGGCTTTTTTATTAAATTTTGTGGGAGAAACATGTCAAAATAATCAAGAACTTATTGTTTAAACAAAATGTATATAAATCAAACATGTCTCTGAGTCTTCCTTTTATAAGTTTCAGCCCAAAAACTTCAATCACAAAAACAACCACACATGGGCCTAGTACTCCAGCTGAAGAGCATCGCCTACAGCTTAGAGTGTTTTTAAAAAATATGGCAAGTTCCTCCTAGATCAGGAATGCAAACACCCAGGAGACTTAGGGCCTCTTTACAAGTTGGATGGTTGAACCTCCACAACTCCAATACGGCAGTGGTGAGGCGGCTCTCAAGCCGGCGGCCTCACCATCACCCTATTACAATGTTTCTACTGGACTAACCAGCGGACACCATCGTATTATGATGTTTCCGCCAGTCAGTTTGGTGGAAAAAGTGCGGAGGCATAGCTGAGACCAATGTCATCGCACACAGCACACTCAGAATGCGCACTCTCTGCATAGCAGACAGTGCGCTTTCCGAAGGTGCATACAGGGGGACCCCTGCACTGCCCTTGACATGATCACAGGCCTACAGCCTTTAGCTATATGCAAAGGGATCTGAGTGCTTGGCCTGGCCTCTGGTGACACCCTCCATCAGTCACATTGCCACTGAACCAACTTTCTTACAGCCTTTACCCGTGTGCAGTGGGCTTTATGCAAAGGTCCTGGCTGATGCCTAATTCCTACATCAACCCCATGGTCCGCAGTGGTAACTGCACATGGTATTCAGCAAAGCATAGTTACACTCCACTGTATTCTTTGTTTTCACTGTTTTCAGTATTCCTCTTCACTGGTCAAAAATATACTTTTGTTTCCAAAAATTAACGGAACCACCCATAGATTCGAAGGTTAACAGGGACAGTTTTGAGTGGAAATTACACTACAAACATTACATTATTTGGTGTACTTTTGGGCACAGTTACCACTCCTTTGGGACACCCTGCATCCTGATCAAGGTCAGCAGATGCTCTTACTTAAGCCCTCTTGACAATATGTTTCACTCAGGATCCGGTGCCTGTAAATAGCAACAAAACTAAATGTTTGCAGTTGCTGCCATCCAATCAGATTACCCAGATCATTGAATCAGCAAAGTCATCTGAGGATACTGCATAAAATAAAGGAAAATGCTCCCTCCTATAATTAGATTTATTTATTTTTCATATTTAAGATTTAGGAATCCTTCACAGATCTAGGTCTGAATATATTAACAAACTAACAGACAAGGTATGCAAAAGTCTAACTCTAATTAAACCTTAGAGGTCCCATTGTAAGTCAGAATATGAAACAAAAAGATATTGTGGTACAAAAATACCAACTTTACATAAATATAATATAAAGTACACAAATATTGACTATAAAAGAATCTAGGCACTCATGACGACCCTAGCGGTGAGTGATAAAGTGCCAGTAATAACCTCAACAGGCTGGCAGTAATTACCACCAAATTATTACCATAACGGTGAGAACTGCCATAGACAGCCAATGCACCAGACCAACGGCCAGGGCGGAAACAACACTCACCACGGCTGTAGCCGCCAACAGCCAGGCGGGAGACAAAGTACCGCCCACCGTATTAAGACACTGCAAACCACCACCTTTTCTGGGGCGGTACCAATGCCATCAAAAGCCTGGCAGAAACGCATCACAGAAGAAAAAAGGACTCACCATCTGAGACACAGGGAAGAAGAACACCGCCATGGAACCCAAACTGTAAGTTTTTCCTATGATTTTCTATGTTATGCTCCACCTGGAAAACCAATGCCGACCAAGACGACGACGGTGAGTACAGCCGCCTAGCACACGAGGGAGGGAGGGAGGGAGGAAAACGAGAGTGACACACATATGCACAACACACACCTGACACAAACACACCGTACACACAACCAGCTGCACACGAAAAACAATTTACACCCGATACACTGCAGAATACTACACGGACAACAGGAATGGATGAAAGTGATTGTATTCAAATCAACATCTAAAAAATGTCTTGATTTGTCATAAAACAGATATGTACACAATGCACATGTACACAAAGGGACACTGCCCAGTCCAATGTTCAAAGATCCCTAATGACCACAGGGGACAGCCTAAGGTCCACCTCGAATCCTGACTTCATCCAGATAGAAGTCTGCAGGGGCATCAGTTTGCAAGTGGGCAGGCACCTCAGTGGGGGGGCACCTCAGACAGATGTGGAAGAAGTCGACTAGTTCTGGATGGGGCAACATGCCCATTGCTCTGTCCTGGGGAGTGCAAGACCACAGTCTCTCTGGTGGGTGACTTTACCACTGGTTCTGGAGGGGGCAACATGCTTATTGCTCTGTCCTGGGGAGTGCAAAGCCACAGTTTCTCAGATGGGTGACTTTCCCACTGGTTCTGGAGGGGGTAACATGCCCATTGCTCTGTCCTGGGGAGTGCACGGCCACAGTCTCTCAGGTGGGTGACTTTCACACTGATTCTGGAGAGGGCAACATGCCCATTGCTCTGTCCTGGGGAGTGCAAGGCCACAGTATCTCAGGTAGGGGACTTTCCCACTGGTTCTGGAGGGAGAAACATGCCCTTTGCTCTGTCCTGGGGCGTGCAAGGCCACAGTCTCTCAGATGGGTGACTTTCCTACTGGTTCTGAATGGGGCAACATGCTCTTTGCTCTCTCTTGTGGTGTGCAAGGCCACAGTCTCTCAGGTGGATGACTTCCCCACTGGTTCTGGAGGGGGCCCCTCGTACAGCAGGCCCTGGAGGGTGGCCTACATGGCGTCCGCTGGTGGTGACGGCTGCAGTGTGTTGGAGGATGGAGGTGTGTCCTTGGAACCCTCTACAGGTGGTGATGGCTGCAGTGTGGTGGTGGATGGAGGTGCCTCCTGGGCAGCCCCTGCAGTTGCTGATGGCTGCAGTGTGGTGGTGGATGGAGGTGCCTCCTGGCCAGCCTCTGCAGTTGTTGATGGCTGCACTTCCTCAGCTGGCAGTGGGGGCCCTTGACAGCTGCTGGTGGTGGAGGTGTCACCCTGACCACCTCCGCTGGAGTAGAGGCCTTCAACTCCTCCATTACATGGGGCGTGGATTCTTTACACTTCCTGGCAAGGGTGGATGGTTTCTTCCCCTTCTTGGATGGAGGTGCAGGCTCCTTCCTCTTCTTGCCTGGAGGTGCAGGCTCTTTCACCCTTCTTGCATGGAGATGCAGGCTCCTTACCCTTCTTCCATGGAGGTGCAGGTTTCTTCCCCTTCCTTGAGGTAGGTGCAGGCTCCTTCCCCTTTCTGGATGGCGGTAGAGGCTCCTTCCCCTTCTTCGATGGAGGTGCATGCTCCTTCACCTTCTTTGATGAAGGTGTGGTATCCTTAACACTACGAGTAGGTGGTGCCACCACTGTCCCTGTGGACTGTTTGGCTGAGGTGCTGGGCTAGGTACTTGGTACCCTGCACACACAGGCAGGAGGGGAGAGGAGGGGGAGGGGAGAGGTCAAGTTGGGCAAGGAAAAGCTTTTTAGGGATGGTGGGGTGGGAGGAAGTAGGAGTGATGGGAATGGAGGTACAGGGAGTGGTTGTAGGAGGTGTATGTCTGCTGGATTTGGGTGAAGGTGCATGGGCTGTATGCTGATGTGAGGTGGATGGCTATTGGGTGTGTGAGTGTTTGCGTTTGTGTCCTTTAGGAGGGTGGGACAGGCAGAGCGGGAGAGGACAGAGGGGACGCGTGCATGGCTGTTGTATCTGCTTGGTGTGGTGATGCTGGTGGTGAATGTTGATGTAGTGCATGCAGATGTAAGCGTGGACAAGACTGGGAGGGAGGTGGAGGAGGAGGAAGGGGAGACAGTGGAGGCAGTGGATGTTGTCGTGTCTGCAAATGTATGGTGTTTGTATGAGTGCTTGTGTGATGAAGTGTGGTGCTTGTGTTTGCCTGTGCCATTCTTGGGTGTTGGCTTGTGTGCATGAGCATCTGTATGTGTTCCTGGGATGGGTTGGGGTTGAGGAGAATGGGACTGGGAAGTGGTAGTTGGAGGGGGACAGTAGAAACAGGGACAATGACTGCAATCTGTTGGCCTGCCAATCCACCGGGAATGACCTCCAGGAATGCATTTCATTGCTGCATCTGGGATGCCAGCCCCTGGATAGCATTCACAATGGTTGACTGCCCTACAGAGATGGATTTCATGAGGTCAATAGCCTCCTCCCTCAGGGCAGCAGGGCTCACTGGGGCATAGCCTGAGGTACCTGGGGTGAAGGAGATGCCCACCCTCCTGGGTGAGCGGGCACAGGCAACTCGCTGAGGGTCTGCTGGGAGGGCTGTGCTGATACAGGGGTTGCAGCTGTACCTGCAGCTGGAGTGGTCTCAGAGCTGTCCGCCACCACCAGGAAGCTCCCATCGGAGGAGGTATCTGAGTCTGTGTTGTCTCCTCCAGTCTCCGCCGTGGTGCTCCCCTCGCACTCCATCCAACTGGTTCCCTGGCCGTCGGTGGACTCTGCCTCCTGGGTCCTGTGGGATGCAGCTCACTCTGTCACCGGTGCCCCTGCTCTTCCGCCAGATGACACTAATGTACACAAGGACAGGATGATAAAACAAGAAAGTAGGGGAGAGAGACAAAGAATACACTGGGTCAATGTCTGCACCAACACCACTATTGGCATACATATCACCGTCACACACAGGGAACAGGCTTAAGCACGAGGCAGTGTGCTACCACTGATATGGCTAGTTACTAAGGCTAGACCACACACCACCAACTGCAGCACTCCTGGGACCTACAATGCCCTGCCTGAAATGGACTGCTAATAAGCTGGGTTACCTGTATCTGCCATACACCTATTACCCTTCAGATGAACCATGTGGCAATGTCTGGCCTGGCCTTGGGGGCACCCAGTAACACACATCCACCACCCGGATACAACCCCATCAGCTAAAATATGTAATGATACCCACTGTGCTCACCCCCTTCTGGCTGCTGTGATTCCCTCAAGCGCTCATTCAACTCAGGGTAGGCCACCTCCAGTATGCGGGCCATCAGGGGGATCAGGGTCTGACGGGCACACCCCCTCATCGTTGGGAGATCATCCCCAGCTGGGTCTATGCGGTCTTCCATGCCCAGCGTCTCAGGTCCTCCCACCGTATCCGACAGTGGGTGCTCCACCTGCCGTAGACCCCCAGGGTTCGCACGTACTTGGCGATGGCACGCCATATTTCTTTCTTTTGATGGGCGCTGACCTGAAGAGGCATTACAGACAGGAGAACATCATTAAACAAACAGTCCAGCCAGTCAAACAAATGGCCCATCATACCTGTTTCCATCACCATTGGCACACACATAGCCCAGCGCACACCATGTACACTGCCACAAGACATTCCCCCCACCTCACCACCCCCTTACATGATGCTTGCACACACATCTCCATGCATCCTTCCCACATGCATCGTGCCAAAAGTGTACTCACCTGTTGGTATGGAGGCCCATACAGCTGTTCGTACTGGGGTAGGAGCCCAGCCACCAGTCGCTCAAACTCCCATGAAGTGAAGGCTGTGGCCCTTTCCCCGGTCACATGGGCCATGGTAGGTTCCAGACACAGGTCACAGCAACACGCGCAGTGTAGGTCTTCTCCTGTTGAAGATCAGAAAACAAGTGAGGAATCAGATAGAAAATGGCGGTCACGTCTGTAGCGGTGTACACCGTCACCCCCGGCGTAGATCCCCATTGGCCACTGTACTACATAGAGCCCCATATTATCCAATGAGGAATTGCATGGCGGTGCAAGACCGCCTTCCGCCACGACGCCCAACGTCGGCGAAATTACCTCACTTCCACCTGTCCCTACATACAGGATAGGTGGTCGCCATTTCAGTGGGGGGCAGCAGTCATATCGACAATAACTGCATCACAGATTAGATTGGCACATATCACGCCATTAACACTGTGCCAATACATAAGTGCACCATGTGGACTGTAGTTGTGGTTCATTGTTCCAATTGTGACAGCCTACTCACTCTTGTGTCTCTTAGCTACCTACTGCTGCGGATGAATAGGAGGTGGAGATATACCCCGTGTACAGACCCCTGGTGGACTTAGCTACACTGGAGGACAGGCACATTCTCCTCACCTATAGACTGGTCAGGGCCACAATCACAAAGCTGTGTGCCCAATTGGAGCCTGACTGGACCTCATCTATCCGTCATCCAACTGTGATCCCCCCTCTTGTGCAAGTGCTATCAGTGCTCCATTTCCTGGCAACAGGTTCTTTCCAAGTGACAGTGGGCTTGGCAGCAGGAATGTCACAGCCAATGTTCTCAATCGTGCTGGAAAGATTGTTGTCTGCCCTGGTAAAACACATCTGCAGCTACATTGCTTTCTCCCTGGTGGATGATTTGGCCACTGTGAAGGCTGGCATCTATGCAATGGGACATATCCCCAATATAATTGGGGCAATTGACGGAACACATATTGCGTTTTTCCCCCCGCCCCCAGCAGAATGAACAGGTGTTCAGGAATCGCAAGAGTTTCCACTCACTGAATGTGCAGATGGTGTGCCTGAAAGACCAGTATATCTCCCATGTCAATGCTAAGTATCCTGGGTCGGTGCATGTTGCCTTAGTCTTGAGAAATAGCAGCATCCCAAATGTGATAGCCCAACTACAGAGGCACAGGGTGTGGCTAATAGGTGAGCCTTGGTCCCCACCCACTGTATGTTAGTGTATGCCTCTAGTGTTAACCCTTTTGGATTGTGTGAGGCTAAATGTGCTCCCTCAATACTTGAAGGCGACTCTGGCTACCCAAACATATCATAGCTGCTAACCCCTGTGAGGAATGCCAGGACAGGGGCAGAGGAACGTTATAATGAGGCACATGGGCAAACCAGACGGATCATCGAGAGGACCTTTGGCCTCCTGAAGGCCAGGTTCAGGTGTCTCCATCTAACAGGTGGATCCCTGTGCTACTCACCCGAGAAGGTCTGACGGATAGTAGTGGCATGCTGCATGTTGCAGAACCTGGCCCTCAGATGCCATGTACCCTTTCTACAGGAGGAGGAGACAGAAGATGCCCTTGTGGCAGCATTAGACCCTGATAACAGTGAGGATGAAGAGGCTGAGGATGAGGACAACAGAACATCAGTTATCCGTCAGTATTTCCATTGGCACATAGATGAGACAGTGCAACTGCACATTTCTATGACTATTGGTGTATTATGTGTGGTTGTAGCATGATGGCATTAAGTTCCTTTTCTCTCTACTTACTGTCACCTATGGTTTGTCAGTTTACAGATGTTGGTGATATATCAACTGTGTACTGATGTGCTGAATACAGCCAGCTAAAGGTCATTATTTCTATGCTCTCTCAGTGTACAGTTCATTTGCATTAGATGTGACTGATTCCATAAATACACACTTTCAACACATAAAATACTAGTAGTCGAGTTGTGTTCAAGGGTGTTTATTGTAGTGCCAAGAAATTGAGGTTAAAGTGCAATGGAATGCAGTGATGATGGAGGAAAGTTCAGGGTATTGTTCCAGTCTTTTTGTAGCACTGGTGCAGTGTCCATTTGGCCATTGGAAGGGGAGCAACGTCTGTTCAAAGCAAACAAGGTGATTGAGTGGGACACAAGGGGGACAATCAGGAGAGTCTCATTTCCTGGCGGGTGTCTTGGCAAGTGTCTCCAGCTTCTGTCTGGGTCACAGGGAATGTTGGTTGGGTGGTTCACCTTCTGCAGGGGGAGGGATGCTGGTGGCCTGTGGGTCCTGTGGGTCCTGTAGCGGGGCCTCCTGCCCACTAGCAGAAGTGGAGGGCTGGTCAATGGACTGGCTAGTGGTAGGGGTCTGCTGGTGTGGTCTTGCCTCCCTCATGATGTTGGCCATGTCTGCCAGCACCTCTGCTATGGAGATCAGGGTGATGTTAATGGCCTGCAAGTCCTCCCTGATCTCCTGATACTGTCCCTCCTGCAGCCACCTGTTCTCCTGCACATTGTCAAGAATTTGGCCCATCATGTCCTGGGAATGTTGGTAGGCTCCCAGGATCTCAGAGCGTGCCTCCTGGAGAGTCAATTCCCTGGTCCTGTCCTCCCCCTGGCTCACAGCAGTCTTTCCAGTGTCCCTTTTGGCCTGTGCCTCTGTCCCCTGAACAGTGTGCCCAATGCCACTGACCCTGTACTGGTGGGCACACTGCTGATAGACTTGTCCTGGGGACAGAGGTGTGGGTATGCTGGGTGGGTGCTGTGGTGTGGGATACTGAAGGGGGAGGCTCTGTGGTGGTCTGTGAGTGGGCTTGCGTGACCGGCTGTCCAGTGGTCCCTGACGGGCCAGGTGTACATCCAGATCCAGAAGTCCAGAGTTACTGTCATCAATGGGGACATCTACTGTTGGGGGACTGGATAGTCGTGCCACCTCCTCTCCACTGACAATGGCTGGGGTACCTGTGGGGATGTAAGTGATGTATTATGCTTCATGTGTATGGCATATTGTACATCCCTGGCTTTTCCTCTATTGTTTGTGTTGTCCTGTTACCTTTTGCTTGTATATGGTGATGTATTGTGGGATTGTTAGTTTTCCTATGCTGTGCATGCTTCTGTGATGGGTGTTCATGCAGGGCTGGGAGGGCTGTCCATGCATTGGTATCGCATGCAGGGCCTGGCATTGGGGTTAGTCATATATGTAGGTGCAGTATGTGGGATTGAGTGGAGTGATGGGAGTGAGGGTGAGGATGTTAGATGGCATGCAGTTATGGGAGATGAAAAGTGGTAATTGTTGACTTACCAGTGTCCAGTCCTCCGGCTACTCAAGTCAGTCCCTCAGGAAGCAGTATTGCCAAGACTTGCTCCTCCCATGCTGTGAGCTTTCGGGGAGGAGGTGGTGCCTGCTGCTATGGAACGTACCTTCCCCCATAGGTCGTTCCACCTCTTCCTGATGTCATACCTTGTTCTTTGATGCTGTCCCACGGGGTTCACCCTGTCCACGATTCTCTGTCATAGCTCCATCTTCCTTGCAATGGATATCCTCTGCACATGTGCTCCAAACAGCTGTGGCTCTACCCTGACAATGTCCTCCACCATGACCCTTAACTCCCCATCAGTGAAACAGGGTTGCCTTTGTGGGGAGATGGCTGTTGTGTGGTGTATGTTAGTGATAGTATTTTGAGTAATGTTGTGGGGTGTGTGATGTGGGGTAAGTGAGGGATGTTTGGGTGTAAGTGATGGGTATCTAGTTGTCGCAGTGGTCTTGGTGTCAGTCTGGTTGCGATGATTTATGTTCATAAAGGGTCGTGGGTAATGTGGGTGTGTGTTTTATAGTGGTGTGGGTGTGGTGTGTGTATGAGTGTCAGGTGTGTATCTTTAGTACTGGTCAATGTGGTGTTGTTTTGTATGTGGGTGTCCATTTTGAGCGCAGCGGTATGAACCGTCAATGGTTTACCGCCATTGAATGTCCGCTGTGGTAATTTGTGGGTCATAATGTGATGGGTGTTGTTTTGTTGGCGTATCGGTATAGGAGATGGGCCCACCACTTTTGTACTGACCCTTTGGCTTGCGGATTTGTGTATGTGGCTGTATTCTATCGAATTGGTGTGTGTGTGTCATAATACGGCCAACGGATATTCGCCACCACAGTGGTATGTTGACGGCTGTCAGTGTGGCGGTAATCAGCAGTTACTGCCAATGTCATAAGGAGGGCCATAGGGTACAAAAATATTAGCATTTTACCCACTAAAAATTATATATATTAATACATATTAGAATATAAGTTTAAAGTAAATGTCAACATGTTTGAAAATACATGTAAGATAGTAAAATAACATAGCATAATAAACATATAGATGCATTTTTTAGAATACACCTTGGAAAGCTGAAAAGAAACATTCAAACCTAAAAAACATTAGAAACAAGCATATTGGAGGTGAGTGTCATATTTACTAATCTAAATGCAGTTCAACAAACACTGGGGAGAGAGCTTATATTTGGGGGCAAATCAGATTTACTATTCTAACTCCAAGCCTACACCCACTTGGAAAACTATAAAAATATTAGGGGGCAGTGGAGTTATGTTTTAATATCCCAAATGTAAATAACAGCACCATTTCGTTCAATTAAATAATTATTGGTTACATGTAATTTAATGTCATCTCAGCAATTGTGCAACTTTGTAAAATATTTAATAATATCTAATCTGTTTGGAGAAAATTTGTATAAAATACATGTTTATTCTAAAGTCAAAAAATGGTGTACTCCCCCTTGATATTTTGTTCCATTATACACTGGCACTGACAACCTAATGATAACGATATTATAGTCAGGGGAGACTTTGGAGTTGATATTAAGGTACCTGCACTTCAAGACCAGCCAACACCCTGTTGGAATGTAAATATTTCAAAAACTACAGAATGCTCTGATACCAAACCATAAAGGGCTCTTTTCTGGGCAAGTTGCTGGTTTCATGGCAGGCTTGTTCTAATTCTGCTGTACTGTAGCTGTAAGCCAAGATTCCAGTGGGACTTTGAGAAGAAAAGCCAAATCTTGTTTCCCCTCCTTTATTTTTTGCTGTCTTCACAAAACATGACCGGCTGAAATTTAGCTGGATGTCTTAAGAGGGATCACATTTTCTGCAGATTAATCAAATAGAACCAAAGTTATAAGTAAATGTAAACACCTTCTTTAGAGGAAGCTGATACTAATCATAACTAAAGAGATTTTATCACCTATTCTGTAACATATACATTTTATAGCTCCTTTGCTTATGTACTTATGAATGGTTGCTCTCATTCTCCACTTGCTCCATATACCCTGACTGATAACATGTAGATGCAACTCATCTCCATCTTGGTTGGGGGCTGGTGTTGTGGGGTACTACTGCCATCTCATTTGAATTTGTAGAAATTATGGAAATGTCATATGCTATTAGTTTATCAATGTTTACACTGATTGCCCGCATTTGGGGAAGGTTTTTTTATAGCATTGACCAGAAAATGAGTTGTTGGTTGAGGAGGGTGTGTGCCCTTCTCAAGCAACAGCCTAAATCTCCATCAGGATGAACCACAAAAGGTACTACATTAATAAAGTGAAAACATAACATGAGGAAAGATGCACACCAATTTACAACAACAGAGTAAATTTCAATAAATTCTTTGACACCAGAACAACAAATATCCAATGAGTAGAACCTGAGTTCTTAATTTTTAAAGTGAAAACTAGTGCCTAATATGTGAAAGCATCAACCACATCTAGTTGTGCGAGACCAGGTTAAAGTCAAAAGTTGTGCCCGACTGCGATTGAGCGCAGTCCAGATACACAAAGAGGTTTGGGTCCGGTCTCTGCCTACCTTTGGACTTAAAAGAAATTTAAGGAAAAATATCTGAGAAGATAAAGTTTAGCAGGGCAAGGCAGTTGGTGGTGTCTGACGAGGAGGCATTTTTGTTGGGGAGCCGCTGGACAAAGTCACTGTGAAGATTTGTACATTCGGATTTACACTCTTTTTTGGAAGTCGAAATCTCAAGCTGAATGCAACTGCAGCCTGTAGCTGGTGAGGGCTCCATAAGGCCAGATACCCCTTCTACAAGGAGCCACTGAACAGGACTTGCTGCTCCAGAGAAAAAATGTAACAGCAGCTGCCACAAAGTCAGGCTTAACGGTGATGCACATTGGGTGTGACTGACAAGCAAGTAGGTCCCTGTCTCCTCTCGGTTCTCAGAGCACTTTTTGGTCAAAATGTTCAGAGTTCCAAGTTTTGTATTTGGGCTATTGGCAAATTTTAAGCATCACTTCAAGGGTCTAGGACTGGACAAGTACCACTTTGAGGGTCAGAACAGGTCCCGGTGTGGGTTCAAGAAGGTTGGAGCCTTTTCTGGCCCTGAGGCTCTGATTAGTAGGTCAGCCAACTAGCCCTTGGCATCAATTCTGGAAGTCCTCGGTTCAAGGAGAAGAGCAGGGCTCAAGCAGCAGAGCAGACCTCTTGGGTTCAGAGCAGACTTTAGGCAGAAGAGCAGTCATTATTGATATAGCAAAGCAGTCCCTCTGAAGTACACAGACGACCAGCAAAGCAGGCAGTTCTCTGAGAGTCATTCCACAGGTCCAGAAGCAAACTCAAGTGTGGGACTGAGGGTTTCATTTTTAATACCTGGTGCCTTCTTTGAAGTGGAAGAACTTTTTGGAGGCTTCCTCCCTCAGATGTGTCTGGAACTTTCTGCCTCCTTACCTTGGCTCCAGCCTGGCTTCAGGCACAAAAGGCTAGAGTGAAGTTTTATGTGCGTGAACAGGGCCCGGTGTATTGATGTATCAGTATGGCTGTGCACAGTTCTTTACCTCCATCCTGCCAGAGATGGTCCATTCAGGACACTTAGGCCCATATTTATACTTTTTTGTGCTGCATTTGCGTCATGCTTTGATGCAAAAGCGGCACAAACTTACAAAATACAATTATATTTTGTAAGTTTGCACTGCTTTGGCGTCAAAAAATGATGCAAGTGCGGCGCAAAAAAAGTATAAATATGGACCTTAGTTCCTCCAGTGTGTGGCTTTCTAGGAGCACTATATAATGGTTAGGCAATACTCACACCTAGGATTGTGACACAGGACCGGGCTGCAGGCACCAAATGGCTGGGACAAAAAAATGCCAACTTACTAAAAGTGATGTTTTCAGAACTGTGACTTAGAATACAACTTTACCACTAAAGAGGACTTTAAAATATAATTCCTTACATGGTAAACATGACTTTGTTACCTTCTGCCAATCAAAAGATAGCATTTATAAAATATAATAGGGTAACCCTAGGATATCCTATGGGAGAGGTAGGCCTCACAGTAGTGAAAAATCAATTTGGGAGTTTTTAACTACCAGGACATGTAAAACTTAAAATTGTATGTCCACAATTTGATTAAAATGCACCCTGCCCTATGGGTTGTCCAGAGCTTACTTTAGGGGTTGATTTGTATGGAATGGTAAGGACGTTTTAGGCTTGGGTATTTTGCCAAGCCTAAGTGGCAGTTTATAATTGTATACATGCTGTAATGGCAGACCTGTTACAGGTTTTGGGGGCTTATACAGTGGGTGGCACAAAAACTGCTAGAGGCCCACTAGTAGCATTTAATATACCAGCCGGAGACCCTGTGACAGACAGGTCAACCTCAGTGGATTGGCAGGGCAAGCAGTAGGCAAGGGTGATCCGGGAGGATTAACAGGATTATGGGCTAGTAGACATATGGCGGCTCAGACATCCAACCACAAGAGAGGGCACCTTTTTGTCAACCATACATGGTACACGGATTACTTTGGACTACTGGTTTATATCACAGGAAATGTGTCCATAGGTGGAAGAGGTCAAACACTTATCTGAAACGTTGTCTGACCATGCTCCAGTGCCACTGTGATAAGCACTACCAGGTGCTATACCTGCCCCATTCACATGAATATTCTGTGCAAAAGTGTTGCTGGACACTGTGTTCAAAGAGGTGATTCATAAGGCGGTCAATGAGTTCTTTGAAAACAACTCGGGAATGATAGATGGGAAGGACACACCATGGGAGGCCTTCAAGATCACAATCAGGGGAATATGTATTGGCACTCGGGCGTGGGTTTTAAAATCGATCTGTACACAATTACAAAAAATGGAGGACACGCTAAACTCCTTAGAGTGCAACAGTATATGGATACTCTGGTGCTCATACGGAAACACTTGACAAAATTCAGTGACCTGGCACTACAAGATTCACACCACTTATCTAAGCGCCACATAGCCCGAGTCTATGGGGAAGGTGGTAGACCCAGCTGTAGCCTAACTAATAGACTCAGGCCACAAAAGTTGGTACAAACGCACTATTCTACATCTGCTATGCTCTCTGCCTTCAGGGACTTCTATGCTAAATTGAATCAGACTCGCTGATTAGCTACGTGGGCTGGGGTCGATGGGCATCTACAAGAGGTGGCACTGGCGGGGCACCCTCAAGGCCAATGAGAATACTTACTGCAACCTATAACAATAAATATCAAAGATGTGACACTCCTGAATGGCAAGGCCCCGGGGCTTGATGGTCTGTCAAGAGAATTCTACAAAGAATTTATGGATCTGTTGGCCCCGCACTTGCATGTCATGTACGAGGAAGCACACTAGAAACAAATGCTACCTTCTCATTGCGGGAAGCTGGCGATAGCTACCCTCCGAAAGCCAGACA
The DNA here is from genome assembly GCF_031143425.1 of Pleurodeles waltl. Lineage (NCBI taxonomy): Eukaryota > Metazoa > Chordata > Amphibia > Caudata > Salamandridae > Pleurodeles > Pleurodeles waltl. The sequence continues at coordinate 505,745,930 of NC_090437.1, forward strand.
AGGTCACTGAACAGTGCGAGTCATGTCGACCACTTCACTCATTAATATCAACACAAAAATCATAGCTGAGGTCCTGGCAATTCGCCTGCATCCCCTGCTACCCAAGCTGATATTGCTGGATCAGACCAGATTCATCCCCTCTAGATCAACTGTGCACAACCGGAGCACGATCTTCGCTTTGCTGCATCAGGTAGACCCATCACTTCAGGCGGCCAAAGTGCTTCTGCTAAGACATTCGATTCTATCACCTGGGAATATATGTTCACAGTCCTGGCACAAATGGGCTTCCCAGAGCTCTTTACCTGCTGGATTAAGCTACTCTATGCTGCCCCTGTAGCTCAGATTAGAGTAAATAATCACACATCGGACATGTTCTCCATTGTCAGGGGGAAGCGACAGAGCTGCCCCCGTTGCCGTTGTTGTTCGCCCTGATGTTAGAACCACTAGCATATCTCATTAGACAGAAGCATGTCAACTCGGCTCTGCGATTTTGGTTCCAATCACTAGGTATCTTGCTATATGCGGTCAACATGGTCCTATATGTTAGGGATCCCACGCAGCACCTGGCCCCTATGATCAGAGAATACATTACATTTGAGTATTTCTCATGACTATGTAAAAACTGGACGAAATCTGTCATCATTCCCCTTACACATGCAACACAACAATGCACCCTGGTGTTCCCATTGAAGTGGAACACAGAACCAGTAAAATACCTTGGTGTCTGGATACAAAGAGATCCAGACGTGGTGATGCTTGAAAATGATGGTAGGGCTATTTTTAAACTGGAAGATCAAGTAGCTGGGTGGTCGGTATTGCCATTATCGCTAGGAGATAGAATAGCAGTCATCAAGATGGTTATTCTGCCCAGATTCTTATATCTATTTTGAAACATAATGATAGTTCTAACTGTGTGTTTTTTCAAGACCCTCCAAAGTTTTCTGATTAGGCTCACATGGGCTGGGAACCATCCAAGGAATAGTTAGGCCACACTCACATTGCTGTATGACAGTGGGGGCTTCAAAGCACCAGATTTTTATTTATGCTAACTTTGCACACAAGCGCACTTTGCCCAGTATTGGCCCACAGCACACAAATACATCCCACATGTGGCTATTGAACATCATGACACACATCCATTCCACTCTCAGCTATGTTGCCTCACAAATGGAAGAGTGTTCTGTGCACGGAGATAAACACACTGCATTCTATTATTGTAGCCTAACACAAATTGGCGAAATGGGCGGGAAGCTCTCATTATAATCCTCTGCACTGCCATTACGACACCACCCTGATATATCAGTATCCCAAGAGGATACAGTGTACAGGATACTCACTTCGACTGACCTCAAAACTATGGGTGATCTCTACCCCAATGGTAAATTAATAGACTTAGCGGACATTGCGGACTCCCAGCAGAGTACCCCACTGGTGGCATTCATCTATTATTGTCTGCAAGTGGCTCTGCATGCACTTTACCCAAAATTCCCAGATAAACCCCGACATCCACGGCATTGCTAGTTTTACTCACTAGCACAACTAGTCAGCACCTCATCACCAAACTTTACAACACAGCACAAAAAGAGAGAGGTAAGACAGCTAGGTCAGCAATGGAGTTAGAATGCTGCACTTCCACAGCCCTTGATGGAGGAAGACTGGAGTTTTTGCTGCCAACAACTACACAACCTCACCTCTAATTGTAATTTACATATTATCCACTTAAAGTTCCTCCATCAAATGTATCACAACCCAATGCAACTACACAAATACAGATTGAGGGAAGATGCAGATTATGTGTGATGTGGGGCCGGGAAGGCAGGTTTTCTTCACCTGGCCTCGACTTGCTCTGCTGTCCAGATGTACTGGCAGCAGATAACGGAAACCCTTTCTCTCATGGTAATGGTCAGCATCTGATGTGACCCAGCTGTATGCCTTTTGGGGCTGCTGAGAGACCTCCAGGCTGCTTTCTTTCCGTGGGGCTACTGTTGGTGAAGAGACGTTTTGCACTACACTGCAGTAGGATCAAGCCCACCAAGGCAGCCTGGCTGTCAGATATGACTTGTTGCCAATCTCAGTTAGAACTATAAACAGAGGAACTGCCAAAGATCTCCCGGTCTAGATACATATGGGGACCTCTGACTTCATATCACATGAACTGGGGACATTAATGAGCCAGAGTGAGATGGAAACCTCGACAAAGTAGCAGGAAAGATCTTATGCAAGTGTTTATTCATGTATTGTCTGGTCGGGCGAGGGTTGTGGGTGTAAATGACAAATGGTTGTTTATGTTACCATATGTTTGTGAGTTATCTTAATATGCAAAAGCACTAATAAAAAAATAAAATAAATTGTTAGAAGGTGCTCCTTCACATTCAAATTGTATAGCCCCTCATAGGTACTTACGTGGTTACCCTGTATCCAGCCCTCTAGTGCCTTCTGTGAGATGTGTACAAAGTCAACCTAGGACTGGCTAGTGACCTTCTGGGTAACCCTGAACTTCATACTATATTGCTCTGGTGTCAGACCAAACTTCTGGGTGAGACACTTTTTTAAGTTGGGATAGGAGTTTCTCTCCTCTTCCCTAGCCTAGGGTTATGAGCCTATCCCTCCCAGATACTGGAATCAGCTTCCATAGGAGTGAATCTCAGTACTGAGGCTTGACTCTTCTCATTCTGAGAGCCCTTTCAAAGGCTGCCAGCCATTAAACTATGCCATTCCCCTCTTGCTATTCAGGGACCACACCCTTGGGTAACCTGGAACAAAATCCACCACCCTTGGACATCTCAACTTCTTCTTTGCTGCCACTATCTCTTTGTTCTGTTCTTGTACACCTGTTTTCTTTTCTAGGGTCAACGTTTCTGCCTCTAAAGCTGCATAGGCCAGTTGGGCTTCCACCAGTCTTTCCCTTGGGGACTGGTTCTCTCCTTCTGAAGTCACCCCTCTGCCCCAACTAGCTTTGGGCATGGCCCTGGTAACTGTGTGGAGTGGTGACCTTTCTTCCTCCTCATCACTGGGGTGTTTCTGTCCTTCCTCCTCTGATAGGTTGGACCTAGTGTCCTCTCCCTCATCTCCCAATGGAGCTTCATCTGTGCCTACTTCTTGGGCCTCAGCCCAGGCTGTCGGGGATTTAATCATTACATTCTTCCAGAGAATAGTGGCTGCAGGCACCTAGTGTCCTCTCCCTCATCTCCCACTGGAGCTTCATCTGTGCCTACTTCTTGGGCCTCAGCCCAGCCCTCAGGGATTTCATCATTACATTCTTCCTGAGATTAGTGCCTGCAGGCAACTCCCTCTCAGCACACAATCCCCTAAGCTGGACTACTGTAGATGTGGGTAGGTTAGCTGTATGACAGTAGCCTCTTTTTAGCATGGGTACCCCCACTTTTTGCCTGTTTGTCAGTGTGTTTGACTGTGTTCATTGGGATCCTGCTAACCAGGACCCCAGTGATTATGCTCTCTCCCTTCCAACTTGGTTACTTGTACCATTTTAATCTCACATTTTGCATACTGGTGCCCCCATGTAAGTCCCTAGTATATGGTACCTAGGTAACCAGGACATTCAGGTACCACGGGATCCCCATGGGCTGCAGCATGTATTATGCCACCCATTGGAAGCCCATGCAAAGTGTTCTGCAGGCCTGTCATTCTCAATGCAGCCCGCATGAAAGGGTGCATGCACCCTTTCTCACTACAGGTCACTGCACCAAGTCACTGTAAGTCACCCCTATGACAGTCCCCCCCTAGCCCAGAGGGCAGGATGCAAGTACCTGTGTGTAAGGTCACCTCTGCACTAGCACTAGCAGAGGTGCCCCCACGAACTCCAGTTCAATTTTCCTGGACTTGATGATTGAGGGGATGCCCTTTTATGCATGTACTGGACATAGGTCACCACCTATGTCCAGTTACATAATGATAACTCCGAATCTAGGCATGTTTGGTATCAAACATTTTAAAATCATACGCCAATACTGTTGCCAGTTTTGTACGTATGATTCCATGCACCCTGGCGGCTCCTTAGAGGACCCCCGCCATTGTTCCTACCAACCTTCTGGGGTTTTCCAGGCAGCCCAAGCTGCTGCCACCCCTCATACAGGTTTCCACCCTCCTGCTGCTTGAACAGCTCAATCCCAGGAAGGCACAATACAGGATTTCCTTTGGGAGAGGGGGTAACACCCTCTCCCTTTGGAAATAGGTGTACATGTCTTGGGAGGGTAGCCTCCCCAAGCCACTGGTATGCTTTGAAGGGCACGTTTGGTGCTCTCCATGCATAAACCAGTCTACGCCGGTTCAGGGACCTCCAGTTCCTGCTCTGGCACGAAATTGGACAATGGAAAGGGGAGTGACCACTCCCCTGTCCATCACTACTCAGGGGTGGTGCCCAGAGCTCCTCCAGAGGGTCCCCGGGTTCTGCCATCTTGAATCCTCTCTTCCTGAGCTGCATTGATCCTGCATCACAGGTGGTGGTCTGGAGTAGTCCTCTTGGTCCTTTCTGCCAGCAGTCCAACTTTGGTGGAGGTAAGCCCTTGCCTTCCCACGCAGGACAGTACCCCCATGCATCGCGTCTCTTGCAGCTACCAAGGCTTCTTTGCATCTCCTCCAAAGGCTTTTCAAGCTCTCTTTAGCCCCAGCCCCTGCACTCCTTCCTGTGGCGCACAGCCCTCTGGGTGCTTCTCCTGCGGCATGGGACCCTTCTCCAGTTGTGCTGTGTGACCTCCTCTGCGAACTCCTGGTTCCTCATCCTGTGGGGGCTGCCTCTTCTTCTGTGGACTCTCTGCCTTGCTGAGGGTTCCCTTGGACTCCACCCATGGGTTTAGTCCTCCTGGGCCTTGCTGGTCCCCAGCAGCTCCACTTTTGCAGCACCCCAACTTCTGCCTTTGCCAAGGCTTGTTTGCGGCTTTTCCACACCACTGACTGTCTGCAATCATCCCTACAGCATGGGACATTGACTGCATCCTCCAGGAACTCTTCACCTGCTCCAGGGCTGCATTCCTGACCATCTTCATCCTACCGTCGACCAACTCCTGCATACACAGCTGGGTGGGTAGTAGCTCCTACTCCTCCTGGACTCTTCTGTGATTTCTGGACTTGGACCCCTTCTTCCACAGGTCTTCCTATTCAGGAATCCACCTTTGGTTTCTTGCAGTCTTGTCTGGGTATTGAATTTTCTTCATTTTCTTCCTTTTGGGTAGTTTGGGGACAATCTAGTAACTTACTCCTTTCTTCTTGGTCACTGGGGGCACTGTGGTACTTACCTTTGGGGTTTCTTAGCACCACCAGGTGCCCTCTACACATTCCACTTACCTAGATAGGGGTCCTGTGTTCGCATTCAATTTTTTAAGTTTATGGTTTGGGCTCCCCCTATGGTCACTATTGTCAATGTGCAATTGCACTGTTTTCTGTCACTTTTTATGCCTATTACTGATAACTAGTGTACATATTTACTTACCGCCTATTGAAGGGTTGCCTATCTAGTGTTTTGGTACTGTGTTACTGTAATAAAGGACCTTTATTTTCATAACACAGAGTGTTTTCTTTCATGTGTGTAAGTGCTGTGTGACTACAGTGGTATTGAATGAGATTTGCATGTCTCCTGGATAAGCCTTAGCTGCTCATCCACAGCTACCTCTAGAAAGCCTGGCTTCTAGACACTGCCTACACTACACTAATAGCGGATACCTGGTATAAGGTATAAGTACCTTAGGTACCCACCAGGCACGAGGCCAGCTTCCTACACTAGCTAGATCAAGCTCCAGGGTATCCTTTAAGGTTTGTGTAAAAAACTAAACTTTGCAAAAATTTGATTCAGAAATTTTGAAAAAAACAAAAAATACAAGAATTGAAATTAGTCCAAATTAAAAATTAAAAACAAGTTTTGCACTAGGACAATTTAGAGGATTTTTCATTTGTTTCACTTAAAACTGTAGTGTGTCTGGATCACACCAAAAATGTTGGTAAGGGCGCCTACATTTATCAATAGGCCACTAACCCCCACTAGGTCCAGTCAGGTCTCAGTAAATTAATCCCAGCTCAACCCTTGGTAGCTTGGCAATGACCAGTTAGGCTTAACTTGAGAGACAGGTGTGTAAAGCATTTGAGAATCACAAAACAGTAAATAAGTAAAACACAAAACACAATAAAAATCCAACACCAATTTACAAAAATAGATTATGTGTGTGTCTTTAAAATGACACAAAAATGACAAAAATCCAATAAAGGGCTCGGAGATATACATTTTTTTTATGATTAAGGCCCTCATTACATCCCTGGCGGTAAATCCTGCTTTCCGCTGTGCAGAAGACCACCAACATACCGCAGCGGCCGCGGAATTCCACTACAGGTATTACGACCCACATCCCGTAATCCGCCACAATACAGACACCCACATAAGTCCGCCACACCAAAGGTCAGTGATAAACTGGCGATAACAAAACCTCCACCGTTACGCCAACAGGAATACGCCAACAGTATCACAACCCATGAATCAACGCAGCGGTCTTTCAACCGCGGTAAACCATTGGCGGTACACACCACCGCGCTCAAAATACACACACATTTACAAAACACAACCACATTGGACAATTCGAAATACACACACCTGATACACATACACACACCACTCCCACCCACCCAATCCAATATAAAACACACACCCACATCACCCTCAAACCCTTACTACCATATTTTAGAAAGAAGGCCAGAGAGAGACACTACCTAAAACAACACCAGCACCCACAGACACACAACACCATCACTTACACAACATCCACGCACCTCAAACAACACATCCCCTCACACATCACAACAGACACCACCTCACACATCACCCACACCCCATCATGACACCACAACGACACCCCAGGTTTTCTGAGGAGGAGCTCAGGGTCATGGTGGAGGAAATCATCCGGGTAGAGCCACAGCTATTCGGATCACATGTGAAGCAGACTTCCATTACTAGGAAGATGGAGCCATGGTGGAGAATCGTCGACAGGCTCAACGCAGTGGGACAGCATCCAAGAACACTGAATGACATCAGAAGGAGGTGGAACAATCTACTGGGGAGGTACGTTCCGTGGTATCCAGACACCAGATTGACTGGCGGTGGACCCCCACCTCCTCCCCCACAACTAACAACATGGGAGGAACAAGTCTTGGCAATTATGCATCCTGAGGGCCTCGCCGGAGTAGCAGGAGGACTGGACTCTGGTGAGACATATCTTTACTACTTTATCCCCCACACCCCACCTACATGCCAACACATACCCCCATCCTTACCCTCACACCCATCACCCCAACAACCCACAGATACCCCACTAACACAACCCACACATCCCAAAACCAAACCCTGCATGTAACACCAATGCATGGACACCCATCACCAAAGCATGTCCACTGCAGAGACTCACTCATACCCCAAACTCACCAATCACACAAGGACCAAGCCATTAAAGCAAGCACAGGAGTAGAGGGTCACTCACCCATTGCACAAGATGGCACACACAGATACAATAACGATGCATTTACACCCCAACAGGACCCATACCCAACGTCACCGGACAGGAGGTGCCAACAACATCCAGTTCCCCCACAGAAGAGACCCACAGTGATGACAGTGGCTCTGCACGCCTGGATCAAGATGACCAGCCCGGCCCATCAGGGGCCTCTGGACAGTCGGTTCCCCCGACACAGTCACAAACCACCAGAGAGGATCCCCCCTCAGGAAACACCAGCACAGCACCCACCCAGCGGGCCCATCCCTCTTTCCCCAGGACATGTCAATCAGCAGTGTGTCCACCACTACAGGGAACCCAGGCAACCTCAGTAACACAGGATGATCAGTTACCTGGGGGCAGTGGCAGTGGGCACACGGTTCAGGGGACAGAGGCACAAGATAATAGGGAAGCTGGGAGGACTGCTGTGCGACAGGGTGAGGACAGGCCCAGGGAACCCACTCTCCACGAGGCACTCTCCAATATCATGGGAGCTTACCACCATTCCCAGGTGACCATGGGCACGGTACTGGCTAAGTTTCAGGAGAACCAGCGGCTGCTGGAGGAACACTACCTGGGGATCAGGGAGGACTTAATGTCCATCAACACCACCCTGGTCACCATTGCAGGGGTGCTGGCAGACCTTGTCAACACCATGAGGGACACAGTGGCACACCAACGGGACCCTGACACTAGCCTGGATGATGAACAGCCCTCCACCTCCACTGGCGCTAGTGGACACGAGACACCGCCTCAGGAACAATAGGCCACCAGCACCCCACCCCCTGCAGATGGAGAACCATGCCGCAAAGGGTGCCTGAGATCCAGGAACAAGACAGAGAACATTGTCAATACCCCCGCCAGGAAATAAGAACCCCCTGAATGTCACCCTTCTGTCCCACTATGTCACCCTGTCTATCCTTAAATTGTCATTGCTCCACTTCCTATGCCCCATTAGACAATGCACCTGTGAAACACATAGACTGGACTCTGCCATGGACATACCTCCACCATCACCCCAGACCATTTTACAACCCCCTCCACTTACTTGCACAGGAATAAACACACTTCAATCACAAAACAATCTGGAGTCAGTCTGTGCTTTCAGAAATGTGTAATTGCAATATCTATGGAATATAGCAATGTCAATTTACTTGTTCACATACCTATGTAAAACAGCTGTAGGCCAGAAGTAAACATAGCAGAGGGCACAAAGTGGGACCCAGATCTGTGAAATGGAAAGTCAAACTGACAAGTCAGGGTCCATACACTGAGTGAAAATGACAGACTTATGCTAGCTCCAACAATAGTATGAGATGTGGGAAGCAGTAACATTTTCTTACCTGTGTCTCACTGGAAGTATTGCATGATGATGTTGTTTCGGTTGTCGATATCCTCTTCTTCTGCCTCCTCTTCTTCACTGTCCACAGGCTCCACAGCTGCCACAAGACCACCATCTGGCCCATCCTCCTGCAGAAAAGGCACCTGGCGTCGCAAAGTCAGGTTGTGCAGCATACAGCAGGCTATGATTATCTGGCACACCTTTTTCGGTGAGTAGTATAGGGAACCACCTGTCAGATGGAGGCACCAGAATCTTGCCTTCAGGAGGCCGAAGGTGCGTTTGATCATCCTCCTAGTTCGCCCATGTGCCTCATTGTAGCGTTCCTCTGCACTTGTCCTGGGATTACTTACCGGGGTCAGTAGCCATGACAGGTTGGGGTAACCAGAGTCACCTGAAAATGTCGAGGGACAACTGTTAGACACACACTAACACTTAGGGACAACCCCAGGCCCAGACACCTATGTCAACTGCATTGGGATCTTGGCCTCACCTATTAGCCACACACGGTGCCGGTGGAATTGGCCCATCACATTCCTCAAAATGTAAGCGTCATGCACAGAGCCAGGATACTTGGCATTGACATGGGAGATGTACTGATCTGCCAAACACACCATCTGCACATTCATCGAATGGTAGCTCTTCCGGTTTCTGTACACCTGTTTATTCCTGCAGGGGGACAAATGCCACATGTGTACCATCAATGGCACCAATGATGTTGGGGATATGTCCCAGGGCATAGAAGTCACCTTTCACTGTGGGCAAATCCTCCACCTGGGGGAAAACGATGTAGCTGCGCATGTGTTTCAGCAGGGCAGACAACACTCTGGACAACACGTTAGAGAACATTGGCTGTGACATCCCTGATGCCATGGCCACTGTTGTTTGAAAAGACCCACTGGCCAGGAAATGGAGTACAGACAGGACCTGCACTAGAGGGGGGTATCCCTGTGGGATGGCGGATAGCTGACATCAGGTCTGGCTCCAACTGGGCACACAGTTCCTGGATTGTTGCACGATCAAGTCTGTATGTGATTATGATGTGTCTCTCTTCCATTGTCGACAGGTCCACCAGCGGTCTGTACACGGGAGAATGTTGCCATGTCATCACCTGCCCCAGCCGACGTGCCCTATGGAGGAGAACTGCGAGCAGAGAGTCATCCAACACTGAGGTATCACAATGTGTTATTTGCAGAAACTTTAGTAATCCGCTATGTGCCGGTATCTGTCTGTATTCCCGGCCTAGATAGGTGTGACGCAGTTTATTTCCATGCCAAGTGGCCCCCTGAAATGGCGGCTGCCTGACCTGTAAGGTGGGACCAGGGGATATGAGGTAACTGCGCTGGTGTTGTACACCGTCGCAGTGGGCGATGGAAGACCGTGGCGCAATTCTGCATTGGTTAACATTGGGCCCTATGGGTTTCAGGAGCCAATGACGATGTACACTGGCGGTGACGGTACGCACCGCCGCGGACGTGACCGCCATTTTCTGTCTGTTTACTCACTTGATACCTGACCTTCAACAGGAGAGGACCTACACTGCAAGTGCTGATGTGACCTGTGTCTGGAAGCGATGATGGCTACAGTGTCTGGGGAAAGGGCCCCTGCCTTCACTTTGGAGGAGTTGGAGAAACTAGTGGATGGGGTCCTCCCCCAGTACACGCAACTGTACGGTCCTCCAGACAAACTGGTGAGTACACTGTGATCATGTTGCATGGGCAATGCCTGCTTTGAGTGGTGTGGATGGAAGATACATGGGGGGGCTGAGGCCTGCATGTGCAGATGGTGAATGTATGTGCGTCAGGACATGGGTGGGAACTGGTGGGCAATGACTATGATGGTCCGGACAACTGAGTAATTTCCTCTCTCCCTGTACCATTCCTATAGGTCAGCGCCCACCAGAAGAAGGGTATTTGGCGTGCCATCGCCAAGGAAGTCCGGACCCTCGGGGTCTACCACAGACGGAGCACCCACTGCCGTAAAAGATGGGAGGACCTGCGCCGCTGGAGCAAGAAGACAGCGGAGGCCCAGCTGGGGATGGTCTCGCCAACGTGGAAGGAGTGCCCGTCGCACCATGACCCCCCTGATGTCCCAGATCCTGGCGGTGGCATATCCGGAGTTGGATGGGCGCTTGAGGGCATCACAGCAGCCACAAGGGGGTGAGTACACTCTCATTCAGCTGACTCTGCACGCATAACAAGGTGTCTGGGTGGGGGAGGTGGGCAGTGGGTTCCCCTAGGCCAGGGCGAACTTGGTAGGCAAGGTCCCTTGTGAGGCAGACTATGGGGCACCCCAACCCCACTTGTGGTAAGAGCCTTCTACATCTAGTCAGGCTCCTGTGACTTTCAGGTGTGCATCAATTGGGCTTAGGCCTCATACCCCATGAACATGTGAAATTTCTAGGAACTGTTAGTGCATGGCGTAGTGCAGAGGGCTGCTCCCTGTGTGTTGTGTCCGCCTACGGTAGTGGTGTTGTATACATTGAATATGTTTTTCATCTGTCTCTCCCCCCCTTTTGTGGTCTCCCTGTTCTTGTCTGCAATAGCATCATCAGGCGGAGGAGCATTGGCACCGGAGCAGGAGGGAGCTGCAACCCACTTTGCCCTGGAGGGTGAAGCAACGGAGTCTGAAGCCACCAGTGGGACGGAGGGCAAGGGGAGCTCCACGGCGGGGACAGGAGCATACACCATTGACAGCGACTCCTCCTTTGATGGGAGCTCCCTTGCGGTGGCGGGCACCTCTGTGCCTACCGTATCAACAGGTACAGCCGCCACCCCCCCTACCAGCACCGCCCTCCCAGCAGCCCCTCAGCGTGTGTCCCGTGTCCGCTCACCCAGGAGGGTGGGCATCTCCTTCGCCCCAGGCACATCAGGCCCTGCCCCAGTCAGCCCTGCTGCCCTCAGCGAGGAGGCTATTGACCTCCTGAGATCCCTCACTGTTGGGCAATCTACCATTTTGAATGCCATCCAGGGTGAGAGGCATTTGCAACAAACAAATGCATACCTGGAGGGCATTCATTCTGGGCAGGCGGCCCAACAGAGAGCATTTCAGGCTCTGGCCTCAGCATTGATCGCAGCCATTGTCCCTGTGTCCAGCCTCCCCCCTCCAACTTCCTCCACCCAGACCCAATCCCCTGTACCTCAGCCTATCCCAAGCACACCATCAGACCAGCATGCACACTCATCAACACACGAGTGGACATGGCAAACATAAGCACCACACATCCCACAGGTACTCACACAAGCACCATCCCCATGCAGACACACCCACCAACATCCACTGTCTCCACTGTGTCCCCCCTCCACATCCTGCTCCTCCCTCCCTGTCTCGTCTCCACTCACACCTGCATGCACTACATCGTCAGCCACTACCTCCATCACCAGCACGCCCATCACCACACACCGCTCATGTGCAATCACCACCCCTACTACCATTCACACATCCCCAGTGTCCTCTCCCAGTGTGTCTGTGAGCCCCCCTCCCAAGGTACACAAACGCAGGCACACACCCACCCAACAGCCATCCACCTCAGAACAGACTCCGGCCCATGCGCCTTCACCCAAATTCAGCAGACGTACACCTCCTACAACCACTACCTCTTCCTCGACTCCCAAACCCCCTCCATCTTCCCGTCCCAGTGTGTCTAAAAAACTCTTCCTGGCTAACATTGACCTTTTCCCTACACCTCCCCCCGTCCTTCCCCTAGGGCCAGGCTTTCCAGGTCCCAGCCCAGCACCTCAGCTACCAAATCCCCAGGCACAGTGGTGCCAGGAACTGAGGGGTCATAGAGTGCGCCACCCATCAGGGCTGCCAGTGTGCCACGTAGTGAGGGCAAGGACATTAACCACCTGTCAAGGTAAAAAAGGTGCCCACATCCCAGAGGGAGAAGCCGAAACAACCAGCCGCCAAGGGCTCAGCAAAAATTAAAGGGGATAGTGGCAAGACACCTGCGGCACCATCAAAAGTGGGGAAGGGCCAAAAGCAGAAGAGCAGGTCAGGAGAGGGCATGGTGGCACCGACTGAGGGACCAGTGTCACAACTTCTGTCCACGACCACACCAACCTGTACGGCGGCGAACACTGCTAGCTGCCCCGCCACCACAACCGCCACCTGCACTGCCACCTGCACCGCCACCGGCATGTCTACAGCCTCAGCGACAGTTCCCAGCCTCTTCCCCAGTGGGCAGCCATCCGAGGCTGCAGGAGACGTCCTGCTGTGTCCCTCAGCAGGTGCTGACCCATGCACCGCTGCCAGAACCGCCGCCACAGACACCGCCGCAAGCACAGCTGCCACAGACACTGCCGCAAGCACCGCCACCAGCCCCACGACGTGCTCGGACAGTGGCACCACCACTGACATGGCTACCATCCACGGTGGTCAGTCAGCTGAGGCTGAAGGAGAGTTCCTGGACCCTAGGCAGCTTTCATGAGGGATGACTTCCATCACTGTTTGCACCTGCAGGTGGAATGCGAAGCCGCAGCAGTGTGGGGTATGTCTCTGCCTCCATGGCGTATCATGCTACCTGTACCTCGGCAATCTCGTGGCACACGCACACCCAGGTGAGGGAATTGTACCGGCTACACTGCAAGTCGAGCACTCTAGGCACAAAGCCCCGTCCAGAGCCAGTGGAGAGATACATCCACTACCTCAGTCCATGGCAAGATGAAGTGCTCTGGGAACCAAACCCCCTCCAGAACCAGTGGAGAGATACATCCACTACCTCAGTCCTTGGCAGGATGAAGCGCTCTGGGCACCAAGCCCCCTCCAGAACCATTGGAGAGATACATACACTATCTCAGTCCTTGGCAGGATGAAGCACTCTAGGCACAAAGCCCCCTCCAGAACCAGTGGAGAGATACATCCACTACCTCAGTCCTTGGCTGGATGAAGCACTCTGGGCACAAGCCCCCTCCAGAACCAGTGGAGAGATACATCCACTACCTCAGTCCTTGGCAGGATGAAGCGCTCTGGGCACCAAGCCCCCTCCAGAACCAGTGGAAAGATACATCCACTAACTCAGTCCTTGGCAGGATGAAGCACTCTAGGCACAAAACCCCCTCCAGAACCAGTGGAAAGATACATCCACTACCTCAGTCCGTGGCAGGATGAAGCACTCTGGGCACCAAGACCCCTCCAGAACCAGTGGAGAGATACATCCACTACCTCAGTCCTTGGCAGGATGAAGCGCTCTGGGCACCAAGCCCCCTCCAGAACCAGTGGAAAGATACATCCACTACCTCAGTCCTTGGCAGGATGAAGCACTCTAGGCACAAAATCCCCTCCAGAACCAGTGGAGAGATACATCCACTACCTCAGTCCTCGGTTGGATGAAGCACTCTGGGCACAAAGCCCCCTCCAGAACCAGTGGAGACTGTTATCCACTTGAAAGACGGTGGCTTTGCACTCCCCAGGATAAAGCAGTGGGCAACCCACCCACTGCAAAGACTTGAGAGACTTTGGTTTTGCACTCCCCAGGATGAAGCAGTGGGCAAACCACCCATTGGAGAGACTTGAGAGACTGTGGCTTTGCACTCCCCAGGATGAAGCAGTGGGCAAACCACCAATTGGAGAGACTTGAGAGACTGTGGCTTTGCACTCCCAGGATGAAGCATTGGGCAAACCACCCACTGGAAAGACTTGAGAGACTGTGGCTTTGCGCTCCCCAGGATAAAGCAGTGGGAAAACCACCCATTGGAAAGATTTGAGAGACTGTGGCTTTGCACTCCCTAGGATGAAGCAGTGGGCAAACCACCCACTGGAAAGTCTTGAGAGAATGTGGCTTTGCACTCCCCAGGATAAAGCAGTAGGCAAACCACCCAATGGAAAGACTTGAGAGACTGTGGCTTTGCACTCCCCAGGATACAGCAATGGGTATGGAGCCCCCTCATGCATCACTGGCGTTGTGATTTCATCTGGCTGAGGTGCCCCCCCCCCCTTGAGGTGCCTGTATATTTTCGGTCTGATGCCCCAGCAGTGTTCTCTCCGTTTCAAGTCAGGTATCATGTGTGGGCTTTGCCCATGCATTTTGGGCCCAGTGGTCCACGGACAATGATTGGTACACTATCCGGACTTGTGTAGTTGGTGTACATATTTGTATATACTGATTATTGAATTTTGACTATCTGATTTTTCATGATTACACTGGTTACAATAATTTCCTTTTGTCCTTGCGTTCTTCCAGGGGGTGGGGGGTGTATATGTAATGTTACTGCATGTATTTGTGTGTATGTTGTTGTGGGTGAGGGTGGGGGTGGGCGTATTGCGTGTTGTGTGTGTGTGTCACTCTCTTTTCCCCCCTCCCCTGTGTTGTAGGTGCAGTACTCACCGTGGTCGTTGCTGCCGCCGTTCGTACTCCTGGTTGATGAGAAGATACACCAGCATGGGCAGTATGTGTAACTCAGCTCCATGGCGTCCTGGTTCCTCGTTGGGTGTCGAGTGGTGAGTGTTTTCCCTTCTGTGTACTGTTTCAGCCGTGCTTTTGATCATGTTGGTACCGCCCCGGAAAAGGTGGCGGATAGGCGTCTTGAAATACAATGTGTGGTACTTTGTCCTCTGCCTGTCTGTTGGTGGTGACGGCCGCTGTGTTTGTTTCTACCGCCGTGGCGGTCGGAGTGTTAAAGTGGCTGTCTATGTTGGCAGTTTCCGCCATGGTCGTGATTCCATTTTTTTTTCTGCTGGCCTGTTGGCGGTATTACCGCTGCTTTAACACCGACCACCAGGGTTGTAATGAGGGCCTAAATGTTTTTAAGGCATAAAAACTAAAAGTGCCAATCTGGAAATCTGGTTGCACTCGACTGGGGCACAGGCAAAATTTGAGGCTGACCGCGAAGGCAGCCCTGCGCAGCTACAAAGAGCAGGAGGCCTCGGTCAAACTTTTATCTTCGGACTTCGTCTTTGTCTTGAACATTTTCTCCACCGGGGCAAAGTCACAAGCCAGATCTGACCTCCCTGGAGCCCTCTTCGGATACGCGTTGCAGGAGACCTCAGTAAAGAACTCAACGTTTGGACTTAAATGATTTTTCGTGATGTAAGTCTTCATCCGGGATGAACTTGAAATTGACCTCCCTGGAGCTCTCTTCGTATACACTGTGCGGGAAGCCTCGGTCAACTTTTTACGTTCAGACTTAGAAACTTTTTGGGAGCTTTTTCTCTCCGGCGTAGGACAACCCTTCACAGCAAGCTGATTTTGAGTCAATATCATCTGATTGCCTTTCTACGAGTCCCCAGTGAAATCCTTGAAGTCTGGGGCTCTGGAGCTTTTCAGCTGGATGAACCTGCAAGTCAGGCTGGGTTGCGGTCAACGTAAATTGGCTTGACTCACGACATCAGGTAGTTCCACTTATGGCGCTTTTTTCCAAAGTTGCTCCAAACTTCTCCATGCTGCCACATCTTCTTCAATGTCTTTGAAGGTTCTTTAGGAGTCAACAACTCACCCCAATGTTCTAGAAACTCTGAGTTGCTCCTTGAGGATTAGGACTTCAACTCCCAGAATGCACCTGGCTCAAATCCAAAAACGACCAAGGGTCACTGGTCAGCTGGTCAGTTTCTTCAGGGATTGATGCAAGAGACTCATGTCAGCTATTTTCTACCTGTACCAAGCAGGGAGTCCCTTCGTGAAGCAATTGAAGACAGGCAAAGTCCTTTTAGTGGTGAAACCCAAGTGTGCAGTTGGTGCAGTCCTGCAGAGTACAGTGTCCAGGTGCAGGTCAGGAGTCCAGCAGGGCAGTCCGTTTTCTTCTTTGTCTTGCTCCTTGTAGGGATCTGAGGTGGTGTGCAGTTCTGCCAGTTTTATCCTTGCTCCTGGGGGTGGAAAGCAGGGGGTCTTCTGTCCTCTGTCCAATCATGTGCAGGCCACCACCCTCTTGAGTGACCACTTCCTGGGAATTGTGGCAAAAATCAATCACAGGGAGCAACATTCTCCAAAAATTCAAGATGGCAAAGATGTTATCTCAGAGGTTAGGTCTGGCTGAGCCCACCCACTGGTATGGCTATGTTTAGCTTGACACACCCCTTTCCAGCCCTCTCTTAATCCAACTAGGGGCACCTGGCTGTCTTGGTATGCAAGAAATGGGAGAGGTACAGTGGCTGTCCCAAATGCCCTTACTTCTTTTTAAGACAAGATTGGCAGCTCTCTCACATAATGTTCTGCCATCTGCTGAGGTCAGCACAGGCCACTTCACACCTCATCAAGGCAGCCTGGCCAATCAGAGAAGGGCACTACAGAGCAGAAACATTTTAACTTTTGGGAAGAGTTCTAAAACTCTTTCTAGGTACAAGTTATGTTAAATTCAACAGTGGCATGTTGTTGGATTTATTATATTCTTTAATTTGGTACTAAATATGCCCTATTTAGCTCCTATTTTAAAATAAAATCTAGCCTATGGAGCCCATTCACTACAATGGGGGAAAATAAATGTAGTAATTTTTCCCTCACCAGGTCTTATAAAGCATGTTTTATAAAGTTCCTGTTTATAGTTACACTGCCCCCACCCTTGGGACAACTATGGCACACCTTAGGGGTGACATATGTAAATACAAGATATCTTAAGACTTTGGAAGTACTTTTAATTCCAAAGTCGAATTTGGGGTTAACTTTAACTTAAAAGCAGCCAGCAAGGCAGACCTGCTTTAAAAATGACCCTAGGCACCAGAGCAGTGCACTTATGGGTGCACTACTTATGCTGGGGTCCCTAAACCTACATGCCCTACCATATAGTAGGGTCTTATAGGTAGGTTGATGTAGCCAATTATAATCAGCCTAATTTGCAGAATCCATTTTAAACAGAGCACTGGCCCTGGGATTGGTTAGAAGTACCCAGGGCACAGTCAAGAATCAATAACCACCAGTATCTGTTCAAAAGGTTTGGGGGTGACCAGGGCAAAAAGGAGGACTTTCCTACACTCATTTCAAGGGGTTCCTCCAGAGGATTGTACTGACAAAATTCTTATGTTGATAAGCATTTAACCATGGACTCTATATAACACGCTTCCTGATGCAAAGACTGCAAATGTTTGAAAAATATGAACATTCCTGGATATGTTCATAATGTTCACAATATTATGGAAAAACGATTACCAGGGAATCTTACAAAGCTATTTCAGTGCAGACATTTTGCTTTATTTTTCCAAGTATTATTTGCAATGTATTCAAAAGCCCTGGGTTTTGCTTGTACTCATGGTAGTTACATATTTATTTATACGCATTTGATGGATTTACGCAAGTATGCTTTTCATGTAGTCAGAGTCTGTTGCGACGAGAGTGGTTACAAACGATGCTCTCGTTTTATACGAGCCAAAGAATTTCCAGCTGCGCCACTTCTGGATTGACAAGTTCATAATAGTGCAAACGAGCTTTTGTATAGATTGATTTTATTTGGTTATAAAAATGGCTGACTGCATAAGTGTTCTTAAAAGTGCCAGTGCGCGACTTGTCGGTTTATTGAAGCATTATGCTCCAAAGAGTGAACTGACGGTTTACTGCAGCGCTCTGAGCGTGTAACAAAAAAACACCTGAACAGCGTATTGTTTGGCTTACTGAACATAGATGGGGTCCTTCATCTGCTCCCTGGCATGCCTCTTAAAGAGTATCGTCGACCTGAGATGCATGAGGTCATTGTGAGTTTGGGAGCTAACGGGGCCTACACCGGAGTTCTTTGTTGTAACTTTCAGCTTGTTATGATTTGAAATCCTAACACTAAAATGAATTCAAGGCCGGAATGAGACGATTTAATAACATGGGTCATTTAAGAATAAAATAGACTTTACTGCTGAAGGTTTGCACCGAAAGGCGTAGAGGCTAACAAATACAACAGGCAATGACAATGATATTTGCTTTGCCTGATGCAAATGGTTTCTCGAGCTTCTCTAACAGGCAACTCAGATACATGAAGAGCTGGAACAATGGCAGCTTCCATCTTTTTCCCTCTCGCACTCATGTGGGTGCGCGCAAGAACACACACACACACACAAAACAAACACGCATGCATACCCCTCTGCCCTTTCTTATATCAATAAAAGATCTGTTACCATATAGACAGCAGCAGTGGTCATCTCATACACAAAGAATGGTACAGCATGTCAGGTTGTTGTGCAAGCTTCGCCAAATGTGTGTTTGCATGATTCTGTTTGTGTAAAATGGTGCTCGTATAGGTATTAGGTGGCGTCGAATGTGAAGAGATGGTGTGCTTTGGTGTGCTTTATCATGATGTGTTTTCTGTGATAAGATGGGTTGGTGTGTAATGCAAGTGCATGCAGCTGCAGTTGTGAGGCAGCTGAGGAATATGTGCAGTGGTTGGTCCACAACGCCTGCCCCAGAACACTCGACCTGAAGAAATTTTGGATGCCACCATCGATGACGCTGTATTGGCCAAGGTGAAACACGCTCTAACCTGGGGCTCCTGACAAAACTTCTCAAAAGTGGCAATGACTGGCCAAGCCTGGAAGAGGAAAAACTGACAAAATTCTTGTTGGTCCACAATGAACTCAGGGTGGTCTCATTCTGTGAGGACCCCTACTGGTGATCCCAGACAGACTCCAACAATGAGTAAAGGAACTAGCCCACAGGGGACATAGGGGCACAGCGAAGGTAAAGGTGCGAATACATGAAAAAGTGTGGTTTCCCTGTCTTGAAGCTGCTGTGGATGACCTTGTGAGGAAGTGCCCAGCCTGCCAACTGATGGGTACACCTGAAGCACCAGCAGCAGTCCTAACAGAAGCACCATGTACCGCTCCTTGGTCCAAGTCAGTCTTGATTTCGGGACCTTCCCAGACAGGAGGACTACTTTAGTCCTGATAAATGAGTACTCCAAAGATCAAGTTGTCGAAGTCATTGACTCCACCACTTTTGCTAACATTGCTCCCATCCTAGAGAAGATATTTGCAATGTTCGGACTCCCCAATGAGATTAAGAATGACAATGGGTGGCCCTTCCAATGGACAGAGTTCCATGACCTACTAGAACGATTAGGCATACAACATCAGCAAATCACCCCAAAGTGGCCACAGGCAAACGGTAAAGTCTAGAGCTTCATGCATATGGTAATCAAGGCCCTCCGGATCACCACACTTTAGGCGGTTGACTCAGAGCTCAGTCTCCAGCATTTCCTGAAGGAGTACAGAGGAACCCCACACTGTACCATGCAACGGGCCCCATAGTTACTCATGCTAAGTGGGGTAAGACATGACACCCTTCCAACCTACCCAGGTTAGCAGCCACCCTCATACTGCCCTGAGGAGAACCAAGCAGGGAGGCGAGAAACAGACACTCGAGTAACAAAGCAAAAGGCCTGGGTGGAAGTTACGAACTCTCTTCAAGCCTGGAGTATGGACAGTCATTGGCAAAGCTAGCACCATCGTTACCGCAAGAAAAGGAGTTGAGCAAATAAAAAGGAACATCTCATGGTTTCATAAGGCAGCCTTCACTGAGCACCTTGGAGATACTTTGTACTTTGATGACATCACCTGAGAATTACAGCACAACGATTAAGAGCCAAGGGAACCAACACCTTGTGAACCACCCTCTGGCCACGGCTTACGAGGACCCCAGTCCGACAGCCATTCTAAGAACCTTGAAGATGTGGGCCGCTCATGGTTCCGGTCCAATCCACAGCTAAGTCAGAGACTATGATTTTGTGTGTTGCACGACTAAATTAACACTGAGTTGGGGAGGGATGTAATGAGCTGCGCAGGTCTTGGTAGGTTGACCTATCCTTTACCCAGTGTCCTCTGTTACACACCTACATCCTGTGGCTATAAATAAATGGTAGGAAAGATCGCACAGGGTCCTCTGTCCGAACTGTATACTGAGGTATGCATGTCCTATTATTCCAGCGCAGTCCACACCACAGAGCAGTGCGGTGCAGCCATTGGCCAAGCTGACTGGACCATCACACCAACCACCACTCAGTGTACATGTATAACACTTGTTATCCTATGGATTTGGTGCAGTCTGCTCCCTTTAGTACTCCTGCGTTTTCATGTACAATTGGCTGTGCCTTCTTATTCAGAACAATATTTTAGACCCTCCTCACAGAGAGAAGCATTTCAGCAGTCTTGGACAGTGCAGATCAGCACAATAGCAGAACGAGCTAGGCCAGAGATGTAATTACTGAGTTTGTTTGTAAATATTCTTTGTATTCTCGTGCTTTACTGTCATGGAGCAAATATTTCATTTAAACTCACACATTTTCCCGCTGCTTCTGTTGCTCATGCAATGGAGAAGTTTACTTTCAGTGATGGCTGAAAAGCAGAGAAGCACAAATTCCATAGGATGCAACCGTTATTAATGAATGATCTACTGAACTATTTACAGGATGTGCCCAGTGCTCTGTGATTGAAAATCAAGAAGTGAAGCAGAGTTTGACTTCTCACTCTTCCTTATGTGCTAGGAAGCGGTCAAATTCGACTCCTCTCCACATTGACTCATCTTGCTGGAATCTGGTGATTCTGTCCGGGAAGGGCACACATCACTAGAAAGAGAAAGAAATACAGTGCTTAATTTGAGCAGGTGGACGGAGGGTGAGGCAACCAGCGGTCATCTTTGGGGACCGGCACTTATTTTTCCTCAACAGATTGTGATCCAGAAAAAAAACAAGAAAAACGCAAAAGGTGGAAAGAAGGAGAAATTGATTGGATGGAAAAACAGTGCGAGAGAGAGAAAGCCAGGATGAAAAACAACCTCCAAGCTTGAGATAAACTATCAGGGAGAATTTTGGGGAATCAAGATTACAAAGCATTGGTACTTAATGCCCCAAACTTTACTAGCACTGATCACAAGCTTTTGAGAAAAACTTTGGGCCCTGGAACTTACTCTTTTACAAATTAAGTACTAAGTAAATGGTAAAAGAAATTGAGACAATTTGGATAGTGATGTAGGACATAAACAGGTGGGGAGTGGGGAACAGTCAGCAATTACTACACCAAGATGTATAAAAATGCAAATCCAATATCCAATATATTGCAAGAGGGTTAGAATTGACAAGGAAGTGCCCACAGCACATCCTGTGCCCAGAGCACACCCTGTGTGTGCCCACACCACATCCTGTGCCCTCATTTACCACTTTAATAAATCTTCAAAGTTTAGTGGCTGGACTACCAGAAATCAAAATACAAAAAGATATTTGCCAACTATGAGAAGAATGATATGTGGAATGCCCCATGCTGCATTTGGGAATGACACATGTATGAAATCTGTCCTTCCCAAATGGTCACCCCGGATGTTTTGCCTTTTGCTGTTCCCTATATTTTTGTGGGCTTTAGAACTCTGTGCATTTTATCACTGCTAACAGTAGGTAAGAGTCTATGCTCTCCCTTTAAACATAATCAAAATCTCATAATTCTAATTTGTATATTTAACCAGTATAAAGTATCAGGGCCAGCTCTAGGGTGGTGCAATGAGTGCCACAGCAACTAGTGCTGTTTTTGGGTGGGGGTGCTGTGTTTGCAGGTGTATAGTGGTTTGAAGAGCACCTGCTGCGGCTTTCCTTGCCTCCAGCAATTTTCAGGCAACAATAAAAATGAGAGAGATCTGAGTTTTCCCTAGAGGCAGTTTTAAGGTAGCGCAGAAGGTTTGTATGCCTACTGCAAAGATTGTTTACCACGCAGATCACAAAATGCATATAATGCAAACAGGTTAGCGAGTTGCTACTTTTGCCAGAGAGGTCCCTTTGTTACTTGCAGTTTTTAAGTTAAATCCTAATACAGAACAGTAAGCTATTAACTGTCATCAAAGAACTCCAAGCGTACTGCAAGGTATAGATTAGAGAATTATGATTTTTCCCCAGTCTTTCATTATACTAATGTTGCAAAAAGGATTGATTTGGGTAGAAATCAATTCTTCCTATTAAAGAGAAGCTCCAAACATGGTGTTACATTTTAAATTCTGAGTTTGTGCTTCTCCAGGCCAAAAGCTCTTAAACTACACAGTGCGTCATTCCGACCCTGGCGGTAAAAACCGCCAGGGCCGCGAATGACGGAAGCACCACCAACAGGCTGGCGGTGCTTCCTGGCCCATTCTGACCGCGGCGGTAAAGCCGCGGTCAGAAAACCGGGTCCGGCGGTTTCCCGCCGGATTATGACCCCCTTCCCGCCAGCCTGTTTCTGGCGGTTTTCACCGCCAGGAACAGGCTGGCGGGAACGGGTGTCCTGGGGCTCCTGGGGGCCCCTGCACTGCCCATGCCACTGGCATGGGCAGTGCAGGGGCCCCCTAATAGGGCCCTAGCATGCTTTTCACTGTCTGCTTAGCAGACAGTGAAAAGCGCGATGGGTGCAACTGCACCCGTCGCACACCTGCAACACCGCCGGCTCCATTCGGAGCCGGCTTCAGTGTTGCAGCCCGCCGGCCCAGCGGGAAGGTCAGAATGGCCCCAGCGGTCTTTCGACCGCGGAGCGGCCATATGGCGGTTCCCGCCAGAGTAGGAATGAGGGCCACAGTATACCAGTATAGATGACATATGACTCTTAAACTATGTCGTCCTCTGTCTTACATAACATTTCTTATACACTGATTTACACACCTATGCTTGATTGTCTCTGTGTCATATGTTTGCAACGTAAAGTGCTCTGACAGGCTACACTGGTATGAATGGTACTATAAAACTAAATAAATGCATCTGAGAGGGAGTTGTGATGGAGACTTGAGGTGCAGTGTTAAATTGTGGTAGTGAGGGAATCCAAAACGGAGGTGGTCATTAGAGGAGAGCCAACAAACATTGTTGCGCAGGGCATCAACAGCATTAAGGAGGTCATCATGACCCTGGCAGTCCTCTGTCCACCAGGGTTAATGTGGCGGTATCACCATCAACAGGCTGGCGGTAATGAACACCAAATAATGACCATGGTGGTGAGCCCTCCCATAGACAGCCAATGTACCACACCAACTGCCAGCGTGGTACGAATACCGAACACGGCGGTAGCCACCTACAGGCAGGCAAAAGACAAGGATCCCCCCACCATATTATGGCATAGCACACTGCCAGGATTTACGGGGCAGTAGCTACAACACCGAAAGCCTGGCGGAAACACATCAAATAAAAGGAGACACTCACCTCCAGGGACACAGAGGAGTCTGCAGCCGCCATGGAACCAAAACTGCAAGTCTTCCCGATGCTGTACCATGCCATGGCCGTATTGGAGCATCAATGCCAACGAAGATGACGACAGTGAATACAGCTGCCTAGCACACAAGGGAGGGAGGGGGGGAGAGTGACACACACAACACACACCATACGCACACCACACACCCAGAACCAGATGCAGGGCAAAATAACAGTTACAGAACCCCGGAGTAAATAATGCCAGGACACATACACAGTTCCAACCACTGTATTCCTGTTGTGTGAACATGTAAAATGGAAAAACATACACAACTACAGAAATAAATACATGCAGGCCCAAAGGCCAGTCCAAAGTCACAAATGCCCCAGGGTAAAGTCCAAGCCCCAACCTGACTCCTGACAACAGCGGGACTCCACTGCTCTGGGGCATCATGTTAGAAATGGGCAGGCACTTAGGAGGTGGAGGGGTTGAGGGGCACTCATTGGGAGTAGGCTTCCTGCCCACTGGTTCTGGAGGAGGGTGCCTACCCACTGGTTCTGGAGGGGGCTGCCTGCCCACTGGTTATCGATGCTGCTCCTTGGCCTCTGGTTCGGGATGCTGCTCCATGGCCTCTGGTTCGGGATGCTACTCCATTGCCTCTGGTTCGTGATGGTGCTCCTTGGCCTCTGGTTTGGGATGCTGCTCCATGGTCTCTGGCTTGTGATGGTGCTCCTTGGCCTCTGGTTCAGGATGCTGCTGCTTGTCCTCTGGTTCCGGATGGGGCTCCTGGGCACAGTTTTGAGTGGGGCCTCCTTGGCCACGGGTTCTAGTGGGCCCTCCTTGGCCTTGGATTTAGGTGTGACCACCTTGTCCTTGGAGTTTGGTGTGGCCTCCTTGGTCTTGGATTTTGGTGTGACCTCCTTGGCCTGGGATTTAAGTGGTGCCTCCTTGGCCTTGGATTTTGGTGTGTCCTCTTTAACCTGGGAGTTGGGTGTGGCCTTCTTGGCCTTGGATTTTGGTGTTGCCTCCTTGGCCTGGGATTTGGGTGTGGTCTCCTTGGAGTTTGGGGTGGGCTCCTTGGCCTGGGATTTTGGTGTGGCCTCCTTGGCCTTGGATTTTGGTGTGGGCTTCTGGGCCTGGGATTTCGGTGTGGCCTCCTTGACCTGGGATGTGGCCTCCTTGGCCTTGGATTTTGGTGTGGCCTCCTTTGCCTAGGATTTGGGTGTATGCCTCCTTGCCCTTGGATTTTGGTGTGGCCTCCTTGGCATGGGATTTGGGTGTGGCCTCCTTGGCCTTGGATTTGGCTGGGGCACCCTTGTCCTGGGATTTGAGTGGGGCCTCCTTGTCCATAGGTTTTAGTGGTGGCCCCATGGTATTGGCCGTCTGTTTGGGAGGGGGCAGCACTTTAGCCCTCAGTTTTGGGGGGGAGGAGTGTTGTAGATGGGGGGGCGGCATCGCACTCATGTGCCCCTTAGTGGCAACTGGAAACTTTTGTGGTGGAGCTGTGTCAGACTAGGTGCTTGAGGTACTGGGCTGGGGTGGTGGGACCTTCCTGTTATGGCCAGGATGAGGGGAGGACGACGGAAGAGGTCAAGGTGGGCAAGGAAAAGCTATTTAGGGCCAATGGGGTAGGATGTGGGAGGGGGGAAGGGAGTGGTTGTAGGAGGACGAGGTGTGCTGGACTTGGGAGCAGGTGCATGGATGGTGCATGTGTGAGGTGGATGGCTGTTGGGGGTCTGAGTGTGAGTGCGAGTGTGTGTGTGTCTCTGGAGGGGGGCAGACAGGGTGGGGAGGACTAACAGGATGTGTGGATGGATGTTGTGGTGGTGTCTGCAAGTGAGGTGGGTGTGCTGCATGATGTGGCGATGGTGGTGGTGGTGACTGCGCATGTGGTGTGTGGGGTGCAATATCTGCGGGTCTGCTGTTGTGGTGACTGTGGGCAAGGCTGTGCAGGGGGCAGGTTCTGGCACTATTGATGCAGTGCATGGAGGTGTGAGTTAGGGTGTGACTGTGAGGGAGAAAGAGGAGGGGGAGACAGTGGAGGCAGTGGATGATGTGTGTTCATCTTTGTGTTGGCTGTGTGAGTGCTTGTGGACTGAAGTGAGCTGCCTGTGTTTGTCTCTGCAAGTCTTGTGTGTTGTTTTGGGTGCATGCTTGTTAGAATGTGTGCATGGGATGGGTTGTGGTGAGGAGACTGGGAAGTGGTAGTTGGAGGGAGGACGTATGAAACAGGGACACTGGCTGCCATCAGTGAAGGGGCCAGAACCTGAAACTATCTCTGTATGGCCATCAATCCACCGTGAATGCCCCCCAGGAAGACATTGCATTGCTGCATCTGGGATGCCAGTCCCTGGATGGCATTCACTATGGTTGACTGCTCTACTGAGAGGGATCTCAGGAGGTCAATAGCCTCCTCATTGAGGGCAGCAGAGCTGACTGGGGCGGGGCCTGATGTGCCTAGGACAAAGGAGATGCCCACTCTCCTGGGTGAGTGTGCATGGGCAACTAAGTGGGGGCTACTGGGATGGTGGTGCTGGTACAGGGAGTGGCTGTAGAGCCTGTAGCTGCGGTGGTCCTAGAGGTGTCCATCACCACGAGGGAGCTCCCATCGGAGGAGGTATCAGAGTCAGTGATATCAGCTCCTGTCCCCGATGTGGTGCTCCCCTCACCCTCCGTCCCACTGGTCCCCTCGGCATTGGTAGACTCTGCCTCCTGGGTCCCATGGGCTGCAGCTCCCTCACTCTCCGGTGCCCTTGCTCATTCGCCAGATGATGCTAATGCACACATGGACAGGATGACAAAAGGATAGGGGGGAGAAAGAAAGGGAGCACAGGGTCAATCACAGCACCAAGAGCACAAATGGCATACACATCACTGTCACACACTGAGATTGAGAATAGGCAGTATGAACCACTCTGGCATACCACTGGCTAAGTACCACAGCAGGTAGGAGCCAAACACTGCCAGGTACACACCAACTGAAACCATCTAAGCCCTGTTTGATATGGGAAGCCAGATACCTAGCTATCAAAAACATGCATTTCACCCCAGTAACCTAAGCTAGATCACACAGCAATGTCTAAACTGGCATATTGGGGCATTCACTGACTAGTACCCTGCACCTAAATCCCATGCAAGGCAACAGAGATGGTTGTCAAACACACTGTACTCACCCCCTTATGGCTGCTGTGATGCCCTCAAGCACCCATCCAGCTCTGGGTAGGCCGCTGCCAGTATGTGGGCCATTAGGGGGGTAAGGTTCCGATGGGCACCCCTCCCTCGTTGGGAGGCCATCCCCAGCTCAGCCTCCATGATCTTCCGGGCCCAGCATCTCAGGTCCTCTCACTGTTTCCTGCAATGGCTGCTCCACCTGCTATAGACCCCCAGGGTCCGCACATCCTTGGCGATGGGATACCACAACCCCTTCTTCTGATGGGCGCTGACCTGCAGAGTAAACACAGAAGGTGGGACACCATGAACCAGACAATTCAGTCTGTAACACATATGGCCCACAAAAAGCATTATCTCCTCATCAGGTACACACATGACCCATACCTCTGCATTAGGGTTACCACCAGCCACCCCCCCCCATCTGACACACTACCAGCACACACATCTCCATGCATCCCTGTTGCATGCAAAGTACCCATGGTGTACTCACCTGTTGGTATAGAGGCCCATACAACTGCCCATACTGGGGTAGGACCCCATCCACGAGGCTCTCCAACTCCTCCGACAAGAAGGCTGGGGCCTTTTCCCCTGTTGCACGAGCCATGGCAGGTTCCAGACACAGGTCACAGCAGCACATGCAGTGGAGATATCGTCTTGTGGAAAGTCAGGAATCAAGTGAAGTGGTAGAAAGGAAATGGCGGTCACGTCTGTGGCAGTGAACACCGTCACCACCAGCGATAATCATCATTGGTTCCTGTACTCCATAGAGCCCCATGTTAGCCAATGAGAAATTGCACAGCGGTGCATACCACCTCCTGCCATGACGCGAACGCCAGTGGAGTGAGGTCACTTCCACCTGTCCCTGCATACAGGACAGGAGTTTGCCATTTTCTAAATGCTAGTACACATTTACAGATTAAATCGTGCATCACTGTAGTCAAATGTACTCACCTACACAATTCCAGTGTCCAACATACAAGCATGCTCTGTGTACAGTGCTGTAGTGTGTTCATGGTTCCTGTTGTCACTCCTTTCTTACATTTGGTCCCTTAGGTACCAACACCAACAGAGGTATAGGAGGAGGCTAACACCTGTGTACAGACCCCTTGTGGACGTGGCTACACTGGAAGACCGGCACATCATACTCACCTATCATCTAGACAGGCCACAATCACAGAGCTGTGTGAACAATTGGAACCTGATCTGATATCTGAC
Organism: Pleurodeles waltl; assembly: GCF_031143425.1. NCBI lineage: Eukaryota > Metazoa > Chordata > Amphibia > Caudata > Salamandridae > Pleurodeles > Pleurodeles waltl. The sequence goes on from NC_090437.1 coordinate 505,774,175, forward strand.
ATCTGTAGCACCACAGCAAACTCCCCTCTTATGCAGGTACTCTCAGTGCTCTATTTCCTGGCAACTGGCTCTTTCCAGGTGACAGTGGGCTTGGCTACAGGGATGTCACAGCCAATTTTCTCTTTTGTGCTTACAAGGGTTTTTTGCAGCCTTGCTCAAACACATGTGCAGCTATATCGCATTCCCCCAAATAGATGATTTACCCACTGTGAAGGATGGATTCTATGCAATGGAACATATACCACATGTTATTGGAGCCATTGACGGACCCATATTGCCTTAGTTCCTCCCAGGGCCAATGAACAAGTGTACAGGAATTGGAAGAGTTTCCACTCACTCAATGTCAAGATGGTGTGCCTTGCTGACCAGTACACCTCCCACGTCATTGCTAAGTATCTAGGGTCGGTGCATGATGCCTTTGTCCCACAGCTGATGGCACAACTACAGAGGCCCATATTTATACTTTTTTAGCGCCGTATTTGCGTCATTTTTGTACGCAAAAGCAGCGCAAACTTTCAAAATACAATTGTATTTTGGAAGTTTGCGCTGATTTTGCGTCAAAAAATGACGCAAATGCAGCACTAAAAAAGTATAAATATGGGCCAGAGTGTGGCTAATGGGTGAGCCTGAGTCCCCACCCAATGTATGTCAGTGTATGCCTTCAGGAGTCATACCCCATGCCATTGTGCATGACTAATGTGTGTCCCTTACTTATTGCAGGTGATTCCGGCTACTCAAACCTGTCCTGGCTCATGACCCCTGTTAGAAATCTGAGAACAGGGGCTGAAAATAGGTACAATGATGCTCATGGGCGTACCAGGAGGATTGTAGAAAGGACCTTCGGGCTCCTGAAGGCTAGGTTCAGATGCCTCCATCTGACAAGTGGATCCCTGTGCTACTCCCCTGAGACGGTCTGCAGATCGTTGTTGTGTGCTGCATGTTGCACAATTTAGCACTCAGACGGCATGTACCCTATCTGCAGAAGGAGAGGGGTGACAATGCAGCTGTGGCAGAAGTGGACACTGTGTACAGTGAGGAGGAGGAAGATGAGGAGGATGTGCAGTACTTCCAATGTAACTCAAGTAAGACAGTTGAATTAAACATTTCTACATTTTAGTGTTGTGCTGTGTCACTGCAGCATAATGCAAGTCATAACCTTTGCATCCCACCTGACTGCCACCTATGCCTTCCCTTATTGCAGATGTTGGTGTTGTTCCAACAATGTACTGCTGTGATGTTTACAGACTGCTGAGACATATTTGTTGGATAGATCAACATGTTACTGGACATTTACACAGAATCATGCAGTTCATTACAGTTCAATACCTTGTACATTACCTGTATATAAAGCACTATTACTCAAGTTGTGTACAAGGGTGTTTATTGAAAATTGGTATACAATGGGAAGTGGAATGGAGTGGGGTGATGGTTGGGAATAGTCCAGTGTAGTGGGCCAGTCTGTTTGTAGCACAGGTCATGTGTCTAAGGGGCCATAGAAAGGGGAGCAATGACAGTTCAAAGTGGACAAGGTGACACAGTGGAACACAAGGGGGACATTCAGGAGGGCCTCATTTCCTGGCGGTGGTCTTTGTCCTTGCAAGTGTCTCTGGTGTCTGTCTGGGTCAAAGGATTCCTTTGCGGGATGGTTCACCTTCTGCAGGTGAGGGGTTCTTGTGGCCTGTGGGTCCTGTGGCAGGGCCTCTTGTCCATTAGCTGCAATAGATGTAGAGGGCTGATCAGTAGACTGGCTAGTGGAAGGGGCCTGCTGGTGTGATGTATAGTCCCTCATGATGCTGGCCATATCACCCAGCACCCCTGCAATGGAGATCATGGTGGTGTTCAGGGCCTCCAATTCTTTCTTGATCTCTTGGTGGTGTTCCTCCTGCAGCCGCTGGTTCTCCTGCATGATGCTTATCGCCTGACCCATCTTTTCCTGGGATTGTTGATAAGCCCCCAGGACATTAGTGAGTGCCTCCTGGGCAGTCGGTTCCCTGGGCCTGTCCTTCCCCTGGCACACAGCTTTCCTCTGACAGTCCCTCGCCTCCTGTCAACTGAAGAACCTTTTGTGCCAATCCCTACAGTGGCAGTTCAAACATGGCTTCAGGACTATCATTGCAAACTGACTATAGCAGAGTTTAAACAGCAATTTTGACAGGTCAAAACAGGTCAAAACCGACTTTTCAAATATAAAAAAGTTACCCATATGAAGACCCTGTAGCCCACAAGGCAGGATGTGTGTGATAGTAGTGTTTACTGTATCTACTCCCCTTTTATATGGAGTGAAATGATCATCTAAACTAGCAAGTACAGGAATGGAGAATGTTAAGCTATTTCAGGAAACTGCTAAATATTTGTAAAGCATAGTCTGTCCTTGCCAAGTTTGTATGCAGTTGTTCAGAAACTGCGTCCCATAGCTTAGTAGAAAAGCTCAGCAAAACCTTAGTTGTTCTGCAGTTCTGGCAACTCACCTGCACCTTAAACTGTTCTGAGCATCTGCTTACTGATTATAGCTACCTTGGTGCAGATAATCCTCCATTCGAAAATCTGCCATTAGTGACATAGCTGTATTCCTCAACAATGACACACTAAGTACACACAACTCACTACTGAAAGTTCCTACGTATTATCACATGAGCACTTGAGAATACTGGAATAAAAAAGGTTCAACATCCTTTGTTTGGGAAAGGCACAGTGACTGCCTCTACACTAAGGCACACTAATGGTATAGTTTTCACTTGCTGTATACTGCTTGCTCATGTGTCTGACTCATGCTGGGTTAGTGGCAAATATACTAACGTACACTGATTGCTGCAACTAGGTGTATTTTTGTGTATGGTGGAGTAAGTCTCACACAACAAAAAATCTCAGATTTAGGTACCCATTGAATTCGGTCCTGCTGAAACTATTGTTTTTAGCACAATGCTCCAAACTGGAGAAATTCTAATGTTGCACCCAAGGAAGGTCCCTTGCCAGATGGCACCTTGGCACCATCTCCAGGTGAAGATTGCTGCAATTAGTTAGCCACTTTTGTGGAGCTCTGATTCGTCCTCTGCACCGATTTGGTTGGAGCCGAAGAGTGCTCAATGAGGCCAGATACTGTCTCCATGAGATCACACTGCAGAGGATTTGCCATTGTGAATAAATTCCAAGAAGGGGAAACCTGGAAAATTGTTAGCAAATGAGTAGTTATGGCTCAAATAAATGTGCACCTAAAATAGATCAATGCACAATCCAAGCAAACAATGGAAAGGATAAAACAAGAGGAAAAAGGTAGTTTCCAGCTGATGTATCTTTGTAGTAGATTGCAGCTGGGAGACTTGCACAAAGGTAATCCTGGAACAGCCACAGGATGTAGAACGGCTTGCAGGCAACACAACAGTTTAAGCCCTTGCTAGTGTGCAGTCTCCCAAAAATGCACATGTAGGCAATCAGGTTATTAGCTAACCACTCACTTTGCACACCAATCAACAATCTTGTCAGTCACTGAATTAACCTGCGCTCAACCACATGGCAGCTCTGGTACAGAGCAGGCAGGCTTAAGTTAGAGCACTGTGTAACGCATTTGAGCAGTACCAAAACAGTAATAAAGTTAAAGTGTAACACAATAAATATCTCAAAATGATTTAGAAAATAGAGTACAATTTAGTAAGAACAAATTACACCAAAAACAACAAAAATCAAATTGGGGAACCAGAGATATGCATTTTTCAAGTTTTAAATTAAAATAGTGCTAAAAACCTCTGAATGTCAACCGCTGTCACCTGGTCTGAGCAGACTGGAACCAAGGCACAATTTCGGCCCAACTGCTACAGAGTGCGGCCTGACATAGGGACTAGGTTCAAGCAGGCTTATGATTTACCTTGAGACCCAAAATTGGAAGTCCAAAATCATCAGGTGTGCAAAGCAGCAGGCTGTAGCCTAAAAGGGCTCCATTAGGTTGGATAGTCATTAGATTCATTCTAGGTGAAATTGTTTTTTTTTTTTGCTAGAATGCTCTGAGTATGAGAAATTGTAATTTTGCACCCACTGAAGGTTCCTTCACTGTAGAATAATTTTGGCGCCTTTGTCAGGTGAAAATTTGTTCATTCGCACTTACGAGCATATTTATAAGCTCCCAGCGCCACATTTGTGGCATTTATTTTGATGCAAATGTGACGTTAAGATGGCACTTCACACGCTTCATATTTACAAAGTGGTGCCATGCTTACATTGTGTCACTTTGTAAACCCTTGCACCACATTATGTCTGCACAAGGCATAATGTATGCAAGGGGGACATACTGTGGCTGAAAATAATGGTGCAAGGAAATCCAAGAGATTTTCTTGCGCCTGTTTTTTGGCACTTTTAATGCCTGCTCAGAGCAGGCGTTAAAAGGCGGTATACCATTATTTATAATGGGCTCTTATGTACTCTGCAGGAGTAGCGCACACATTTTGGCAATACTCCTGCAGAGTACATCAATAGCATCAAAAGAAATGACAGTAGTGCCCTCTATCCTGCGCCATGGTGTGCCGTATTTTAAATACGGCGCACACATGGTGGCGGTAGGGGGAACTAAGTGGCGCTGCATGCTGCACTAAGTGCAGTGCCACTTTACTTAAATCGGTGCCCTTAGTCTTTTTTTTGCAGCTTGAATTCATTCAGTGGGGCAAAGCTGCAGGCTGTAGCCAAAGAGAGCTCAATGAGGCCAGATGCCGACTCGATGAGGTCCCCCTGCAGAGGATTTGTGCTCATGAAAAAGCTGCAGGGGGTGGGGAATCTGAATCTTCAGTCAAACAGCAATGCACCTTGGTCCAGTCGGCTAGGCAGGTTTGTCCTGGTCCTCCAGCAGTCTTTGGAGCCAAAACGTTTCTAAGTCTAAGGTTTTCATGGGTGGTTGGAGAAGTCCAGCTAGACACAGCCACATGTTGAAGGACCTCAGGAACTGCACTTAGGGGTCACGATTCACTCTATTAGTGGCCATTAGATAGGCCCAAGTCATGGCCAATTGGAACTGGTCAGTTGGATAATTGCAAGGAAGGACTCCTGTAGCATGTTGTGTCCCTGTAGCTTAAACAAGAGGTCAGCCTTATGGCCTTTCAAGTCCAAGTTTTTATCCTGGGCACAAGAGGGAGCATGCTAAGCCCTTCAGGGCTCCGCTCAGGTTTTAGACAGCAGGTTCTGTCCTCTTCTGTTCTTTCTCAGGTGCAGTAGTGTTCTAAGGAGGGCACTGGGGATGCCATATTTATACCTGACAATAGTTTGTGGATGGGGGTGACTATTGGTTCCTCTCTAATCAAAGGAGTCAAAGTTTCCAGGAGTTATCCTACACAATTTTGCAGCATTTCCTGTGCGCTCTACTGTAAACAATTCCACAGCACCCCTCTTTGCCTTTATCTATGATTGTTTAACACGTGCCCTCTTGTGCAGAGTCTGTATGTCCACTTCAGAGGCATGACCAGGAAAATAAACAAGCTCTCTTCTGCAGTCACTCCAAATGAGTTCTGGGGGCAGCCCCCTCCCTATTAGGACTGAGGTTTGCCTGAAAGAGGAACAAAAGAAGGGACCTCACCAGGTGAGATCTGACATCTGCCTGTGACATAAGAGGCCCTTTTATAGTAAATTAAGTTCCTGGGCACTCCCCACATCCAGGCAATAACCCCTGCTCTGTGAGCAGATTTCACACCTCATTCAAAGTTACTGCTGGAGATGAATTCAGATTAGTCCCCAGAGGCTTTAGGAAGGTCATAGGCAACTTTCTAAAAGTAATATTTCCTTAATATTTATTACATCTCTGACATCACCAGTGACGTGGACATTTAATACATTTTACAAGGAGTCATTAAATTGTACTTCTAGTTATTTCCTAGCCAAAGATAGCATTGTTAAATTTAATAGTGTGTCCCAATGTTTTTCTCCTGAACTGCCAGGCACAAAAATAGCTTTCAAGTGCTGCTCACTATTGGGATTTGTTTAATATTAGATTCTTACATGTTCTACTTTTAAATACCATCCACACTGCCTAATAGGCTACAAGGCCTATTAAGGGGAGATATAGGCCCTCATTAAAACCCTGGCGGTCGGTGATAAAGCAGTGGTAATAACGCCAACAGACCGGCGGTAACAAAAATGGAATTATGGCCATGGCGGAAACCACAGCCACTTTATCACACCGACCGCCACGGGGGTAGCAACAAGCACCACGCGGTAACCGCCAACAGCCAGGCGGAAGACAATGTACCGCCCACTGCATTATGACCAGCCTATCTGCCACCTTTTCCGGGGCGGTACCAACGACATCAAAGCACAGCAGAAACAGAACACAGAAGTCAAAGGACTCACCTCTGGAGACACAGGGAACAACCACATACTCGTCTACCGCTTCCTGCATTACGAACACCAATGCCGGCAAAGACGACGACGGTGAGTACTGTCACCTAGCACACAAGGGAGGGGGGAGGAAAAAGAGAGTGGCACACACATGCAACATGTAACACCCCCACCCCCAAAACCATACACACAACCAGAGGCAGTAACATTACATATCCACCCCGTACCACACAGGAATAATGCAAGGACAAAATAATTGGAAGTAACTGAGTGTAATATGATTAAAGAACATGAATAAGTGCATTAAATTACAAACGTATATACATATTTACAAATGGAGGGATACTGCCCAGTCCTCAATGTCCGTGGGCCAAAGGGCCACAACACATAGGCCAAGGCCCCACCTCACTCCTGCAACAACACGGGAAGAACACTGCAGGGGCATCAGGTCAAAAATACACAGGCACCTCAGGGGGACAGGGAATGGGGGCACCTCAGCCGGAAGATGGTACAACACCACGGGTCCTGGAGGGGGCTACATGCCCTGTGCGATGTCCTGAGGAGTGCAAGGCCACAGTCTCTCAAGTGGGTGGTTTGCCCACTGCTTGGTCCTGGGGAGTACAAGACCACAGTCTCTCAAGTGGGTGGTTTGCCCACTGCTTGGTCCTGGGGAGTGCAAAGCCACAGTCTCTCTAGTGGATGGCATCTCTACTGGTTCTGGAGGGGGCATTGTGCCCAGTGTGCTTCATCCTGGGAAGGATAGGGTGAGTGAATGGCTTCTCCACTGGTTCTGGAGGGGGCACTGTGCCCAGTGTGCTTCATCCTGGGAAGGATGGGGTGAGTGGATGGCATCTTCCACTGGTTCTGGATGGGGCATTGTGCCCAGTGTGCTTCATCCTGGGAAGGAGGGGGTGAGTGGATGGCTTCTCCACTGGTTCTGGAGGGGGCATTGTGCTCAGTGTGCTTCCTCCTGGGAAGGATGGGGTGAGTGGATGGCTTCTTCCACTGGTTCTGGAGGGGGCATTGTGCCCTGTGATGCAGATCTCAGGGAGTGCAAGGTCACAGTCTCTCACCTGGGTGTCAGACCCACTGGATTTGCAGGGGCCAGGACGCACAACAGCCCATGGAGGCAGGACTACACACTGTCCGATGGCGATGATGGCTGCTCAGTGGTGGCAGTGGAGATCCTGGTGTTGGGGCTGGTAGTGCTGGGGGAGGCTCCAGCCCATCCCCTTCAGCCTTGGACAGCTGCCCACTGGGTCTGCTGCTGCTAGCAGTGGTGCTGATGGCGGTGATGCTGGAAGTGGTGGGGGGAGGCTCCACCCCAACCCCTGCAGCCTCTGACGGCTGCCCACTGGGACTGCTGCTGCTGGCAGCAGTGCTGGTGGCGGTGCTGGTGGCGGTGCTGCTGGTAGTGGTGGTGGGAGGCTCCAGCCCATCCCCTACAGCCTCAGACGGCTGCCCACTGGGACTGCTGCTGCTGGAAGTGGTGGGGGGAGGCTCCAACCCATCCCCTGCAGCTTCAGGTGGCTGCCCACTGGGACTGCTGCTGCTGGTGGCGGTGCTGGCAGCGGTGGGGGGAGGCTCCAGCCCATCCCCTGCAGCCTCGGATAGCTACCCACTGGGGCTGCAGCTGCTGGAAGTGGTGCTGGTGGCAGTGCTGGTGGCGCTGCTGTTGGCACTGCTGGTGGCGATGCTGGTGGCGGTGCTGGCAGTGGTGGGGGAGGCTCCAGCCCTTCCCCTGCAGCCTCAGACAGCTGAACCACCATGGTTGATGCTGGGGGCTCCGAATGAGTCCCAGCACCAGGCCTAATGTCCTTCCCCCCTGCATGTGCAGGCCCCTTGCCCTTCCTGTCAGCAGCCAGTGATTTCTCCTTGCCCTTCCCTGCCTCAGCTGATGGTGCCTCCTTGCCCTTCCTATACACTGCTGGTGGTGCCTCCTTGCCCTTCCTTGATGCACCTGGTGCAGGCACCCTGTCAGTGTTGCTGCCTGTCGCACGGGATCCTCTCCAACCTGCAGTAGCTGTCGACACTACTGTGCCCCTGGAGTGGGTGGCTGAGGTGCTTGCCTGGGTTTTCCTCACCCTGGCCTGATGTGAAGGACGGGGGCAGGATGGGTAGGGAAGAGGTCAATGGTGGAGAGGAAAAGCTTATTAGGGACATTGTGGCTGGAAGAGGGTGAAGGTTTGGGACTGGAGGAAGAGGAAGTTGTTGTAGGAGATGTCTGTCTGCTGTGTTTGGGTGCATGGGCTGGATGCTGTTGTGAGGTGGGTGGCTGTTGGGTGTCTGAGTGCTTGCATTTGTGTACCTTGGGAGGAGGGGGCACAGACACAGTCTGCGAAGACACAGGGGACATGTACATGGAAGTGGGGGTGGTGACTGCCAGTGAGGGGCGTGTAGTGATAGGCGTAATGGTGGCAGTGGATAAGGATGTAGTGCAGGCAGGTGTAGATGCTACTGGGAGGGAGGTGGACGAGGAGGAGGAGGGGGACACAGTGGAGGCAGTGGATGTTGGTTTGTCTGCATCTGGATGGTGTTTGTGTGAGTGCCTGTGTGATGATGTGTGGTGCTTGTGTTTGCCTGAACCACTCCTGTGTGTTGTCTTGGGTACATGCTGGTCTGCCTGTGTGCTTGGGATAGGTTGGGGTTGAGGGGAATGGGATTGGGCAGAGGAGGTTGGAGGGGGGAGGCTAGAAACAGGGACAATGGCTGCCATCAGGGAGGAGGCCAGAGCCTGGATTGATCTCTGTTGGGCCACCACGCCAGAGAGAATGCCCTCCAGGAATGCATTTATTTGTTGCAAATGGCCTGCCAGCCCCTGGATGGCATTCACAATGGTTGACTGCCCAACAGAGATGGATCACAGGAAGTCAATAGCTTCCTAACTCAGGGCAACAGGGCTAACTGGGGCAGGACCTGAGGTCCCTGGGGTGAAGGAGATGCCCATCCTCCTGGGTGAGCAGGCATGGGAAACACACTGAGGGGCTGCTGGAAGGGCGGTGATGGTACGGGGTGGTGTCTGTACCTGTAGTTGGGGTGGGCACAGAGGTGTCCGCCACCACCAGGGAGCTTCCATCGGAGGAGGTATCACTGTCAGAACTGTCCCCTCCAGTCTCGGCCGTGGTGCTCCCCTCGCCCTCCGTCCCGCTGGTGCCCTCACCGTTGGTGGATTTGGCCTCCTGGGCCCTGTGGGATGCAGCTCTCCCTGTCACCGGTGCCTCTGCTCCTCCGCCAGATGATGCTAATGCACATAAGGACAGGGTGACAAAACAAAAAGGGGGGGACAAGACAAAGGATACCCTTGGTCAATGGCTGCAACAACACCAACTTTGGCGTACACAACACATTCACACACAAGGAACAGCCCTATGCACTAGGCAATCCACTACCAGTCACAATGCTAGTCTCCAGCCCATGGACAGGGATACCTAACATCAATTGCAGCATACCTGAGACCCACAGAGCCCTGCCCAGTAGTGGAGGCCTTCTAGCTTGTATGGAGGAGGTTGACATCCGACCCTGGTCAACATGGGCTCTACCCTGCACTGGCCGGCCTGGCCTAGGGGCACCCACAGGCCACCATTCCCCACCCGGATGCCACCCCACCATGTGAAAGTAGTATATTGGGGCACTGTCATCACCCCCTTGTGGCTGCTGTGATGCCCCCAAGTGCCCATCCAGCTCCGGATAGGCCACCGCCAGTATGCCGGCCATCAGGAGGGTCAGGGTTCGACGGACACCCCTTCCTCATTGTAAGGCCATCCCCAGCTGGGCCTCCGCAGTCTTCCGTGCCCTGCATCTCAGGTCCTCCCACTGTTTGCAACAGTGGGTGCTCCGCCTGCCGTAGACCCCCAGGGTCCGCACCTCCTTGGTGAAGGCACACCATATACCCTTTTTTTAATGGGCACTGACCTGCAGAGAAATACACATATGAAAAGGTATCAGTCAGACCATCCTGCCTGTTACACTCATGGCCCACCATAGCCCTCACATCCCCTTACAAACAGACATTGCCCACCATGCATGCCGCATGCTGCCCAGGGCCCTTACCCTAACCCCCCCACAGGAAGCCCTCACACACATCACTCCATGCATTCATGCCTCATTCATCGTGCTCACAGTGTACTCACCTGTTGGTCTGGAGGCCCATACAGCATTCGGTGCTGGGGTAGGACCCCATCCACCAGTCTCTCCAACTCTGCAGCAGTGAAGGCAGGGGCCCTTTCACCAGTGACACGAGCCATGGTCGGTTCCAGACACAGGTCACCGCAGCACTTGCAGTGTAGGTCCTCTCCTGTTGAAGGTCAGGCAGCAAGTTAATGAACAGATAGAAAATGGTGGTCACGTCTGCGGCGGTGCGTATCGTCACCGCCGGCGTACATCACCATTGGCCACTGTAACCCATAGGGCCCAATGGGATCCAATGAGGAGTTGCACTGTGGTTTTCGACCGCCTCCCGCAACGGCGCACAACGTCAACGGAATTACCTCATTATCACCTGTCCCTCCATACAGGAAAGGCGGACGCCATTTCAAGGGGGGGCACGGGCCATGGCACCTAACTGCGTCACAGTACACATCGGCACCATTTGGGCCTTTACAACAATATTGTGTTACAGTCACAACATGCAATGCAGTGTAGTGTTTGGAAACATGGAATACTGACCAGCTACTCACCGTTTGCCCCCTAGATTGCAACCGCTGCGGATGAATAGGAGATTGAGACATCCCCCCATGTACAGGCCCCTGGTGGACTTGGCAACAATGGAGGACAGGCACATTATCCTCACCTATAGACTAGACAGGGCCACAATCACAGAGCTGTGTGCCCATTTGGAACCTGCCTGATATCTGCTATCCGTCAGCCCACCGGGATCCCTCCTGTTGTGCAAGTCCTATCTGTGCTCCATTTCCTGGCAAGTGGCTCCTTCCAAGTGACAGTGGGCTTGGCAGCAGGAATGTCTCAGCCAATGTCCTCAATATTGCTGACCAGAATATTGTCTGCCCTGATTAAACACATGCGCAGCTACATCATTTTCCCCCAGGTGGAGGATTTGGCCACAGTGAAAGCTAATATTATGCTATGGGACATATCCCCAACATTATTGGGCTATTGATGGTACACAAATTGCATTTGTCTCCCCCCGGAGAAATGAACAGGAATTCAGAAATCGAAAGAGCTTTCACTCCATGAATGTGCAGATAGTGTGCCTGGCAGACCAGTACATCTCCCAAGTCAATGCAAAGTATCCTGGGACTGTGCATGATGCCTTTATCATGAGGAATAGCAGTATCCCATATGTGATGGCTCAACTCCAGAGGCACCGGGTGTGGCTAACAGGTGAGCCCTGGTTCCCACCCAGGGGTTGTTGGAGTATGGGTATGGTGTGGGACCTAAGGGTTAGTGTGTATCTAACAGAGGTTCTTCAATATTTTCAGGTGACTCTGGTTACCCCAACCTCTTATGGCTACTGGCCGCTGTGAGGAATGCCAGGACAAGGGCAGAGGAACGTTACAATGAGGCACATGGGTGAACAAGAATAATAATAGAAAGGACATTCTGCCTCCTGAAGGTCAGGTTTCATTGCCTCCATCTAACAGATGGATCCCTGTACTACTCACCCAAGAAGGTGTGCCAGATCATCGTGGCATGCTGTATGTTGCACAACCTTGCCTTACGTCACCAGGTTCCTTTTCTGCAGGAGGATGAGGCTGGAGAACGGCGTGTGGCAGCAGTGGACCTTGTGGACAGTGAAGATGAGGAGGCAGAGGATGAGGATGAGGACAACAGAAGTGCTATAATATGACAGTACTTCCAATGACACACATGTAAGACACTAATTGCACTTTACATTGACAATTTTGTATTTGACATTGTCTCTGGCAGGCTGATTTTCCCACTTCTATGGCCACTTACTGTACCCTTTTGCATCTCTATTTGCAGATATGTGTGCCCCACTATTGCTCCTGGTGTGTTGACTGCAGCCAACTACAGGTCATTCCTATGTATACATTACTGTACAGTTATATTGCAGTGTTTAAAGTTTGTTAAACGAATACATGGTTAAATGATTTGACAGACTCCATACTTGTATTTATTCAAATGGTGTTTATTTAAATGCTAATGATTAGAGGGGGATGTGCAATGGGCTGGGGTGATGATGGAGGAAAGTCCAGGATAGAGTCAAGTCCATTTGTATCACAGGTGCTTTGTCCAAGGGGGCATAGGAAGGGGAACAACGGCATTTCAAGGTGTACAGGGTGACAGAGTGGGACACAAGGGTGACATTCAGGAGAGTCATATTTCCTGGCGGGGGTCTTGGCAATGTTCTCTAGCTTCTGCCTGAATCGCAGGGGCCGTTTGCGGGGTGGTTCTCATTCTGCAAGGGTTGGGGTGCTGGTGGCCTGTTGTTCCTGTGGCCGGGCCTCCTGTCCACTAGCGGCAGCGGAGGTGGAAGGCGGTTCATTGGTTTGGCTAGTGTCAGGGGCCCGGTGGTGTGCCACTGGGCCCCTGATGGTGTTGGGCATGTGTGCCATCACCCCTCCAATGGAGACCAGGGTGGTGTTGATGTCCTTCAAGTCCTCCCTGATCCCCAGGTACTGTCCCTCCTGCAGCCGCTGGGTCTCCTGCAACTTGTCCAGTATCTGGCCCATAGTCTCCTTGGAATGGTGGTATGCTCCCAGGATGTTGGTGAGTGCCCCCTAGAGAGTCGGCTCCCTGGGCCTGTCCCCCCCGTTGCATAGCACTCCTCCCAGCTTCCCTGTTGTCCCGTGCTGCTGTCCCCTGAACCGTGTGCCCACTGCCACTGACCCCAGGTCCCTGATCATCCTGTGTTTGTGGGGTGCCCTGGGGTCCCTGTAGTGGTGGACACACTGCTGATTGACGTGTCCTGGGGGCAGAGGTATGGGCCCGCTGGGTGGGTACTGTGGTGGTGTTTCCTGAGGGGGGAGGCTCTGTGGTGGTATGGGACTGTGCCTGGGTTACCAACTGTCCGGAGATCCCTGATGGGCCAGGTTGGTCATCCAGATCCAGGGGTCCAGAGCTGCTGTCATCAATGTGGGCCTCTTCTGGGGGTGGACTGGAAGTTGCTGGCTCCTCTTTTCCGGTGACGTTGGCTGGGGCACCTGTGGGGATGTAAATGCCGTGTTATTGTTTCTGTGTGTGTCATTTTGTTCATCAGTGTTTTGCCCTGTATGATTGTTATTGCCCTGGAAGCTTTGCCTTTTGTGAGTAGTGATTTTGTGGGCTAGGTGATTCTCTCTAATGTGCATGCGTTAGTGATGGAGTCCATGCAGGGCTGTGAGGGGTGTCCATGCATTGGTGTTACATGCAGGGCTTGGTATTGGGATGAGTGGGTTGTGATGGTGGGGTATGTGGGAGGTGGTCAAGTGATGGGACTGAGGGTAAGGGTGGGAGTTTGTGATGGCATGCAGGTAGGGGGGATGATAGTAATAAAGATTTGACTTACTAGAGTCCAGTCCTCCTCTTACTCATGGCAGGCCCTCAGGATGCATAATTGCCAAGACTTGCTCCTCCCATGTTGTTAGTTGTGGGGGAGGAGGTGGAGGTCCGCCGCCAGTCCTCTGCACAGCTATTTGATATCTTGCTGCTGTGGAACGTACCTTCCCCTGTAGGTCGTTCCACCTCGTCCTGATGTCATTCCTTGTTCTGGGGTGCTGTCCCACGGCATTGACCCTGTCCACGATTCTCCACCGTAGCTCCATCTTCCTAGCAATGGATGTCTGCTGTACCTGTGATCTGAATAGCTGTGGCTCTTCCCGGATGATTTCCTCCACCATGAAGCTTAGCTCCTCTTCAGAAAACCTGGAGTGCCGTTGAAGTGCCATGGGTGTATTGTGAGTGGTGTGGGTGAGGGTGTGTGGGGTGCTGTGTTGGGTGTGTGATGTAGGGTGCGTGGATGGTGTATAGGTGATGGTGGTGTGTGTCTGTGGTCTTGTCTGTGGTCTTGCTATCTTTCTTGTGGCAATTGTTTTTAGTTGTAAAGGGTTGTGGGTAATCTGGGTGTGTGTTTTATAGTGGTGTGGGTGTGTGGGTGTGGTGTGTGTATGTGCGACAGGTGTGTGTAGTTTGAACTGTCCAATGTTGTGTAGTTTTGTTAGGTTGTGTGTATTTTGAGCGCGGCAGTATGTACCACCAATGGTTTAGCACATTTGAATGTCCGCCGTGGTGATTTGTGGGTCATAATGATGTGGGTGTAGTTCTGTTAACTTAACGGTGTGGGTTTTGCTCCCACCAGTTTATCACTGACCTTTGACTTGTGTGTGTGGCTGTATAGAGACGGATTGCTATGTGTGTGTCATAATATGGGTGGCGGTAATCCGCTGTAGCAGTGGTATGTTGGCAGCAGTGAGCATGGCGGTAAGTGGGATTTACCGCCAATGTCATAATGAGTGCCTTATTATTACTTAGAAGGAAGGTTTAGACCTGCCAAAAGGTTTATTTTGAAAGGTCAAATTGCAATTTTCAAACTGCTCCAGTCATACTATAGTTTTAGGCCGGAAGCCATGTTGCACTGCCACTGTAGACGCAAGCTGCTCCAGAACCAAAGGTTAGTGTTAGTCAAGTACGCTTGGATCATTCCAGTTTCTTTATGGTGAATTGAATTAATATGAGTTATTTGTGATCCTCATTGGGGTAGGGGGATATGTGACACTTGCACATAGTTGGTGGGATTAACGGATAGGCTAGAGGAGGTTGGGTATTATTAAGGTGCAGGGGTATGACTTTCAGAGGAAGAGAAGTTGTGATTTTGTAAATGAGTTACGGACAGCTTGCAGAAAAAGAAAATAGGAGATTAGGGGAAACATGCATGTGACAGTGTTGGATATGCTCAGAGAAAGGAGGCATGTAAAGGATGTAAGAGAAGTAGAGGGTAATTTGAATGAAAAATGGAGAGGCGATAATAAGATGTTTTGAGTAAAGGTTAGATTTCACATTTTAGGGATATAAAGGATCTTTCTGAGACAGCATGAAGTTTGAGGATGCAGGACTGTAGAAAACAAAGCCTTTTTTGTATGTGTGGTTAGTGTTTTATTAGGTATTTTTGCTATAATAAGGCATTCTGTCCACTGCCAAGCTACTGCTAGACCACTGCTCCTAGTGTTCATCACATCCTCAAAATGCAAAGTAGGATCCATTTTGTTATGTTTGGTTTGGTATAGTACAACATGGAGGGTACATCATAGATCTATTCAAAAATGGTAATTTCAATGTTTAGGGGAAGCAATGAAACATTTGATGTAATCTCTTCTTAAATTCTCATTTATTATAAACTCATTATTTTTACTCACATATGTCCATTCAATATTTCAGTATGTATTTACAATTTCATTTCTCAATCGATACATCATACACATTAAAACATTTGATACCTAACCAAACAGACTAAGGGGGTAATTCTGACCCTGGCGGTCCATGACCGCCATGGCGGAGGGCGGCGGAAGCACCGCCAACAGGCTGGCGGTGCTTCCTGGGCTATTCTGACCGCGGCGGTAAAGCCGCGGTCAGAAAAGGGGAACCGGCGGTTTCCCGCCGGTTTTCCCCTGGCCCAGGGAATCCGCCATGGCGGCGCTGCCTGATTCCGACCCCCTTACCGCCAGCCTGGTTCTGGCGGTTTTGACCGCCAGAACCTGGCTGGCGGTAACGGGTGTCGTGGGGCCCCTGGGGGCCCCTGCAGTGCCCATGCCAATGGCATGGGCACTGCAGGGGCCCCCTAACAGGGCCCCACCAAGATTTTCAGTGTCTGCCAAGCAGACACTGAAAATCGCGACAGGTGCAACTGCACCCGTCGCACCCCTTCCACTCCGCCGGCTCCATTCGGAGCCGGCATCCTCATGGAAGGGGGTTTCCCGCTGGGCTGGCGGGCGGCCTTCTGGCGGTCGTCCGCCAGCCCAGCGGGAAACTCAGAATTACCACGGCGGTCTTTTGACCGCGCAGCGGTATTCTGACAGCGGAACTTTGGCGGGCGGAGGTCGCCCGCCAAAGTCAGAATGACCCCCTAAGTCATTCATTTTACATAATGAAAAATATGGACGAGCAAGCCATTTTTAGATGAACGGGGTACACTGTTTCCAATTATCCCCAGAGCATCAGCTTTATCCAATCTCGCCCCGCTCTTCTCTTTAGCCTTTTCACTTTCCAAGTACAAAACATCGACAAGGGTTCCATTGTTTTGGCCACATTACTGTAGCCTTTATCAGGATAAATAAGCTTGCAGCTATATACAAGTAATTTCATCTCATGATTTTGTATCTACAACCTAAACATATAAAGAACATTCACTAATATTCACATTTTAACTCTAAATCATAAACATTGCTCTAAGGGTCTTATACTAATGATTATTTCACAAATAAGACATACCTTGTTCGTTACAATCTATTGTAGGAAGGAAAAAACATCCCTATCCATATCTAGATACCAGTATTTATTTCACAGGGTGTCACCTCTAAATTAAATTTCATATATCATCATTAAATTAATTGTTATTCGACATATAATATTGGACAACCAAAAACACAAATACTCCATATTTACAGAATGTTTATGGCATCGCTACGGAAATAAATCTCTATCCCATTTAATAAACATATCACTGTTATCACATCCCCATATGAACTTCCACACCCATGACAAAATCATGTGGACTAGTCACACCAATCAATTTACATAAATATTGATAAGCCATTTTCTCACCTCAGTTTCTCTATGGATTTTAATGTACAGCTATAACAATTTTATGTAATGAGAGTGCGGCCAGCAAGATGGCCGAGTGGCAGTGTTGGCTCCGGGTCTGATTTCATCATCCTTCTCCATCCTGATGCCCCAGAGCCCCAGTGAGAGCCGTGACCCCAACCTTGTAAATGGGTACATGTGGGGGTGGCTCTGTTGACCACTGCAGCTGCCTTGAAGCTTTGCAATATTCAGCGGTGGTAAGAGCCTCGTAGGCACCATTTTGGTGGAAGAGGCTGGAAGCACCTGGGGCACCTGGACCAGTGATGTGGTGAGGTGGCGGGCTTCTCACAGTGCATCCTGACATGACATGGCGGTGGAGATAGTGCTACCAACGATGAGCCTGATTTCTCTCACCTCCCCTGAAGGGTTTGTATGTCGGAGCAACGCATGCAGTTCTCACACCTACCTTTACAATGCGGTAAGTACAACGCATGCGTCATTACCACTCATGCACTTCCAACAATTTTTTTACCACGCTTATCCCTTTACCATGCATGCCTTTCCCACAAAGATTTTGTTGCAAAGGGAAGGTTGGTAAAGGCATATAGGTAGTAAAAAGTAAAGAGGTAAGTATAACCCATATATGTGATTATTTATTATATATATATATATATATATATATATATATATATATATATACTCACACACCAACCTTAAAACATAAAAATTCCCCCCCAAAAACCTATACCCATCCTAAACACCTCTTACCACCCCAAAATCCATACCCACCCTAAACCCTAAAAATATACCTTTACCACCCAAAACCCATACTCATGCTACACCCTAAAAACCCCTTACCACCCAAAATCCATACCAACCCTAAACCTTAAACACCCCGTACCACCCAAAAAACCATACCCACTCTAACATGTAAAAATGCCCTTACCACCCCACAACCCATACCCACCCTAAACTCTAAACACCCCTTACCACTCTAAATCCCATACCCAATGTCAACCCTAACAATACCCTTACAACCCGAATACCCATACCTACCCTAAACACCCCCTACCACCCAAAAACCCATAACCACCCTAAAACCTAAAAATGCCCTTACCACCCCAAAACCCATACCCACCGTAAAACATAAAAACCCTTACCACCCCAAAACCCATGCCCACCCTAAAACATAAAAATGCTTTTACCACCCCTAAATCCATACCCACTGTAACATGTAAAAATGCCCTTACCACCCCAAAACCCATACCCACCCTAAAACCTAAAAATGCCCTTACCACCCTAAAACCATACCCACCCTAAAACCTAAAAATGCCCTTACCACCCAAAACCCATACCCACCCTAAACTCTAAATACCCCTTACCACTCCAAATCCCATACCCACCCTAAACCCCAAAAAATACCCTTACCACCCTAAAACCCATACCCACCCTAATCCCTAAATACCCTTACCACCCTAAAACCCATACCCACCCTAAAACCTAAGAATGCCCTTAATGCCCAAAAAAACATAACCACCCTAAAACATAAAAATGCCATTAGCACCCCAAAACCCATACCCACCCTAAAACCTAAAATTGCCCTTACCACCCCAAACCCATACCCTAAAACCTAAAAATGCCCTTACCACCCCAAAACCCATACCCACCCTTAAACATGATAAACCCTTACCACCCTAAAATCCATACCCACCATAAAACATAAAAATGCTGTTATCACCCCAAAACCTGTACCCACTCTAACATGTAAAATGCCCTTACCACCCCAAAACCCATACCCACCCTAAAACCTAAAAATGCCCTTACCACGCCAAAACCATACCCACCCTAAAACCTAAAAATGCCCTTACCACCCAAAACCCATACCTACCCTAAACTCTAAACACCCCTTACCACTCCAAATCCCATACCCACCCTAAGCCCTAAAAATACCCTTACCACCCCAAAACCAATACCTACTCTAAAACATAAAAATGCTGTTACCACCCCAAAACCCATTCCCAGCCTAAAACCTGAAAACCTGAAAATGCCCTTACTGAGATATATATATGTATATAATTTAGATGTAAAGGCATGAATGGTAAAGGTATATGCGTGATAAAGGTTTTAAAGGTAAGTATAGGTAAGCATTAAGTAGTTTGAGAGTTTATATATATATATATAAATATATATATATATATATATATATATATATATTTATTTATTTATATATATAGGTGGGTTCTTTGAGAAACTAGAGGCTGAGCTGCTACTTTATGTGGGCATGCCCATCATTTGGGCTGGGTATTTTAATTGTGTCTTAGATGGCCGGGTAGATAGACGACCTTCCAGAGACGGCACCAAACCTCGCATGGTACTGAGCTTAAAGGAGACAATGTCTAGGCTACAATTTGTTGATATTTAGATGGACCGCCATTCCGCGGCCCGACAATTCTCTTTCCACACTCCCATGCACAGGGCCCATAGACGGCTCGACCGCTTCCTTCTTACAATGGATGGCACTTTAAACATTCAGAGGGCAAGTTACCACGTGTGCTATTTGTCAGATCACACTCCCTTACTGCTTGAGTGTGGAGTGTGAGGTCATATGCTAAACATGCTCTGGTGCCTGAGTCCTGAATCACTCAGTGACACTGAATACAAGGTGAACATGATGGGGGTTTTGCAGGGTTAATTCTACACCACTGGGTCACGCAGGTTGTAATGGGAGATATTAAGGGCGGTCATCAGAGGCAAGAGTCTCAGCAAGATCTATTGACGGAAGAGGAGGAGCTCCTTACTCAACTACAGCGATGGGAGGGCAGGCGAGTGGAGGAGATGTGGAGCTGGCAGAAGCGCACAACTGTGGTACCGTCATCTGGGACAGACTAGACTGTCATCTTCGCATGGATTACAGACAGCAGCTCCACTGGGAGGGGGACTGCACAGGGAACATGCTTGATGCTTTAACATAAGAGGCCATATCCACTGATTCTTTCCCCCAACCAGACAGACGGCAGAGTTATGGTGGGGAAAAAGGTGACAACTTTACTATTGTGGGAGCATGTAGCAGCAGTGTACAGTGTACATGGTCTCAGGATCCACAGGTACCTCCGAGTTGGGGCACTATCTATTGGGGCCGAGATTCCCCAATTGACAGGTGCTAAGCTGAAGGGCTCAATGAAGACACACAGGTGGATGAACTACAGGAAGTCCTTCGGGATATGGCCTGCTAGAAACATCCTGGACCTGATGACCTTCCATTTGAATACTTTCAGACATACTCCACTTCCCTACTCCCTCACTTGCTAGAGACCTTCTGTGAGGTGCCAACAGCATCCTGCCAACCAACATGCAGGAAGCCCTTATAACTATACTTTTAAAACCAGGCAGGGACCCAGCTGAACTCACCTTGTACTGCCCATTGTCTTTGCTCAATAGATGTTAAAATATTCATAAAAAATATGTGCACTGTGTCTGGGCTGCATAGTCACAAACTTAGGTGGTCATTATGAACATGGCGGGAAACACCGCCGACCACTGTGGCGACGGTGAACAGAAGACCGCCCTTGGCGGGGAACAGCACACCGCCATATAGTGATGCCAAAAACAGAAACCTCCAAAAATTCTGCTACCTCCAGCCACCGCCAGGGCCCTTAATGGCAGAAAGTCTGTACACCCCACCCTGCCACCGCCATGCAAATAAATCCTCTGCCCTCCAAATAATGATGCACAAATCACTGCAGCCGATAGTGGATGTCGAACGACCATTGGTGGTACGGACCGCCACGGCCAGCAACGGGACACAACAGCAAGAAATGCACACCTTGGCAAGTTTTAAACCCACACGCCTGACACACATCCACAACACTATAAAACACACACATACACACCCCACAATCCTTTTCAACGCCAATAGCATGACAGATATTGACAACACAACACACATACACTGAACTCAACACCACAGAAGTCACACACCCAACCACACAACAGCCCCCTCACCAATAATCCTACAACACACCACCCTTAACATACACCATGGCACCCCCTAACACCTCTGCTTCACAGATAGGGAACTAAGGACCACGGTGGATGAAATACTGAAAGTCCATTCACAAATCTTCGGGGCACGGGTCCAGCACACACCCATCGCAAGGAAGATGGAGTTATGGCAGACAATTGTAAACAAGGTCAACGCAGTGGGAATACACCCAAGCACAAGGGACGACATCTGCAAGAGATGGAACGACCTGCGCGGGAAGGTGAGGTCAATGGCATCCAGGCACAACATTGCGGTCCAGAAGACTGGGGGAGGACCCCCACCTACACACCCCGACTACCCTTCACTGGACTCACTGGAGGGCTGGACTCGGGTAAGTCAACTCCAATTACTTCATATTCACCATACCTGTAATGCATGTACCACCCCACCCCACCAACTACCACCAGGACCACTACCCCACCCAGGCCACAATAACAGCATCCAGTCACCCTGCCTGCCCACAAACCCACTGACAGGCCCACATCCTTCCCCCTGTGCACAGTCACCTACCCCTGCAAGGAATCACAATGGCACTACTGCACCCACAATACACCTCCACATCCCATGCAAAATGTAAGGACAACCCCACAATAGGTCCCTGCATGGCATACAAGAGGGGAATAAACAGCACAAAATAGGGCAGAGCTGAGCATCCTAATTCGAATTAGTACATGTAACATACATGTCCATTCTCCCTCACAGGCATCACCACCCATGCCACCCTGACGGAAAGGCCAAGAAGTGCCAGCACCCCACACAAAAAGAGAGGCCCCATTCAGGAGACTGGAGAGGGATGTATGGACAGTGAGGATCATCCTGGGCCGTCACACAGTCCTGGACTGTCACCCTCCAGCAGCCCCACCCAGAATACCTCTGACACCCCTACCATCCAGCCACCACCATCAGCTCAGGCCAAACAACCCCACACCAGTGTCTTCAGGCCACAGACTGGCGGACCACAAGTACAGAGACCAGAGTCACCACCAACTAACAGGTAGGATGTGATGGCCCCAGTGCAAGTGGGATTGCCAGATCTGTGCAGGGGACACAGGCACAGGGGGCTAGGCCGAGTGGGAGGGCATGAGTGACCCGGGGGGGGGGAAGGATAGATGCTGCAGCCCTGGAGGTGATATCTGAGGTCCTGAGAGCATACCACCATACCCAAGACAGGATTGGCCAGATCCTGGCCACCCTGGAGCCGAGTCAAAGGCTGCAGATAGCCCAACACCAAGTGACCATGGAGAAGTGGAAACAACTCATTGCCACCAAGGCCACTATTGCAGGGGTGCAGCAGCACCACTACCCAAGCCAGCCTGAGACCCCCACAAACCTGGAAGCCCCTACCACTGCCCAGGACACAGACCTGCCCTCTACATCTGCATCAGCAACTGGTCTGGTAGCACTGGCAGAGGACACACAAGATACCAGCGCCCCTACCTATGAGGCCAGCAGCAGACACTCAAACGTGCCCTCAGACCCAGATATTGTGCTGGAACACCTGCCAAGACCAAGGCCCCCACTAAGAAGTGACTTTGACCTGAACTGTCTCCCAAGTGTGCCACTGTGCTACCATCCTCACCCGCCAATAGCAACATAACAACTTGCAAGGGACATATGGACCAATACCCACTTCCACCAGTCGCTGAGCCAACGTACCTGGTATGGACATCCACTATGAGCCCACTCCCTATCACTGTACAGCGCACCTATGCAATTGTGACACGTAATAAAACACATTTACACCAATTCGTAGGTCCCCTGTCATTATGAATATTCAATTGTAAGTGTGAATGCATTAGCCAGTCAATTCCATTTTTATACCTTTATTGCAGGAATGGATGCACAACATCGTCTGGAGTAAACCAAGATGTACACCATGTTTGTTTCCATGGCACATGCCACCTTAGTCTTCAGGTAACAGTGTCAATGAATACAGACACCACATCCCCAAACAAATGGGTCAGACAAACATTATGCAGTGCAGACAACATCATCAGTGAACAGTATCTCATAGTCACTGAAGTGGACATAATTCCCCCTCTTCATCCTCACCATCACTCTCATCCCCCTCAGAGGTAGAAAGTCTGGATGTACAGCAAACCTCCTCCTCTAGTAGTTGGATAGTTCTCCTCACAGCCACGTTGTGCAGCAAGCAGTAGGCCACCACTATTCTACACACCTTTTCAGGGCCATAGCACCGGGATCCCAAAGAGAGAAGGAGGCAATGAAATCTGGCCTTCAGGAGACTATAGTGCGCTAATCACCCTCCTAATGCATCCATGGGCCTCATTATAATCTCTGCATCTGTCCTGGGATTTCTCACAGGTGTCAGGAGCCATTGCAAGTTGGGGTAGCCAGAACCATCTGCAAAACTGGGTAAAATAGGTCTGTAACAAACTGCCATTAATTGCATACAGCCTGGCTGTCAGCTACGTACAGATCCAGTGTCATACACACTCACCTATGAGCCACCCTCTGTCCCCTTGTAGTTGTTCCATCATGTGTGGCACACTGCTGTTCCTAAGGACAAATGAATCACAAACTGATCCTGGAAACCTGGCATTTACATGTGATGTGTACTAGTCAGTAGTACACACCAATTGTATATTCATTGAGTGGAAGTTCTTTCTGTTCCTGTACAACTGTTCTTTCACTCTTGGGGGATGAGAGCTATGTGGGTGCCATAGATGGCACCTATCACATGCAGAATGTTAGCAAAGGCATAAAATTCAGACTTGATGGCAGGGAGTTCAGCCCTTTGGGGAAACTTGACATATGTCTGCATGTGTTGTACAAATGCATCCAGGAATTCAGACAGGATGAGGCTGAACATTGGCTGTGAGAACCCTGCACCCATGCCCACTGTCACCTGAAATGAGCCCGTAACCAAGAAATTGAGTACAGAGAGCACTTGCACTTCAGTTGGGATGGCATGCTGATTCCGATTAGCCGGTCTCAGTACAGGATCTAGTAAAGCACATAGGTCCTGGATTGTTGTACGATTGAGTCTGTAGGTGACAATGATGTGACGTTCCACCATGGTATCCAAATCAACAAGAGGTCTGTACAGAGATGGGGCCCTCCCTCGTCACATGGGTCTGTACCTATGGGGAGGAAAGACCACATATGAGAGACACACATACACATGCAAAACATGTTGTTTATGAATAACTGGTGTACAATACGTAGGTTACATACACAAGCGATGTATGATGTACAGCTTTAGGGACATGTATGCAGTGATACCTCTGGTCTAATGTAAGGAACAGACACTCATGTGGGCAGGCGACTAAGGGCTGGGATCTGAAGGCCCTGAATGGGGCCCATGACTAGGAAATATGTATGTGGTGCTAGCAAAATGGCAGCCTCCTGCCATCCGGATATGAAGGAGTAGAAGTGACATCACTCTGCTGGCGTAGTTGTCATGGGGGAACATATTCATTGCATGTGTGTAC
Organism: Pleurodeles waltl; assembly: GCF_031143425.1. Lineage (NCBI taxonomy): Eukaryota > Metazoa > Chordata > Amphibia > Caudata > Salamandridae > Pleurodeles > Pleurodeles waltl. The sequence continues at coordinate 505,798,676 of NC_090437.1, forward strand.
CCATTCATTGGTTTACAATGTTGTCAATGGGTATCATGATCGCCGCCGGCGTTGACGGTGCACACCGCCGCCGAGCGTACGCCATGTCGTCACCCCAATTTCACTTGACTTACGAATCCCGTGCATGCGAGTACTCCACAGAATGTGCTGCTGTGTCCTGACTCTGGTTACTCCAATGGCACATGTCACAGGGGAAAGGGCCCCGGCCCTCACCACGGAGGAGCTGGAGAAGCTGGTGGACGGGATCCTACCCCGTATGCCAAGTTATATGGGTGACCAGAGGAGCAGGTGAGTTGGCAGGTGTTTTGCATGGATGTGTGTGATGGTGGCGGATGCCTGTGTGCATGTGTGGTCAATTTGTAACTGCAGAGGCATAGATTGCGTGGAAAGTATTGTTACTGAGGGGGTAAAATGATCCTGTGAAGTTTCTGTCCCACTTGGGACGACATGTCAGTTGTATCTGATGGGCATATCCTGACATCTGTTTTTCTTCTCTTTGTGTCCCATACAAGTCAGCACCCATCAGAAAAGGGGACTCTGGCAGGCCATCACAGGGAGGTGCGGACCCTGGGGGTTTACAGCTGGAGGAGCACCCACTGCAGAAAGCGGTGGGAGGACCTGCGGCGCTGGGCCAGGAAGACCTGCGAGGCCCAGCTGGAGAAGGCTCCTGACCCCCCTAATGTCCTGCATTCTTGCTATGGCATATCTGGCTATTGACCTCAACATACACACAGCCAACATACAAAGGCACACACAACATCCACTTCCCCCAATGTGTTCACCTCTCCTGTCTCCGACTCGCAAAATGGGATTCAACAAAAAAAAGTGACATCAATTTGCGACTCGCAAATTATGTTGCACTGCAGATTGCGAATCCGCTGTTAGCGAGGTTGCTTTTTGCGACCTCGCTAAAAACGAACTCGCAATTTGCGAGTCGGGTGTCGCAAATTGCGACTGTGCCGCAAATTGCGTGCAGGTGCAGCAAAACAGTTGGAAAAACACTTCCTGGCTCTTTCTGATGACATCAGAGCCAGGAAGACATCAAATAGAGGAGGGAGGACCACACCCTTTTCAAACTGCTGAGCAACTATCGTGAGGAACAGCTGCAACCATGGAAGACACAGGCAGTGCAGGAAGGAAGAGGACATTTAAATTCTCTGAGAAGGAACTTGAGATGCTGACAGAGGAATGCTGCCAGCACCATGACCAGCTTTTTGGAAAGGCATCCCTGAGTGTCTCAGACACTGAAAAGAGGAGGATCTGGCAGGACATCCAGAAGAGGATCAATGCCATAGGCGTGAGCCACAGAAGCATCGAAGAAATTAAAAAATGGTGGTATGACCTGAGCTCCAGGACAAAGGAGAGGATGGCAGAGCTCCTCTGGGAGATGAGGGGCACAGGAGGAGGCCCATCCACCATCCCACCACCCACAGCCATGGAGGAATTGGTTGAGCAGACCCTGGAGCCTGAGGCAGTGTCAGGAATGGGAGCACTGGACACGTCAGCGCAAGGGACATCAAAAAGTGAGTACCATGAAACATGCATGTACACCTATAAATGCTATACCCGCACTCACCCAGTACACAGCAGCATGCACAACCAGACTAGCTCCATTCCAGACTAGCAACCACCAGAATGGTGCATTATGGGCAATGTAGTACAGTAGGCAGCATATAGGCAAATGTTTATTAGGAGGCATACAACAGATGTTAGATACTGACAGTGTGTTCCCTATGTCCCACAGGTCTCCCACAAGACACCTCCACCAGCCACACCATCCAGGGTGAAGACAACAGGCCACAGGCAGGGCAGGAGGTTGCAGCAGCCAATAAAGGGCCCAGCACCATACCACCACAGTTCCCTCCAGATGAAGAAGTGGACATGGAGGAAAGAGACACAACACCTGGTCCCAGCCACACTGTGAGACAGCAAGAGCCAGAAGCACCACCGCGTCGCAGACGCAGAGTCCAGGTCCAGGCAGTGGCCCAGGAGGATCTAGGGGAGGCATCCATGTCTGCAGTTGAGGCATCCCTCCTATCTGGTCAGCACCTGCAAACAAGGCAATTGAGGAGTATTTCTGGGGCAATGCAGAGGATGGAACACAATTTTACTCATGGCCTGGCAGAAGTGAACACACAGTTCACAAGACTAAATGACAATGTCTGTGACCTAGCACTATCAATACGCCAACTGGTGACGGAACTGGTAGCTAAGAGACAAAGTGCAAGGCGCCGTGAGCGCCAACTAGTGCAGAGATTTGATCGCATGGCAGCATCCATTGTCCGTCTTGCAGTGAACACCACAGGCCTGTCACGACAAACCGGGAGCCTGCAGGTGGACCTGGGCCACTTTGCAGGGGATGTGGCGCAGGGACTGGGCCGCATTAGCCACGCTGTGGACATGTTGGAGGCCAGGCAGGTGGGAAGGGGCACAGCTGAGACACCTCAGGACAGTGAGGAGGGGTCCACCATCAGCAGCGCATCTGCCACAGACACACGTGTACTGCGGAGTGGCAGTGCACGTCAGGGGTCTGCTGACCCACCTGGCACGAGCCTGGCTGGGCGTACCAGGAGGAGGTGTTAGGCCCAAACACTGCAGGACTCATGAGGCACATGTATTTAATGTGTCCTCATTGAGGGTGGACATGTTCAGCCCCTTAACAACAGTTCAGTTCTTTAGTTATTAGGTTCACTTATTAAAATGTTTTGTTTGATCCACTTCACAACTGGGCTCTTTGTATGTGACATTAGTGTGTGTGGTGACAGTTACCACATACCTTCCAAAGTATTGGTTTGCAATGTGGTCCTGTCTCTGTCTGCCTAGATTTGCAATGCTTCTATCTCCAGGCTGGCGATGTGGTAGCTCTTGCTCGTCATCCTCCGAATCTGGGTCTTCAGGGGTGAGATGTAGCTCACGTCTGGTGGCAATGTTGTGCAGTATAGCGCATGCGCCAACTATCTTGAAAGCAGTTATTGGGGCGTACTGGAGCGCACCTCCACTTCTGTGGAGGCATCGGAATCTTGCCTTTAACAGTCCAAAGGTCCTCTCTATGACATTTCTGGTCCGCCTATGTGCACTGTTATATCGCCTCTCATTCTCATTGCTGGGTGTTTGGTACGGGGTAAGTATCCATGGTCGTAGCGCATATGCACTGTCACCTGTTTGGCAAAAATGAACAATGTTAGCAGGGCATGGATGGTTTCTACAGTGACCTGTGAGTATGGCTTCAGGGTGTCTGCAGCAATACCTAATAGATATCCGTCTCCAAACTCCCCACGTTCTAGACGTTGGTGTATCCCACTGTGCTTGAAAATGTAAGAGTCATGTGTCCTCCCTGGAAATTTGGTTACCATGTCAGTGATGACATAATGGGCGTCACATACCACCTGGATGTTCAGTGAGTGGGTACACTTCCGATTGCAGAACAAATATTCCAGATTTGCAGGACTGCATATTTGTATATGTGTCCCGTCTACACACCCTATCACATGTGGGAAGTTGGCAATTCTGTAGAATTCCAACTTGGTGCTGTTGATTTCTGCCTCATTCCTGGGTAGGTATATGTATCTGTACATGTGTGTGAGTATGGCATCTAGGAAACATCTGAAGAACCGTGAGAGTGCACTTTGGGATACCCCACCTGCCACTGCAATCACCCCCTGATAGCTACCCGAGGCCAAGAGGTGCAGTGAGCATAGCACTTGCACATGTGTGGGGATGGCGCTGCCGCGCACAGTCTGTCGTTGAAGTTGCGGATTGAATAGGTCATTTAATTCTAATATTGCTGCACTGCTGAGTCTGTATTTGTCATAAATCTCCTCCTCAGTTTGTTGGAAAAGTGTCTGCCTGGTTCGGTATATCTTCTCCTGTCTCTGGCTCCTCCTCCTCCTCTGCTGTGCGGCGTGGACTCTCCTCCTCCTTGCTATCACATATATTTCAGCCATTGTGAGTAACCCAGATGCCTTCTGGGTCTCCTTTTATACTTTGGTTCTGGTTACCACCTGGTCTGATTTAGTGGTATTTTGGGTGTGCAAAATGGGCTTTTTACGACTAGTCGCAATTTGCGACTGGCTTTTTCATATGGTTTGCGACTTGCAAATTGCGTCTACCTATTTCCGGGTCGCACAATGGGGTCGCAATTTTTGCGAGTCAGTAATGGCTCGCATCGCAGTTTGCACTACGGAAATGGGATTTTTGCATCCCATTTCCGATATTGCGGGGTCGCAAATTGAGATTCGGGCCATTTGCAACTCGCAAATTTTTACTACATCTGGCCCTTAGTTATTTGGGGATTCAGATAACACACGACCACCACCAACAACACAAACTTAATATGGGGAGAGTTTTGGATGGCCTTATGGCCTCTATTAGTTTTTGGAACACACTCCCACTGTCGGTCATGTGCAGAGTGTCATTAGGCAAGATGGTACTACTGCCCTGGTTCCTCTACTCTATGCAGAATCTTTCCTTGGTGGCGCAGCCCTTATTATTTGGGAGACTGGATGGACTCCTAGTTTCTTTGGTATGGGTGGGGAAAAGGAGCTGGGTCCGTCTAGATGTCCTAAAACTAGACCTTGCAGAGGGAGGCATGAGCCTCCTGGATCTCCAGTTGTATTTTTTGGTGGTTCTTCTGCAATATGAAGCCCAGTGGTGTGAGGATGGCCCCAATTGGGAGATAGCACTGTTGGAGGGTTCAGTAGCCATGAAGATCTTCCCAAAATGCTCATGCGTGGCCGAAGGCCCCAGGCTGGCACCCCCTTTGTAGTCTCACAGGTCACTCAAGCATGAGAAAGAGCAGTAAATCAAGTTCTGAGGGAAGCACCCTATGCTAAGCTTCTTCCTATTTGATGGTTGTGCCTATTTGTGCACATACATGCCTCCATGGACTAATCAAGATGGGTGGAGGTTGGCTGCTAGAGGGCAGGGGATCTATTCCTGAGTGACACCTTTACGTCAATGATGGAGATTGGGGTAGACTTCAGTGGAGGGCCAGAGCAATTTTTGCAAGATGCCAATTTGTCCAGGAGGGTACAAGAAATATGGACGTCCTTCCCCAATGAGCAGGGTGATTCATAGCTTGTAGTTCCAACCTTTTTTGAAGTTGAGAGGCATTTGCGATATTTGGAGTGAGAGAGGAGGTTGAGACCTTTTTCCAATTCATTAAAAAGTGGCACATCTTCAGGACTAGTGGGAAGTAAGGAACAAAAGCCTGAAGGATATTGGACTCTTCCTTGACTAGCTCTCTGCCTCACAGCAAAAGTTTGGGACATTATTGAACTGCTATTACTAGCTAACCCTACTTTGCATGGGTGGCCCTTTCATCTATGTTCCTTGAAAAAATAACTCCATATGTTTTTGTTTATTTACTTTATTTGAGTTTTTGTTTTGTACTTGTCTTATTAATGTACTTTTTGCTCTTCCCTAAAAAAATCTTGTGTAGCTTGAGGTTTGTATGTGTATTGTATGATACACACTGGATTCATGGGCTGTTATGTGTATTGATATAGAAAACAATCAATAGCCCATAGGGGGGTTATAGTTAGTTCATATTTTGGTCCCTCCTCCTTTAGGCTTAATAGGATCAACACCCCCCCCCCTTATTTGCAAATACTTCTGGGCACTGCCTACACTGATAATAAATGTTGTTTCAACTGTAAGATAGAAATCAGTCAAAAACTGGAAGGAATCCACATGCTTGTGCAAGTGTGCCTTTTATACTTAGTTTCTTCTACATCCACCCAATTGTGGAGCTGCATACTTGTTACCACACAGTTGGAGTATTTTCGGCCTAATACACACATTGATAAAATAATTCTAGTCTATGCCTCTCTGCGCTCACATTCTTGTCATAAACATTGAACATAGTTTTACTTTTTGTAGTCAGCTATGCTCTCTGCTCATAAACTATGACACAATGACTTTTGGAATACACAAAATATGAGGCGGGATCCGTCACAAAATATTACATATGCAAACAAATATATATGTATGTATCTTCTAATGATCTCTATTGTAAGATACATACATATGAATGTATTTCCTAGTGCAAACATTTGTTCACATGTGAGTATTGATAGAACCCACTGTGAATTGACAAAGACGATACATACCCCGAATGCAGGAGTAAATCTGCAAAATTAAATTGCCAACTTTCTTTTTAACAAACCAGGTTCATAGACTGTGTAAGAAATTGGATTACTGTTTGAGGAGAGTGGAAGCCCCACTCAGGCAACAACCACAAACCTTGTCATGGTGAACCACAAAAGGCATTAAATTACCCTGTGCATAACCCTCTGGTAGCTTGACACAAAAAAAGCCAGGCTCAGCTTAGAGGCAATGTGTGATGTACTTATGCAGTACTCAAGGAGTAAGTAAAGTAAAAACACAAAACAAGGAAAATCTCAAACCAATTTAGAAAAATAAAGTTATTTTAATAAATAAAATGAAACCAGAACAACACAAATCTAATCAGTATAATCCCGGATACTCAATTTTTAAGATTTTAGTAAAAATAGTGACTAAAAGCAGAAAGCGTCACTCAAGGTCATCTGTTTGCAGTAGACAGGGGGAAAGTCACAAGTTCAGGCTGACCCTGATGGAACATGGCCTGGATGCAGAGACCAGGTTAGTCTCACTGAAGTTACCTTTTCAAGTCTGGTGCAAACAGTTCCATTTGTGTATTTGTGTTGATGCGGCCATGAGTAGTCCTATTTCAGGATTTTCACCTTCTTATTCTTGGAGGAGCTTCCACTGCTGTCATCCGAGGGCTCAGGGCCTGAGGGGCTCCTCTTGGGGATCAGGATTCACTCCAGAAGAGGTAAGCAGCCGACCGTTGGCAGGTCCAGTTGCAGCTGGTCAGTTGGGTAGTTACAGGGAGGTCGCTGGAAACTTGTGTATACGTGTAGCTCAAACAGGAGGTCAGCCAAATGGGGTCAATCATCCTTCTCAGACACCCAGGCAGTCCTACATGCAGCAGGGCAGTCCTTCTTCTGTAGCTTCCACAGGACCAGGAAAGTTCTGTGGAAGGGTCCTAAAGGTCTCATTTTTATACCTGGCACCGGTCCTTGTATGCTGGGTCTGGTTCTAGAAATTTCTTACCCTTCCCCTGGCAAAAACATTTGGGGCGACCTTGCATTTGACATCTGTCCCCAACCTAAGAAAAAACTCTACCAAGAAGAATAACAACCAACAGAGGCCACTGACAGCTGTCAGTGTCAGGAGCCAGGGCCCAGCCCATCTACTGCCAGGTTGAGGCTCTGAGAGAAGACCTTAGGAAGGCCTCACTTCCAGACTTAGGGCTGGCAAGGAGTTCCCTACTTGTTCTTAAGGTGTCCCAGACCACTGAGATTTCACAGAGTGAGGGTAAAAAGCCTTGGGTGTTAGGCCTCCTACTTCCACTGTCCCACATGCCGTATCAGAGTTGGTATCCTGAAACTGGCCTCCCAGCCTAAGACCTGCACTCTAGGACATGGTAAGCCGGGTCTTTCATGGGGGAATCACCAACCCCCTGAAGGGAGACATGCTCCATCTGTGTCATGCAGGGGTCTGCCTGATTCAGGTGTCCTACCCTCTGTCTCTGTGACAGCAGAGACAGCACCTCCTGTTTAGAAGTGGCCTCATCAGGGTCAGTCTTGGAGTATTCTGCTCGCAGAGCTCGAAAGCCTTGATCCACTGGTCCTCCCACTGTAAATTGGCTCCACCTCCTGGCCCTTGCTCTCCATCTGGGCTTATGTACTCTCCCTATGGGAGTAATACCCACAGAAACTTGAGCTTTCAGGGTGCCCTGGACAGACGCTCCTCCCAGCTCTTCTAACACCATTGGTAACTAATTTCCCAGAGTGCATCAGTGGGCTTCTGGGGTCTGACTATGACCTTCCTCAGGGCAGCTTCCCCACCCCACTCCTGGGACACCAGACCCGAAGGTAGACAAAGTCTGACCCTGAGTCTGACTTTGTCACCTGTCTGGTGTACTGATCTGGGAAAACCAGTCTTTCCACTGCCATGGGCTGACTGCCATTTGTATCCCTCAGAGCAGTGACAGGGATCCCATTTACTGTAATCAGGTGAAAGTCACGACTCTCACCCTCAGGGATCACTAAGCTACCCTTTGAGTCAATCAATCAATCAATCAGTAGATCTGTAAGTGCTACTTGTCACCCATGAGGGTATCTAAGAACTGGCAGGGCCCAGTTGCTTAACCAAATAGCCAGGTCTTCAGGGACTTTTTGATCTCTGGAAAAAAGGGAGGTCCGTAGATGAAAGGATTGCTCACTCTATGTCTTCACTGCTATATAGGACCAGGAGCAAACTCCTCATCTGCTATGTCAGATGAAGGGGCTGAGGGTTAGACAAAGGGACGCAGAGTGGAGGTGTCTAGTGAGCTGATGGAAGTTCAGGCGCTGGTTCAAGTAGGTGGGTCTGCAGTTGTGTAAGGCCTTGTATACATGGATTAGGAGATTGAACTAGCACATGTTCTGTACAGTGAGCCAGTGGAGTTCCCTGAGGTAGGCGTGGATGTGGGTTCATCTAGAGAGATCAATGATGAGTCTGACTGCAGCGTTCTGTATGGTCTGTAGTCATCTGAGGAGGTGCGTGGAGAGCGTTGCCATAGTTCTGTCAGCTGGAGATGAAGGCCTATGGGATAGTGCATCTGGAGCTTTGGGGTTGCCATTTGAATATCTTATGAAGCATGGAGTGGATGAAGAAGCAGGGAGAGGAGACCAAGTTGATCTGAGTCATCATGGTTACCTTGTTGTCTAGAATGATGCCTAGGTTCCTAGCATGGTCAGTGGGGGTAGGAGCAGGTCCGAATTCTGAGGGCCACCAGGATGTGTCCTCTGGGGAGCTTTTGTTTCTGAAAATCAGTCCCTCTCATTTGTCCGTGTTCAGCTTCAGGCAATTGTCCTTCATCCAGCTGGCGACATCTGTCATGCAGTTGTGGAAGTTGGTTTTGATGTTGGTGGTGTCTTCAGAGAGCGAGAGGATGAGTTGTGTGTCATTGGCATAGGATATGATGTTGAATATTTAGGCTTTGGTGATGCTGACCAGAGGTGTCATATAAGTGTTGAAGAGGGTGGAGCTGAGAGAGGATCCTTGGGGTACTGCACAGATGATTTACTTTGGTATGGAGGTGAAGGGGAGAAGGCAGACTTTTTGCTTTCCTCTGGTGAGGAAAGAGGTGATCCATCTGAGTGCAGATCCTTGGATGACTATGTTGTTCAGCCTTGTGATGAGTGTGTGTCGGAGACCATATCGAAGGCTGCTGAGAGGTCTAGGAGGATCAGAGCTGAAGTCTCTCCTCAGTCGAGTAGGACTCAGATGCCCTCAGTAGCTGCGATGAAGGCTGTCTCATGCAGTGGTTACTGCGGATTCTGGACTGGGAGGAGTTGAGTCAGAGGTCTGATTCCAGGTGTGATGAGATTTGTTGGTCGATGGCTTTTTCTAATACTTTGCCCGGTGACAGGAGCAGGAAAATCAGTTGGTAGTTGTTGAGTTTGCTGGGGTCTTCGGAAGGGTTCTTAGTAGAGCATTTACTTCTGTGTGTTTCCGGTCCTCGGGGAAGGTGGCCATGGCAATTGAGGAGTTGAGCAAGGTGGTAACTACGTGGCTGATTCTGGCTTTGCCTTATCAGCCAAGTACCCACCTATCACAAGTAAGCAAGTAAAGGGAATGTTCTACCCTCTGCCCCTGTGGACTTTTTTCCCCTAATACCACATTGGCCACTTCAACAGAGCTCTCAAGAATGGGTGGTTTCCTAGGGCAGACAGTGTCACCCTGCCTCTGTTCTAGCTGAGAACAATTGGAGCACCAGGCTTGGATATGAGGGCCATGGGCCACCACCCACCAGAATCTCCCCCTGTTTCTTAGAAGGGGACTGTGAAGCCATTTTCTCCCTCAATCCACAAGGGAGGGAGCAAACCACCCTTCTTGGAGTCACTCCCAGATACCTTTGTTTGGACCATGTTGATGAGCCAGAGCCCTGTGGATAGTGAGTTTGGAGTCTATCAGGTGTTGGTACAGCTCTGGAAAACAATTGCTGAACATGTGCTTTTTTGTAATCAGATGGTACAGCTCATTCTGATTACTCACCCACTGCCCTTCACCCAGCCATCTAGAACCTTTCAAAAGTAATCCACAAATCAACCCAGGACTGCTGAGACAGTTTCTGTCTGTCCCTGACCTTCAACCTCTGCTCCTCAGGAATGAGACCATACATCCTACCACAGGCTTTCTTCATGAGTTAGTATTTTATCCTGTTACTCTCCCCTATGGCCAACAAATAATCTGTCTCATCATTAGGTCTATGCTGCCAGAAACTGGCTCCCTCATCCTCCTGAGGAGCCATATGAATGTCTAGGGTTACTTCACATGCCTCAAATCACCTGTCTATATTACCCCCACAACAAAGTTAGGCACCAGATACTTGGGGATGAGGACTTACCTGTATTCAATAGACACTGGATTATCGCTTCCGCCATTACTGCTGGACCCTGAGATTTGTTTGACTTTCATGTCCAGCTCTTCACTCCATGAGCCAACAACAGTTTCTTTTCCTCCAAGGCCCTATCAGCCGCTCTTTCAGGGCTAATCCCATTTCGACCTGGGCCCCTGGGGAGCAGCCACCTCTCTTGCTACCTCTTCCTTTTTATCCTTTCTGACCCTCATTTCAGCAGCCTCCTCCCTGGCTGCCTCCAATTTGATTTTAGCAAGCTGCAGATTAAGCTCTATCTGGGCTCTCCTGTCTTCCAGTTCTCCAGAAGACTGGCTGGTGAAAGACACACTGCTCATGGCAAGTGACCATGCTTGTCTGGATTTTAATTAATTCCCAACAATTCCGAAATCCATTTAAATTGTTTTAGGGTTTTCCCAATAAAGAACTGCATTACTTACTCTGTATAGCGTTGCAGTGTAACATCTAGTCAAGAACTGTAAAAACTATTGAAATGCATATTCTATGGACCTGAAAAACATTGTAAATCTGCATCTGACTTTTCCAGCCTGACATGGATGCTCATTTTCAAACACTATATTAATGTTTTGCTTTTGTTCTCCTCTGAGAAAACAATTTTCCCCATGGAGAAGTTTCTTTCCAGAAATTCCTACCCATTTTTGAGGGTGCCCATTTTCTCACCCTGCAGGGGAAATATATTTAGGGGTATATGCATCAATCTATTTTAGATTAAAAAATGGTGCGATTTGCTAAAGTATGCTGTTTGCCAATGCAAAATAGCTTTTTCTTTAAGTATGAAAGGCATTCACAGTCCAATTTTAGGGAATCGCAAAAATAGCGATTCCCTAAAATTGCAACACCAATTTGTGAATTGCAAATTGTGAATCTCAAATAGGTAATCACAAAATCAATTTATGAACCAGGAAATGCAGCCATTCATTGAATATCCAAGTAATATGCAATGCCTCAAATATCATAACTGAAATAGTGACCAGATTACCTGGTAGTACACATGATGCCTATATTTTAGGCATGGTGGAGTCTACACATGGTTAATCACTTGCGAGATTGGAGAAGGATTCCTTCTTGATAATTTTCAACTAAACTGTGTAGCATAGAGTACAAAAGCAGTAACTGATGACAATGACTCATTGTTTCTCTTGTCATTGTAAGCAACAGTGCACATGCAGTGTGCTCATTCATCCTTACACCCCATCCACTCCAAGCGAACACCATTACAATGCAGCACATAGGAGAAGACGAAACGTGATAGAGAGGACCTTTGGCCTGTTTAAGAGTTGCTTCAGATGCCTATGCAAAGCAGCGGGCACTACAGTACAATCCTAAAACAAGCTGTAAAACTTTGGCTACATGTGCCATGTTGCACAACATAGCAACATTAAAAGGCATACCTCTGGACCTCCCAGATTTAGATTTAGATGATGATGACCCATGTCCTTCCCATCAACCTCAAAATGGATCAAGAGCAGCAGAAGGCAGACAAAGATGTGCAGAAACAGCATACAATTATTTCAAATAAGTAATGATGAGGCCAAGCATTTCATTATGTTGTTGCAGGTATTATATTTATTGCCTTAAGTTCAGGTCAAGAATGCTAACACACAATAAAGTTTTGCAAATCCACAATGTGTGCTTGAATCAAATGTGTCACCACAAACAGGAGAAATGTTTTGTAATGTCTGTAAACAACTAACACAGATACATGTCCATATCACTTTTTTCTTTCACGCACTCCACTAGAACGTTCAGTGGGCTCAGCACCATGTTTTAGTGTGGCCATTGAAGCTGCATTGTGCCAGGAACTGCAACGCCTATTTTCAGTCACAGGGGAGGAACACTACTCAGGCTGGAGGGCTCCTCACTATCTCCTCAACCTAAATCACTATTTCTTGCAATCTGGGCTGACTTTTGTTTTTTAATTGCATTGGTAACTTGCACCAAACCTCGTGCAATGTCTCCACTACAATGTGCCATCTCTACTTGCATTGTCACAGCACATCGCAACAATAATGCTGTTGCATTAGTTAGGCAATTGACAGATCTGATAAACCCATCCAACCTGCCCATTAGTTGGTGATGATGCCTACGGTGTGTGACAAGGTTTTACTGCATTACTGTGAAAAAATCCTTTATGGCATTTGACATTTCCTTCAAAGTGTTAGCTGTGGCTTTTTACCCTTCCTTCACTGCTGTATTCAGCTACCAGATACCATCCTTAATGTCACACATGTTGTTTTTCAGTGTCACCAACTGTGTGTGCATTGGGTTCATGTGCTTACATTGTATGCGCTGCACCTTCTACATTGATGCTGCAAGACCTCTGGTACAGCTGAGCCCTCACCTTCCTCTGATGGGCGTCTAATAGCCACTCTATGCCTCATGAGAGGATTGTATTGGAGCTGGACAAGGGACTGACATCTGTGGGAGGGTCTATCCTCAGAAGTTGGTGGTGACATCTGTTGGAATATCACCAGCTTCTATGTCAAAATCAGGGCATGGAGCCACTGGTGTTGTGCATCTGGTTGGTGCAGGTGTTGTGAGTGGTGGGCATATTTTCACCATCTGACAGTGGCAGAGTTGCCTCACTTTCAGCAACTTCAGTTTCTGCAGCATGTGGTGTAGTTATTTCCGAGACAATAATAAGAAAGAGTTTAGTTCAAGAAATTGTATGTGTGTCTCAGTTTACATTTATTGATTGAAATAAACATTTTTCACTGATATGGTGTCTGTACTTGTCATTTGCTTTGTCGATTTGCATAGGGCTACAAAGTGCAGCTTTATTTACCATATCTTCACTGTTGTATTACAAACTACTACTCCCATAATCGCATTGGTGGGTTGCAAATAAAATGTGGCTTAGATTTGTTTTGGATTGAAGTTTAACACTGATTTTCTAATTGCTAATCTTGCAACAAAAAATTTAATATGTTGCATTTTGTACATCTTACCTTTGCTGGTACTAGGTATGGCTAAGGTGTCAATGTCTGTGACCCCTACAATGGCTTCACGCTTCTATGTTGACTCTACCATTTCCTCCAAATGGGTGGATGGTGGCTGGGTGGGTGGTCCTTCCAAAGTTAGCCTTGACATCTCATGCCTGCTTGCTACCTTCTCCCTGGCTCGTGTTTGCAAATCATAGCAGTGCATACAGATTTCCTGGACCGAGCGCTGCATGACACCAACTGCGCTGAACTTGGCCTAGATGTCCTTCCATATTTCACTTCTGTCACTCTCTGGTACCTGCAGTGAGATTGTCCCAAAGCGCTTATCATGGCTCTTCACAAACTTCTCTGTGAGCACCTCTAGCGCTTGTTGGCTGAGTTTTAATTTTCTTTTCCCCCCTCCAGCCTCCTTACCATTCCCATCAGTGAACATGATAAGTCAGGTGTGCAAAAAAACACTTTAAACAGGCTGCAATGTACTGAGCTCCAACAGTCTGCCTCCTCTGGCTCAGGGTTCTGGTAAGAGCATGGACTGACTCACTTCCTCATTGTGAGGTCATTAGGCTGCTCCAAAATTCAACATTCACAATTTTGTGATTACCAATTTCTGATTTCCTATTTTGGTAATCACTATTTGGTAATCGCAAATTGCAAATCCTATGGAAGCGCAAAAGCATTAGCGACTCGTTTGATACATCGCAAATTACGGTTACCTAATAGCGATTTGGTAAAATTTGTTATTTGGTATTCACAAATTCTGTTCTTGATACACATGGCCCTTACTCTTTCCTTTTTCAGGAGTAAATCTCTGGCCAGTTGCACGGCAAAAAGGGTCCAGAGGAGATTGTGAATGCCTAAAAATGTGTAAGTTTGTGGATAGTCACAAATTTCCAGAGCACTTCCGACCTGGTATCCCACTACTCCGTTCACAAGAGAACATTTACTCACATTGGAGTTTTCTGTATGAATAAATACATTAACATTTGAGATGCTGAAATGCGTTTGCACTCTAAATAATGGCATTTGCTGGAAAGGCCAAACTTACAGGCAAAACAGAGTTGATAAGTTTTGTTGATGAGGCTTTAAGGTACATGGTCTGTCCCTATTTTTTTTAAATTTAACTGTACAAATGTTGCTTGCATATTTTGAACTGTTCGACACACCGGACAGTTTTTTTTAACAATGGGTTGATTTGACTGCAGTGCCTCCTAGGTAAAGATTGCTGCTAATTTATAATTTATCACTGAACTGAACAGGTATTTTCTCACTTCCAAAAAACAGAATCTGGGCAGCTGTCTGGAATGGAGTTTCCTCGACTCTTGATAATAATTTACATAATAATATGCACATTTACATAACGCAAAACAGAATACAATGGTAAAGCATTTGTGCTTTATTTCTCTAGGAAGAGAAATCTTTCCATAACTCAGAATTCTCTGTATACACATGTATTTTTCTTCATGTCTAGGAAGATGCATTTTATTGTACTTCGAGCCACCCTGTAGTCTGACTGAAGTTTTAAATATGTATGGTATGTTCTTTAGGACACATTCTAATTCAGTTTGGAGGTCACTGCTGCAGTATCTGTTGGGTTTTGGCAAGTACACAGTGAGCTATGCCTTCTGTCAGACCCAATCTATTCTGTTTTCGACACAGAGTAGCAGAATGTTGGGAACGCCCAATACTGGCTCCATTCCTGTAATTGCCCTTCGCACATCCTAGGATACATTATTCAATCAATTAGAATTTTAAAATCTAGATTTCAAAGCACGAGGTAACAGAGCAAGTTCATCATTATCAGGTGGTGTCTCAGTGGTGTTGCCAACACCAGATGCTGCTTTCATGCCTGCCTGATGAATAATTTTTAGAATGTGACAGGTATAAGAACAAAGCTCAATGCCTGAGCCACCCTTAGTCGAGCTCGTTACCGTTGACTGGTGGATCTTAGTCACGGATGCAACTGTCAAATTTCGTCTGCCTGCTCACAATGATCTCACCAAATTTTCACAATGCCAATGCTTCAATTCACGTGTACCTTATTTCGTATAAATTCTATGCGTTGACGAGATGACAGTTGCCATTTGGTCTTTGTATGTACCAATAGTGCTTTGAATACAATGTCACAATGAGCTCTAAATTCGTAGTAATTCGTTTTTTACTGTGTTTTGTTGTGTTTTTGTTGTTGTTTGTTCTGTCACCAGAATATATAATTACAAGCGAGGTAGAAGTGACTTTAGATGCAGTACTCACTTGATCTTCGGGTGAGCTGCCCTTTCAGAAGCCACAAGACATATGTGCTGCATTAGTTGATTGTTACAGGTATGGGTGGTGCTGGTTCTTGTATGCAGGTACACTATGATCACTTGGTCCCACTTAGGGCCAGATGTAGGTAGGTTTCCTTTTGCGAGTTGCAAATTGCGAGTCCCAGAGACTCGCAATTTGCAACTCGCAAAAGGAAATGCAGAAAGGTGTGTCAGACACCTTCTACGACTCGCTATGGGGTCGCAAAGACCCACCTCATAAATATTTATGAGGTGGGTCGCAGTTTGCGACCCCATAGCGAGTCTAGGCACTCACGGGCATGGTGGCCTGCTGGAGACAGCAGACCACCATGTCCGTGACTGCTTTTCAATAAAGCAGTTTTTTTTTTTCTCTTTGCAGCCCGTTTGCCTCAAAGGAAAACGAGCTGCAAATAGAAAAAATACCGAAACCTTTTTGTTTTGTTTTTTTTCAGAGAAGGCAGTGGTCCATAGGACCACTGCCTGCTCTGCAAATTTTTTTTTTTTGCATTCACAAAGGGGAAGGGGTCCCATAGGGACCCCTTCCCGTTTGCGAATGAATTACCATCCACTTCAAGTGGATGGTAACTGCGAGTTGATTTGCGACCGCTTTCACGGTTACAAATCAACTCTACATTGCGATGCGGTCGCAAATAGGAAGGGAACACCCCTTCCTATTTACGAGTCGGAATCACATTTTGCGAGTCGGTACCGACTCGCAAAATGTGATTCTGCATCGCGTAAGGGCTTTTGCGCCTCGCAAACAGCATTTTTCGCCGTTTGCGAGACGCAAAAGCCTTCCTACATCTGGCCCTATCTTACTTATGCCTCTTACCCCTCCTGGGGAATAGGCCATCAACCAGGACTCTCCAGCCACCTCTGTCCTGGACTTTTCTTTCACTCTGACTCCCAGTGTACCCCACCTCCTTGCAGTAGGCCTCAAGGCCTCGGGCCAGGTGTTCCTTGGCTTTCCTCTTTTCCTTTTCCCTTGAGGGTTCCAGGTCAAGACTTGCCTGGTGATGTTTGATGAGTGCATGAGGAAGGTGTGACCTATCCAGCCCCAGCATCTTTTCATGGTTTATTCATGAGCAGGGAGTTGGAAAGTCTGCTGCCATAGGTTGTTGTTGCTGATGGTGTTCGGCCAGCAGATTTAGAGGATATTCCTCAGACAAGTGTTGATAAAGGTGGGGATGAACGTCTGGACTTTGTTGGTAGTGGTCACTGTTGTCTTCCAAGTTTTTGCTCCATACTGAAGGGCTGATTTTAGGTTGATGGTAAAAAGCCTGATCTTGGTTTGCTATGTTGGGTCCTTGGAGCTCCAAATCTCCTTTAGCTGAATGAAGGCAGCCCTTGATTTGCTGACTCTTGCCTTGACATCCTGTCTATGACACTGCCTAGGTAGGCGAAGGACTCAGCCTCTTCCAGTGCATCTCCTGCAAAAGTGACTGGAATTGAGCTGGTTGTGTTAGCCTTCAGGATCATGATTTTTCCACTGTAAATATTGAGGCCAAGTTGTGCTGATGTAGCTGCCACCTTCTCAGTCTTCTCCTGCATCTGAAGATGAGTATGAGAGAGCAGGACCAGATTGTCTGCAAAGTCCAGGTCATTTAGCTGCGTCCACAGCATCTACTGAATCCTATTTCTTCTCCTTGCTGTAGATGTCTTCATGAGCCAGTCTATGGCCAGCAGGAAGAGAAAAGTAGAGAGCAAACAGACTGTGTTCCTCACTTAGAAGGCATCAGTGAGTTGTCCATCATGCACTATCATGCAGATAATTCCCTTGTAAGAGTTCCTGATGAATCTTACACGTTTATCTGGCAAACAGTAGTAGCAGAGGAGTTTCTACAAGGGTCTCTCTTTCTACACTGTTAAATGCCTTTTCATAGTTGATGAAGCTGACATGGAAAGGGGTGATCTATTCCATCAACTACTCAATGATAATGTTCAGTGTTGCAATCTGGTCTGTACAGAATCTATCCTTGCAGAAGCCAGTTTGCTGATTTCCCAACTGAGCACCAACTTTTGTGTTCATCCTCTTCAGGATGACTCTGTCAAACACTGTCTGGGGTTGATAGAAGAGTTATTCCTCCTTATAGCATGTACAGTTACTCAGGTCACCTTGGGGATCTTGATGAGATATCTCTCTTTCCAGTCTGATGGCACCTTTTCCTCCTCCCAGATCCAAATATGCAGTAGAGAAATGTCTAATGATGTTTCAACGTATGCCTTTAGGGCTTCTGCAGGAATGTTGTCAGTCCTGCTGCCTTCCCATTTCTGAGATGTCTGATGGCTTGCCATATTTCTTCCTTGGTTGCTCTGCTGCAATCGATTGCAATTCCTTGACAACTGGCTGTATGTCTGATGGAGACTTGAGCACATGCTGGTTCAGTAGTTCTCTAAAGTGTTTCACTCATCTTCATTGTAGGCCTTCGTTACCCATGATTGCCTTCCCAGCTTTGTCTTTAACAGTTCTTTCCAGTGTGTTGTATCGGCAGGTAAGTTTCCTTGTTATGTTGTAGATTTCATTCAATTTTCTATGGCTTGCTGCCCCTGCAGGGACCTCCAGAACGTCTTGGCATTGCAGAAATGGTTGATCTGATTCTCTTTTAAATGGTCTGTTGACACCCACCTTGCCTTTTGTATTCTTTTGTGTGGGAATACACTACAGCCTATCACCATACTATTCAATGCGCAGAGATATGCAAACCTTTCAGTAAGCATGTAATGGCTGCAAATGCCTTCTCTGTTCATCTATTGATGGTTTGTTATCATGGCTATTAAGATTTATCTTGTGTTCTTAAGGAAAACTGTTCCATGCAGTCACTTCAGAATCATTGTGCTGGATTAAATTAATAGACGTTATGTGTGATCATCTGTGGGAAAGTATGGGAGTTCATGCAGATGGTTGCTGGAATTATTAGATGGTCTA
The DNA here is from genome assembly GCF_031143425.1 of Pleurodeles waltl. Classification (NCBI taxonomy): domain Eukaryota; kingdom Metazoa; phylum Chordata; class Amphibia; order Caudata; family Salamandridae; genus Pleurodeles; species Pleurodeles waltl. The sequence continues at coordinate 505,817,297 of NC_090437.1, forward strand.
AACGAGTTAGGTATTTTTGTGTTGAAGGGGTGTGACTTTCAAAGGAGGTGAAATTATGACCTTCAAAATAAGGTGTGGGAAATTTGCAAAAATACAGTAATAGAAATGAAGACACACACTTGTGTGACTTAGAGTAGGCTGTGTTCAGAGAGAGGAGTCATGCAAAGGATGAAAAGTATAGAGAGTGTAATTTGAAAGAAAGAAAGTAAGCGGCTACAAGAGGACAATTTGTTTGCAAGATAGATTATGTTTTTGGAGATAACAGGTAATATGTTGTTGCAAAACAGTAGAAAGAAATTATATTTTATGTATGTGAGCTTCTGCTGTATTAGCTAATGTTGATAGTATTTTCTTCTGCTAGGTTACTGCTAGACCACTGCTTCAGCAAGAACAGCTGATCTGCTCAGGGACTGGAAGCATAAAGTAATGGCTGGATGCACATATTGAGGGTTTTAGGAAGGAAGCAGCGACCTCCTGCTCATAGCAACATGGCAGAATATATGTGGTAAAAAAGCAAATATCAAAAATGAGATTCAGAAAATGATCGAACAGGTGTCTTCTGATGTCCGCTCTTAAAGTTTGGTTCAAAGTATTAATTAGAAAAGCAAAGTGGGATTAGTTTGGATGTCCCTGATTTAGCATGGCACAAGATGGGGCTAGACGGTAGTGACCCAGACATTGAGGTGATGAAGATGGAGAAAGAGCCACACCAGAACTCCATGAACACTCCTCCAGCAAGGGGCTGCAGACCAATTCCTCTAAACCACTGCCACATGGCTGAGAGTAGGGATGAAGGGTGGGACCAGCACCACAATTCAAGGACACATCTAGAGTTATTGTCTGCCCTTCATTACTGCAGAAGAAATGCCAATGACAGCCAGCCAGCCACCCCCTCATGCCCATGCTGCAGGAACCCCTGAATAGAGCCAGCACCACTAACACCTGCTGTGAGAGCTGCAGCCTCTCTGCTGTGTTAGGAGGGCAGTAGGGGGGACACTCCAAAGAGAATCAGGCCAAAGTGGCTCTGCAGTATTAAGAATGCACTCTCTGCGGTGCCCTTTTCAGAACTGTGGCCTAGCCTGTTTTATTTTAGGATATACTCTGAGGCATTTTAAGATGTTGCCAAGTGATAATAATAATAATATACCATGTATACAATGCACACCACAAATAGAGGCATGCCTTATCTCCGCAAACCATGGGTTGATTTCATTCATTTAAGAAGTTTTCATTTTCTAGTCCTCTGAAGGTACAAAGGCTGAATCGGCCCTGCCAGAATTAGAAGCAGGCACTGCAAGTTCCACAGATCTCCAAGCCAGTCACTCAACTTCCTGAGTCATTTACCTCCTTGCACACTTGCAGCAGGCCCAAGTAACTACAATGCTCAAGATTGGTTTCAATGCGTCTTTAAACCACGTATTGTGCACATCGTGGAGATAAAAGATGTAATCAAATGGTTAAATGAAGAAAAGACAAACATGTAAAAAACAAAACGTGAGAAACGAAAGACCTTAAACAACTAGTAAAAAAAATGCACTACAGGTCTTTAAAGCATTACAAATATATTAATTAAAAATAAGTGGTGCTCCCTACTCTTCAACCAATAAAAGTGCTCTGAAGCACCGTCCAAACATATACGATTATGTGTAAAATATGGCCTCATAAAAAGCAATAATTTCCAATAACACACTATTGGATAAAGAAGAAACCTACTTGGACCAGGAGAAACCTCTATAGGGGCATGGTCACCTTTCTCACTGGCCTGCCAGCTTTGTTCTGAAATCATGGTGCAGCTGACAATCAGCTGCCACCCTTGACATCACGTTGTTGATCTGTATATGACCATCATGGAAACTTAATGTGTGACTTATAGTAGTTTAATGTAAAGTGGTGCACTCAAAGTCAATCATTGCTAGGAGAATATGGACTATATGTCATAATTCAATCAATCTAAAATTAATCATCAATTATAATTTTAGAATCATCCTCACATTATTAGAGAGTGTTTACCCTTAAAACGATAATGATTTATGTAACATGTGCACTAATGTTATTAATTAACGTTCAGAAATGTAGTTCTTCATCATATTCAACTACATGTGTTCACAGTTTTATTTTAGCACTGTAGCACGAAGTCTAAATGAGAAAGTGTAAGTGCCATTTTATAGTGGAAAACTAAATGTGCACAGTACAACGTGAATTCAATGTGCAATTTAAATACTGCTTTAGCTTGACTTGACTAGACCTGAATTTCTTTAATACGAGAAACTTTTTCCCATTCCTAACTTGTCATTTTATTTTAGGTGCCTTCACATGAAATGTTAGTTTGGAAATATATGTGCTAGTAGGAGTCTGAGAAAACAACCTTAGTGAAGGTACATGGAGGACCAAGAATGTGAAGACTGCCCCTTATTCATACATGTTGCAAAAGATGCACAGGAGACCAAGAACAACAACCTTCCAAGAGTTTCTGTGGGGCCTAATCCCAGTGTTGCAACTTATCTTGTAAAATGGAATAAGGATGAACTACACGATGACATGATCCAGAGGGTATTACCTGATCAAGATGTGCTGTTTTAACTAGGACTTTCACTAATCAAGAAGAGAGCATATTCCCTTAGACTTTGAGAAGTACAGACATCTGATTTTTCCTTGCTTTGCTGAGTGTGGCTTAGGCGTACACTTAACTCTCTAAGAGGGCTCTTGACTGAGCTTCTGAAATGTTGATACCTTTCTTTTTTGTTCAACTTTCCAAATTACTTTTTAATTTTTGCCAAATTTCCTTTTTATCCTAATTTGCTCCTCACATTTGCCTTATACTTTAGTACAATTCCCACTTTTGATAGTTTGGGTTAAGAGAATTATGCAACTTGCCCTTAGTTTATTTTAGCTAGATTCTTTGACTTGCACTAATGTGCATGAGAAATGCCCAGCGCTTATTCTCAGAACACCAAATTCTTTTGTTGATATATTGCATTGTGTTTACATATTGTTTGGTTTGCCTTATGCTAACTTGTCTTAATTTTTTCAGGCGATTCAGATATCCCATGGCCATATTGTATCTTTAAAGTATATTTTGAGATTTGTTTACAATTAACTTCTATACTATGTGCTGTGATGACAGAAGCCACGGCTGAGAATGTAATTGTATCTGCTTTTATTAAGTCTAAAACATCTCCTGTATCCCACATTGTATTAACAAAGCCTGCTTGCATCACTGCCAGGACTTTCTCTCATTGTCCTAAAGTATATTCCACCTGATCACAAAAGATGTAGAGTCAAGGTAAATGGGAATGTATATTCAGCATGCATTGTTGGCCATTAATACTTTAAACAGTAAACTCACTGTAGATTTTATTTAAGCAATATTATCCAAGGAGGATGACACTCCAAGGTAGTTGTTCACTCAAGTACTGAAGCATAGCCTCCACCCCCTTTAAAAATATTACTATTATAAATCAGACCCTTAGAAAGTGGGGTCAAAGTCACAAATGTTTTTGAGGTGGTGTGTTTTTCATGGTTGTACTTAGGAAGACGATTATAAGAAGCTTATCATTTAGATTGTTTTGGTGTAAAAGCTATGCTATTTTTGTCCCATTGAAATGCATTTCAGTGAATGCTTGCTTTTGAGGGCCACAAAAAGGAACAAATATAAAGGGTGGTAACAGATTTTAGTAGCAATATAAATCATTTGTTAGTGGTATCAACCTAATTGTAGGTAGTGTAGTGAGTTCCATGATGCGTTTAGCGTGTGATAAATGCTGATGCTGAGCTAAGACTTGATGAACCATGCCTCAGAGAAAAAAATGTATTCAGGTGTATGAAAGCGGCTTATTGTTTGAGGATAGGAGGAAGCCCAACTCAGGCAACAACCACAGGCCTGGTCAGGGTAAACCATAAGATTCACTAAATTAACCTGTGCTTATCTCCCTGGTAGCTTGGTATGAAGCAGTCAGGCTTAACTTAGAGGCAACATGCAAAGTATTTATGCAGTGAACAAGCTAATAAAGTGATAATATGATCACAAGAAAACTCCCAAACCAACTTAGAAAAATGGAGTAAATTTGAAAAAATTACTTGACACCAAAACAAAGAAAATGCAATCAGTAGAACCAGAGGAATTAATTTTAAACGTTTTTAGGAAAAATAGTGTCAAGATACAGAAAGAGTCACTCGCATTTGTCTGGTCAAGCTAGACTAGGGGAAAGTCACACATTCAGGCCTACTGTGATGGAGGGTGGGTCAGGTACACATACCAGGTTAGCCCTGCTGAAGAGTCACCTTCTCAACTGTGGACAGAAGAGTTTCACTCTTGTTGGAGGTGAGCATGAGGAGGAGGCTATCAGCACCAAGAGCAGGTCGAGCGCCATAGGCAGTCATTGCTGTTGTGCGAAGAGCAGGTCTTCTCTGGAGCTTCGCCTTGGTTGATAAACTTGGGGGGTCACCATTAGTGCAAAGTGCAGGACTTGTGTTGCTGGTTGCCATGGATTGTCACTTCTTGGCACGAAGAGGTCTTCTCTCTGTTGTGAGGAGCCCAACCCTCTTGATTTTCACTTCTTCGGGAGGAGCTCTCACTGATGCCAGCCAAGGTCCAGAACCTAGGAGCCATCTGTTGGGGTTCAGGATTCACTCCAGCAGAGGCCAACAGCAGGGATCAGGTGAGTCCTGGCAGGTCCAGTTGGTGCTGGGCAGCTAGGTATTTGCAGGGAAGTCCCTGGAAGCTTGTTGTTTCCTTGGAGCTCACATATGAGGGCAGCCAACTGGCCCTTGGAGTCATCCTGGGAAGCCTGGGATCAAGGCAAGCAGTTCAAATCTTCCTTTTTCAGAGACCAAGGCAGTCCATCAAGGAGCAGGGCAGTTTTTCTGACAGCAGGAGAGCTCTCATTCTGAATCTTCCACAGGTCCAAGAGTCTTCTGGAGAAAGGTTGTAAGCGTCCCACTTTTATACGTGATGCCAGACTCTGTGTGGGGGAATATCCTGACCTATGCTCAATACTGGTTCTGGTCAGTTCTTCCCCTTTCCCTGGTCTTTACTCCAAACTGTCTTGAGTGACAAAAGGTAGTGCAAGCATGGTGTTGGGTTCCTTGTGTGTGCTGTAGCCAGAGCACTTTGAAATGTAATAAGGGCAAGGGGCAGCTCCTCCCCCAGCCATCCTGTCAGAAAGACCCTCTCCCCTCCCACCTAGGTTTCCTTTATTTCACTGTCTGGAAGCAATACACAACCCAAAAACAGCAGGGCCACTAACAGTCATGTGACCCAGGACAATGGTAGAAAGATATTTGTTTTGGCCAAGAAAATGCCAACTTTTCAAAAGTTGAATTTTCAGGATAGTAACTCAAAATCCAACATTACCAATTAAAGAAGATTTGAATTACAGTTCATGTGAGCGCAGACAACATACCTCTGTCTGCTCCCAATCTGAAGTCAGCACGAATTAAGTGTAATAAGGCAACCTAGTATTAGTCTATGGGAGTGGTAGGCTTACAACCTTGAAAAATGATTTTAGGAGTCAGGACATGTAAAACTTAAACATACATTTCCTATGGTTTAGATACCACACACCCTGTGCTTTGGGCCTTTGGGGCCTCCCTGAGGAAAGATCTATAAGCACTAAAAAGAAAGGTTCAGGCCTGGAAAACCGTTTATTTTGTCAAGTCGAAAAGACAGTTTAAAACTCCACTACTGGCTGCACTGGCAGGCCTGGGACATGTTTCAAAAGTCTACTTTAGTGTGTGGCACAATGAGGACTGCAGCCTACTAGTAGTATTTGATTTACAAGCCATGGGCATATGTGGTATCATACACTAGGGATTTAGAAGTAAATTCATGTGATACTTAGGTGTAGTCCAATTTTACCACGTTTTATAGAGAGGGGCAAAAGCACCTTAGCACTGGTTAACATTGGTAAAGTGCTAATGCCTACAAAAATGAGCACAGCAAAGTAAGGGAGTGAAGGTAAAATGTCTTGGGGAATACCACACCAAGGATACCAAGTAAAATACTAAGATAATCCCATAGATGTTATATAAGAACGCATTTCTATAAATTCACAAATATTGTTCTCAGCGATGTGAAAAATGCCTGACATGCTACCACATACTTTCAACGGCATTAGCCGCCTTTCAGTTGATTCTCCAGTGTTCTATTGTAACTTCATCACAGAGTTCTAATGAACAACTAGAGCACTAATGTTCTATATTTATGACAAATATATCCATGACAAATGTGAGGGATACTTCAAGGCCATGTTGCTAAATCAGAGCTGTGGGGCCGAAAGCATTTCCAACAAAGCAGACCAAAGTAAATGAATAAATTGAGGGTATTTAATTTGCTAGAGAGAATATGGTTAGTGCATTAGAATGCTAAAATGAACATTGATGATACATTCTGAAATATCTTCCTCATCCACATAAAAAAGGTCTGGCATGATGAGTGAAATATGTTCTTCCATCACTAGCAGAGGTCTGGTAGCTGTCTCCCAGTGACCTACTGTAGCTTCACCGCAGTTTTCTGATAAACAAAAAGAACACTAACATTCTAATTTCATGACAAAGTTAAGCACTCTTGAATCCTATTTTGTCATGAGTTCACTTTAGCGTTTTACTTGGTCACACTTATTTTAACTCCAGGATTGCAGCCTGTCCCCTTGTACCTAGTTACACATTTTATTTCATTTATTCATTTTAATATATTTCAGCAGGGCTTGCTCTTAGCAGCAATGTTTTTATTTTCTGATCAACTGCTTCTCTGCAAAAACATTGTTGTCAGTTCTTTGTGTGGCATTTTATCCTGTGCCTCTACTCAAGGCTGTACATGATAGTTTACTTGGTATTGCCATCCCAAAAGTCCAGAGAGTACAGACCCAACATTCTAAAACCTAGACATAGTATCAACTAAGGCCTGTTCTCAGAACACATGTTTTATTATAAAAACACCACATGGACCAAAGGAGGTGTGATGGGCTGGCGCAATGCAGCCAGTCCATTATGCCAACTGGTGCTGACGCTGCCGGGAATAACCCGGTTCTACAGACGTGGCCAGCGAATCCCCAAGGGCTTATGGCTTCAAAGGAGGAGCCGGGAGGATGGTACGCGGGGTCGAAAAGAGGCATAAAAATGGTGGACGCAGAGAAGAAGCGCGCAGCGGCAACGGTACACGGGAGGACGGGACGACGAAAGAAGATGGACTCCAGGAGGAGAGAGGTTGGAAGACGTGGCAGAAACAGCGGCAGCCCAGGAGGCGCAAAGTGAGACTACCTGCCACGCTTCAGGAGAAGCGTGGCAGACTCAGGTGCGTCCTGGGACCGATTAAGGGGGACCAGGGTGGTTGGGAAAGCAGAAGAAGGGAACTAGAAACCAACGGGGAGTGGGGAGGTTGAGTGAGGGAGGAGCGGGAAGGCAATAACGTGAAAGAGGGGGAAGAGGGCGTGTCCACATAAAAACCAAGAGCGAGAAACCCGAGGGCAGTAGACAGGACGCAGAAATACGTCCCACTAAGACAAGAAGGAGACACAAAGAACAGAAGGGTAAAAAGAAGGAAAGAGAGAAAGAGACCCCAAAGACAGAGAGACCCACAATAAAGGAAGAAGAGTAAGAGAGGAAAAGAAACAAGAAAAGGACACTGCAACAGGAAATATATACAGGAACCAAGACAGAAAACAGAAGTCTGTAGCCCACGACAGGAAAAGGGTCAGTGGAAGAGAAGTAACGGAAAAAAGGGCAACAGAAAAGAAGAAGACAGAAAATTCCTTTAGAAGGAGAGAGAAATATTCCATTAGAAGCACCTCCGGCCAGCACACGGAACTGGGTCCGACAACACCCAGGGTTAACCAACCAGACCGCTATAGACCTTGCCTGTGCCTGTCATCGGGCCCCAGATTTTTGCAGTATCTCCTCCAAACATTCAACTCCTTCCCCTTCACTGCCAGGGTTAGTGAGGCCTACACACCCTCGAACCATAACAGTGCATAGCTCCGATCGGGGCCTCCCTACCGCCTCCGCGACTCCGAGTCATCCGGCCACAGGGCCCCAGTGTTACCATTGCTCTGAATGGGGACACATTGCCCGTAATTGTCCACTAAAGAAAGACCCGGAGGAACCAATGGAGATCGGAATGATGAAATGTCGAGTATTGTTGTCGGTGGTAAGAGGCCTAAGTATACTCTAAAGGTCTATCTGAATGATATGGAAAGGACAGCTCTAGTGGATTCCAGATGTAGCCAAAGTGTAATTCGACAGAGCTTGGTGCTGCCCGAACAACGAACCCCTCAAACCCAGGTTCTGATATCCTGCGTCCATAGAGATCAACGGCTCTATCCAGTTGCCATTTCCGTCTCAATTGGAGAGGGGAGGACGAGACAATCACTGTGGGGGTAATACCACATCAGGGCGAGGATATTATCCTTGGTACTGATTATGTGAACTTTACCTCTCTCCTAGAAAAGGCCAGTCAAGAGCATATAAACAACGCGTGGTGGGAAGAGGCACCCTTTGGAGCCAGCGAGATAGAAGTAAAACCCCCAAGAAGCAAACTCAGCCAAAAACAGAAGAGAGAACAATGACGGGAACATTAGCAATCCTGTGACCTCGGGGTCATAGGTCCCCCTCTACATACCGCCCCGGTATTGACAATTGTTGGGGATTTCAGACAAGCACAGCATGAAGACCCCACCCTGAAAAACACCTGGCACCAGGCATAGCACCCGGACAGACAATCGGTAGGTCCCAAATTCACCATAGAAAACAATTTGTTGTATAGAAGTAACCTCAACTCCAGGGAAAAAGCGTCTCAATTGGTAATGCCCCAAACACATAGACAACAGGTCCTGCACTTAGCACATGGGGTTAATGGAGAAGGAACCATGGGGAGAGAAAAAACGCAGGCAGTGATATTACGGCGGTTCTATTGGCTGGGGGTGTTTGGGGATATTAGGAAACATTGTTCTGAATGCCCAAAGTGTCAACTCATGAATCCATCCCCTCATCGGCCAGCCCCCCTACAACCACTTCCTGTTATTGAGACCCCTTTCACTAGGGTCGGGCTAGACATTGTAGGACCTCTGACTCCTTCGGTAAAAGGGCGCCAATATCTCCTTGTGTTGGTCGATTACGCGACCCGGTATCCCAAGGCCATTCCTATCCCAAGTATGCATACGAAAACTCTTGCACAGGCCATGATCGAGTTATTTTCCCGTGTAGGGTTCCCAAAGGAAATTCTCACAGACCATGGAACCCCTTTTATGTCACAACTTATGGCCGAAGTATGTCGTTCCCTAGGGGTCAAACAAATAAGAACCTCAGTATATCACCCCCAAACAGACGGATTAGTGGAACGATATAACCAAACTATGAAAACATTACTCCGCAAAAATATTTCAGAAGCAGGGAGGGACTGGGAAAAGAAACTACAGTTGGTCCTTTATGCCATACGAACCCATATCCAGGCTTCTACAGGTCATAGCCCTTTTGAGTTGCTATTTGGGAGACAGCACCGTACCCTCCTCAAAATGTTGGCATAACAATGGGAAGAATCAGAGGAAGAGGTCAAGGACATTCTAACGTATACCAGAGAACTAAGTGAAAACCTTCATAACGGATGGGAAGAAGTCCATACCGCGTTAAGAGAGGCCAAAGTAACCAAAAGAGAATATACAACGCCAAAAGCTCCTATCGTAGTCTGAGGGTGGGAGACAAAGCATTGGTATTGATGCCCAGTTGTGAAAATAAATTACTAGCCCGATGGCAAGGACCCTAAGAGGTTATAGAAAAGGTCAATCCTACCACATATAGACTCGCAATACCCCAGGGTACCGGCCAGGAACAAATATACCATATTAATCGGTTAAAGAAATGGCACAAACCCTTAGAGGAACACCCCGCCTTTTATATCACAAATGAACCAGAAGAAGACATTCCCCTTCACCCCCTCCCTACTTGTTTACACAAGGAGGGTCCTACCCCTCATATAAACCCTGCCCTTTCGGAAACTAACCGTACTCAACTTAACATCCTAGTCAAGAACAATATGGACGTGTTTTCAAAAACACTGGGACGAACATCCCTATTACAACATTCGATTCATACCAATACCAACACGGCATCTCAACAACGTCCATATCGTGTCCAGGAGGCAAAAAAACAACTCATAGTGCGAGAAGTAGCATCTATGTTAGAAGCAGGTGTCATAGAACCATCTACCAGCCCTTGGTGTTCCCCGGTGGTATTAGTGCCAAAACCGGATGGAAGCACCAGATTCTGTGTTGACTTCAGACGGGTCAACGCCCTTTCACAATTTTACTCATACCCAATGCCTCACATAGACGAACTCTTAGATCGACTAGGCCAAGCCCGCTATATGTCCACTCTAGATTTAACTAAAGGGTATTGGCAAATCCCGTTACGTCCAGAAGATAAAGAAAAAAACGCATTTGCCACTCCCTCTGGTCTTCATCACTTCACAATTCTTCCATCCGGACTCCATGGAGACCCTGCCACCTTTCAAAGACTTATAGATAAGATACTTAGACCCTACCACCATTAGGCGGCTGCGTATCTGGCTGACATAGTGGTTTACAGCCTGACATGGAAAGACCACCTAGAGCACCTAGAAAACATCATACAGGCATTAAGAGAAGCCAACCTCACAGCTAATCCAGAGAAATGTAAATTGGGCCACACAGCAATTATATATTTGGGATGTGTCCTGGGGAGGGACAAGTGAGACCACAAGTTGAGAAAATCCAGGCTATCACCCAAATACCCCATCCCTGCACAAAGATGGACGTACGGGCATTTCTGGGACTTGTAGGATACTATCGCCAGTTCATACCACAATTCTCCACTATAGCCAGACCCCTTACAGATTTATTACGGAAAACATTCCCTAATAACTTACCCCCCTCTCTGCTGTAGAAATACAGAGTTTTGAGACGTTAAAAAATGTTTTAACATCTGGACCAGTGTTATGTTGTCCTGACTTCAATAAGCCATTTGTGGTACAGACCGATGCCTCCGAGATGGGACTAGGGGCCGTACTGTCACAAGAAAAAGAGGATGGGCCCCTACATCCCGTTGTTAACATTAGTCGTAAACTCCTTCCTCGGAAATAACACTACCCCACCTTGGAAAAGGAATGTTTGGCTATCAAGTGGGCAGTGGAATCCCTGCGATACTAGTTGGCGGGAAGAACGTTTACATTGTTGACTGACCATGCACCTCTAACCTGGCTTGCCCAAAACAAAGACACCAATGCTCGTGTACTCTGGTGGTTTCTCTCACTCCAGCCTTTTTCGTTCCAGATAGGTCATTCTCCGGGCAAACTCATGACGAATGCCGATTACTAGTCCCATTATCCCAACTCGTAGCGCCTCTATCAGTCGCTCGCAAGGAGGAGTGTTTGTGATGGGCCAGCGCGATGCGGCCCATCCATTATGCCAACTGGTGCTGACGCTGCCGGGAATTACCCGGTTCTACAGACGTGGCCAGCAAATCCCCAAGGACTTCTGGCTTCAAAGGAGGAACCGGGAGGATGGTGCGCGGGGACGAAAAGAGGCATAAAAATGGTGGATGGCAGAGAAGAAGCGCGCAGCGGTAACGGTATACTGAGGAGCAGCGCGGGAGGACGGGACGACGAAAGAAGACGGACTCCAGGAGGAGAGAGGTTGGAAGACGTGGCAGAAACAGTGGCAGCCCAGGAGGCTCAACGCGAGACTACCAGCCACGCTTCAGGAGAAGCGTGGCAGACTCAGGTGCGTCCTGGGACCGATTAAGGGGGACCAGGGTGGTTGGGAAAGGGGAAGAAGGGAACTAGGAACCAAGGGAGAGTGGGGAGGTTGAGTGAGGGAGGAACGGGAAGGCAATAACATGAAAGAGGGGGAAGAGGGCGTGTCCACAAAAAAACCAAGAGCGAGAAACCCGAGGGCAGTAGACAGGATGCAGAAATACGTCCCACTAAGACAAGAAGGAGATACAAAGCGCAAAAGGGTAAAAAGAAGGAAAGAGAGAAAGAGACCCCAAAGACAGAGAGACCCACAATAAAGGAAGAAGAGTAAGAGAGGAAAAGAAACAAGAAAAGGACACTACAACAGGAAATATATACAGGAACCAAGACAGAAAACAGAAGTATGTAGCCCACGACAGGAAAAGGGTCAGTGGAAGAGAAGTAACGGAAAAAAGGGCAATAGAAAAGAAGAAGAAAGAAAATTCCTTTAGAAGGAGAGAGAAATATTCCATTAGAAGGAGAAAGAAGGAAAAGAGCAGAGTAGGGAAAGAAAGAACCAAAAAGATAAAAGGATTTACATATATCCTATCTTGTTCTTTTCCCACATGCGCTTCCTGGGAGCCCTGCAGGAGAGAAAACCAAAGAAGAGGTGAAAGCCCAGTATAAGGAATCCGAAGAGGAAACAGCACAAGAAAGACACTTATATGTCACTACAGATACCTGAAACTTAAATAAATCACATCTGCACTCACAAAAGCCTTTCTCTTTGTGTCGTCATTGACCTACCACATTCACAGGAGGCTACTGGGGATTCCAGAAAGAGCCATTGCATGCTGTCTGCCATCTTGTCGAGCTACACTGACCCTTGTTTTGCCTTTCAGCTATTCAGGAGGATTGCTAGCAGAATAATGAACAGATTCCTGCCAAACTCCAGGCATGGGGTCAGGACTCCTCCTTTAGACTAGAACACACAGTAGGGCTACACAACAACATACTCTCAGTTTTAGAAATCAGGGCATAGATAGGAATCACTATATTCATGCTTATTCCAGGATGTCAGAGCTTTTCACGTTTTCACGCTAATGGTCACAATTATCTCTGTGCTATGTTTAATGCTCCTAATAAACACAGCTCATGTTTTATATATGAGGATGCAGTTGCTTCAATAAAATATAATGAAATATTATCTGCATCTCTTTGTTCACCTTTATATGTGTGAGACCTGGGAGACGTGAGATAAAGGGGTTTGATCTGTCTGCCACAACTTCTCTGAGGAGTCCGAGGGTTATGTCTCTAGGCTGTTAGAAATCATCTTTGCTCCCTAGGTGTGGCTGAGGTGTTGCTAGTGAGACGATTCAGTCAGGCTAACAGCTTCCATTCGGTGTTAGTCTGACTCAGTCACTCACACATGGTGGTGCTGCTGTCTTAAACTCATCATTCTTACCCCCATGGTAAGAGTCCTACTGTAGGAAAGTGCCATCTTTTTAGCATAGTTACCCCCACTTTTTGCCTGAAGTCAGTGTGTTTAGACTGCAGTTCACTCGGATCCTGCTAATCAGGAACCCAGTGACTGTACTGGCTCCTTTAAATGTGGTTGCCAGTAAAGTTTCTACACCAACAATTGGCATACTGGTGCACCTATGTAAGCCCCTACGATCTGGTACCTATGGCATTTGTACACCAGGGATCCCCATGGGCTGCAGCATGCATTGTGCCACCCATGCAAACTGTGTCAGCAGGCCTACCATTGCAGACTGCATGAAATGGTGCATGCACCCTTTCACCACTGAACCTGGTCACTGCACTTAGACATTATAAGCTACCCTTCTGGTAGGCCCTTCAGCCCAAGGGCAGGGTGCATGTTGCTAAGTGTGAGGGCACCCCTGCATGAGCAGGGTGCCCCAACAGACCGAGGCCATTTCCTGGACTCTGTAAGTGCGGAGAAACCAGCTTTAGGTATGTAGTGGATACTGGTCAACATGAGTAGTCCAACTACATAATGGCTTCTCCAAACCTAGACATGTTTGGTATCAAACATGCTGGAATTATGCAACTACACCAATTCCAGTGTTAGGTGCATGATACCATGTATTCTGGAGGTTCCTTAGAGGATTCACCCATTTCTGCCTGTGCAGCCTTACAGGGTCTAGCTGCCAGCACACACTGCTTCTGACCCCAGACACTGTTCTGCCCTACTGCTGGTGAGCCAGGCTCAGGCTGGAGAGGCAGAACAAAGGATTTCCTGCAAGAGAGACATGTGACCACCTCCTCCTGTGTATTAGGGTTCTAAGGGCTAGGGTGGCCTCTGAGCACCACCAGATTGCTTTCAAGGGCACATTTGGTGCCCTCCTTGCATAATCTGGTTTGCACCAGTTAAGGAACCCCCAGTTCTCGCTCTGGCACAAAACTGCAGTAAGGATAGGAGAGTGACCACTCCCCTGTCCAACTCCTCCTCTAGGGAGTTGCACAGAGCTCTGCCAGGTGGCCAATTGATTCTGCCACCTTGGAAATAAGATATGGTGAGTCCCCTGGGAGCATCTGACTGGTTAAGCTGGGTAGTTTATGTCCCTGAGCCCCTTTGATAGGTGGGTCACGTCAAAGAGTAACCAACCCCCTTGTAGGATTACTTAAGGGCTCCCTTGCAGGTGGGTCTTCAGAATCATCGAGCAAGACTCTCCAAATAACTCTCTGCTAGACATCTTCTGCTCCAGGCCTCTTTAACTGCTGCTGGTTTGCTTTGGAATTGAAACACGCTTGCCTCTGGTGGGAAGGCTCCCATTGCAACATTGTTTCTCCAGATCCTGCAAGAATTCTGCAACATGCAAAGTTGGAATCCTCCTCAGTTACAATGACTGTGTTTGTACCTGGAAGCATAAAGGAATCTTCCTTGGATTGAAGGAGCCAATTCCCTGCAACTGCAGGCACCTCAGGACAATGTTGACTGGCTGGTGGGGTCCACTGTCCCATGGGCATCTGAAGATCCAGCTTCACAGGTGGTGAGTATGTGGCTTTCTCTGCTCCCTGCTTGTCTTCTGATCAACTGGGAGACTGTGGGCCCCTGCTCCTGTCACTGGCATGGTACCCCTGGCTTGTTGACTCTCCCTCCAGGAGATATTTAGGCACCAAGAAGCCCCTGCCACCATCACTCTGCAACTCAAAGATCAGCACCTGTCCTGCATCTCCTGTGACATAGGATGTTGGTTTTGTTGAGCTAACAAGGCCTCCTTGTAACTCCATTCCCTGTGGGTCACTTGTGGGGGCTCCATCAACTTCTGCTGACCTTCCTGTGTGCTGACAGCTAGCCCTGACTCCCCCTCAAGGGCAAAGTCTCCTGGACCTTGCTGATCCCTAAAACTTTGCAAATAATTTTCCAGTTCTTGCTTGCATTTTCCAGTGCTTGTTGGTAACCTGGGAGGTCACTGACCCTCCTGCAATCAGGCAAACATCAAGGGACAGCTTGTAGGTGACTCCTGTGATCTTCTGCAGCTTCTGGATCCCACAGCTGGACTTCTTCTTCTATCAACTTGTAGATACTTCATCTCCCAGAGGGTGGGCATTGCCACTTGCGCCACCTGGGCACCACCAAAGGTGCTGGATTCTGTCCCTTTCCTTTACAGATCCTCCACATCTGGAATCCATTGCTGGGTTCTACCGGCCTGGTCCACAGACCGTGAGAGCAGCTGGACAATCCAAGGCATCCACAGACTTCAGAGAGAGTCCCTTCTCCCCTCTGCATCCGGGTCCCTTGTATAACAACTTCTGTTTTGTGGGTATCCGGGGATGGGGGCACTCTTCAATCTTCCTCTTGTCTGATGGTTTCCTCACGGTCCTCCGGGAAGGGTCCTGAATCCCACGAACTCCAACCACAACTTTCTGTGTTAGCCTACGGGACTGCTGGGTGGGTAACTACTTTACACCTGGTCGCTGGGGACACTTACCATACGTACCTTTGATGTTTCTATCTCCCCCAGCCCATAGCAAGCTACCACACTTACCTTGGTGGGGTTCACTATTTCACATTACAGTTTTTTTTTTAATATGGTTTGGCCCTCTCCTCAAGGCCCTATATATATTTATGCTATTTCTGTTGGTTATTTTATGCATGTATTGTGTGCATATCTCTCCAAATGGAGGTATACCAATGCTATTTTAGTAGTTGTACTGTAATAAAGTATCCTTTATTTTTACAACACTTGTGTGGTTCTTTGTTGTGAGTGAGTTACTGTCTGACTACTGTGGTATTGCAAGTGCTTTACATTCCTCCTGAATAAGCTTCAGCTACTCGCCTCAGCTACCCCTAGATAGCTTTTGCTCTCTGTACACCTATTTACTATCATTAAGTTATCCAAGATGGCCACCTAGACGGACGCACCTCCAGGAGCTCCAGAGGGACGGGATCACTTTTCAGTGTAAATCCTGATCTCTTCTTTCCCTCGAGTGCCCCCCCATCCCGACGAACGCCCTGGACCCTGCCGACCCGGACGAGGATCACTGACTCCCCCAGTGCTTATTTTGTGAATGGGGAGGCGCCGGAGCTCAGGGCTTTTCTCTCGAACGTGAGGCTGCCATGGTCGGTTCTGCTAGTACCGGGTGCTGAGGCGGCATGATCCTGGGGCTGTCTCGGGCCTCTTCGATCCATCTGCGGCCACCCCTGCCACTTCAGCTCTTCCTATGGCCTTCTGCCTTCTCCCTTTGTGACGCTTTTTGGTTTTTCCTTCTTCTGTCTTTCACATATATGTCTCCTGCTCGCAGCGTATGCGTGAGGCACGAGAATTGCCCCAGCCCTCTCGGATGGATACCGGTGCTCAGCAATGGGCTCAGATTGGGCACTGAGTTCTGCACGTTTCCTTTGACTCCCGGAGCCGGGTGATCTGCTATTTGACCGAACTTCTCGACCACCATCCACACACGGTCTTCAACCAACATTCCAGCAGGCAGAGAGGCTGCCCATTCTGACCCCAAGTGCTGGTCCCAGGCGGACCCCTGGCGTAGGGTCTCCTGTCCGTTCCTCACCGCAGATCTCCGGGCTGCTGCGCCAACCCCCCCTTGGGGCCCCATTTTCTCCCCACTGGCCCTTGAAGTCCTCCTTCTCCCAGCTGGCTCCCACCGGTATCTGGCCCTGATCACTCCCTGTTCTTGGCCAGCTGTTTCGGACCCACAGTGTTGACCCTTCTTGCTGTTCCTCTCTCCCTATTGGATCCTTTGCATGATGAGCACTGGTGTCTTGTCTCTCCTCAGCGCCATACTTAGGACCACACTTCCTGATCTGGAACTCTCAGTGAGTTATTTCCCTCTTCTTCGACTGAGTCTATGGTACTGACCCTACCCTGCTTCCCCCGTTCCTGACCCTCTCCGACCCCCCTTCGTCCTTCTCGGCTTTCTGGGCGTTCCAGCTCACGGAGAGTCATTCCCTGGTCCACCTTTTCGGGACTATCCTCTGCCCTTTCCTTGTCCGTACCACTGCAGACCCTCCTCTCCCAACACCCTTGACTGAGATATTGTAACCCTGGCGTCTCCCCCTCCCCCGGGACCATCCTCCCCTTCCCTGAACTAATGTCGGTGGGTCAACATCAGCAAGCCACGCACCCTTCTTTCCTCCTTAACTAGTGGTCTCCCTCCTACCCTATCCCACTAGATCACTCCGTGTCCACCCATCTCCCAACACGAACACTCTATTCTGGATCTCCCCTGTTCCCCTCCCTGTCGCAATCTGTAAGACCTCTCAACCCCTGTTTGAGCTTCTCGTTCTAGAATTCCCTCCCGACAACCCCCCCATCCTGGGCCCCCGCTGAGACCCCTCACATCTTATCCCACTCCCCTTTTTCCACCCCATCTAGAGTCCTTTTTAACCCCCTTACGAGCATTGGCCTCCTAACCTTCACATGATGTCGATCCCCACAGGATCCACCTCCTCACCCATTTCCCCCTTCCTTAAACCCCACGGGCCCAACTCCTTCTCCATATCTCCCCCTAACCACCTCTCCTCCTCTGCGTTGAAAAACTTTAAGCGCAAACTTACCAGGCAACATCCGAAGCTACTTCTCGTGGACACTTAATACAATGCCCAAAAAGGCCAGAAAAAGACAGATCTCATCTTCTTCACTAAACGCCCTGTTAAATGGAACACCCTCCTCACTACTCCCCTCCTCCCCTCCAAAACTACTAATATCCCATACGGTTGCAAACTCTCTATCTCCAGTTCCCCGGCTTTCCAGGGAAAAGTCATCATCTCCATCTTCAGAAATGGAACCATCATGATTCAAGCAAATGACTCCAACCTCCGTGCCTTCGAATCCTTATTCCCCTCTCCTCCTATCCCCCCTTAGTCCCTCGACACCCCACCCCACCCCAACTATCCTCCCCATCACCACCCCCTGCCCCCCTGCTCCCAGAGTCGCCAGCCCCATCCTGTCTGATCCACTCATCCCCATTATCCCCTTTTACCCCAACCATGCCCCTTACTTCCCTAACCCCAAAACTCTCAATCACAACTCCTGCTCTGTCTCCTCATCCCAAACGTCCTCGATCTTCCCTCATAACATCTCTCTTTTCCCCGAACCCCCCCTCGACTCCCCTTCCACCCTCTCCCCTCACACCTGACATTCTCTCCCGGACCTCCTCTAGACCTAACTTGTTGAACTGTAGAGATACTCATATTAACCCTGCCTCCCCATCACCTCTAACCCTTACCCTGAATCTAACCCTTCCCCCCCCACGACAGCCTCCTTTAACCTTCTGCCCAGTGATCCTATATCCCATCTGAAACAGTCGCCCCAGCCCCCAGCTAAGAGGAACTTTATCTCCCACTCCTACACCCCTAAACCCTCTCCCCCCACAATTATAAATGAACGACTCTCCAACCTTGAATCACAACTAGAACTCATCATTCAAGGCATCAACAAGATAGCGAGAAGCCTCTATCCACTGATACTCCCAGTGCCGACTGAGACACTCACGCCTCCGTCGGTTAACAACTCCTCACAGAGTATCCGCTGGCCCTCTAGACCCTTTCTTCGAAACACCTAGAGACCAAGAAGAACAATCTCTCCTTTATCTCACAAGGAAGCTACTAAACTCGCTCACACCTACAACCCGCCCCTCCCTACCCTGACTCCCCCTTCTAACATACAGGTCATCACTGGCCTCAGGGGACAACATATACAGCCTCCCTCTCCCAGATCCCCTGCTCACCTTGTTAATATCCCCCAAATCCCTTCCAGGCCAGAACCAAAGATCCATCCTCGCACTAACTGCATGCTCACAAACTGCAGATCAGCAGTCAAATGCTACGGATCTTGCTGACGATATCCTCAACCATAACATTGACATTGCCTTCATCACAGAGACCTGGCTTACCGAACTCTCGCAACCGATCATGGACACCCTCGTCCCTCCTGGCTACTCTATTTCCAACAAAGAGAGAAAGGACTGCCCGGGGGGAGGCATTGCCATAATCCACAAAAATACCATAGAAATAGATTTGAAAGAAGCTCTCATTTTCATTTCCTGTGAACACTTGAACGTCTCTACAAAGACCAGCGACAACTCTAAGGTGACCTTCCACCTTCTCTACCACCCCCCTAGTAACACCCAACCTTTTGCGGACCACTCAGCTGACCTAAAAACGCACTGCTCCCTCTCTGACCCCAACTTCATTATCTTGGGTGATCTCAACTTTCGCTGGAACGATGAGAACAATGCACTCATCCAAGCCCTAAATGACCTTCTTCACAGCAGCAACCTTTCCCAACACTGCAAGGGCCAAACCCACATCAAAGGCGCTACACTGGATGCGATTATAGCGCATAAACATTCACTCACGGTCAACGATATCCTTCCTGTCGACTGGTCAGATTACCACATCATCCTTTTCCATCTCAACTATATCCCCCAACTCACTACTCATCCCCAAAAATCTTTTAGTTGAAAAAGAAATGTCAGCCAAATCCCCTATCTACCCTGAAAGAAAAAATCACCTCCCTTCTCCCCCCCCCTTCGACCAACCTCTGCATGACGGATTTAACCACCCACTACAATTCGACTATAACTACCATACTTGATCAGCTAGCCCCTCTAAAACTGAAAAGACTGCTAAACATCCCATCCAGAGCTTGGTTCAACAATGACCTCAACTCAGAGAGAAGACAACTCAAAGCTACTGAAAGACTTTGGAGATCCGACCCCTCCTCCACCCACTTGGAGCAGCTCAAGAGTGCACGGAGAAGTTACAAAAAACACGTACATAATGAAAAAAGATTATTTTTCCAGAATGCCCTTGACAGAGCCATAAACCGCCCGAAGGAGCTCTTTAACATCATTAAACAACAACCTACCAAACCTGCTCCCAACCCCTTACCCACTACCACAGACACTTGCGTTAACTTTGCCAAATTCTTCAACGATAAAATCACTGAGATTGAACTTTGCCTAGCACTGGACACCCCCCCAACATTGTGCCCGCCTTCCTTCCACCAACAATTTTATCCCTGCTCCATACCTCTCCGACAACCCGCCCCCCAAAACTGAAATCACTCTCCCCATCTGGACGCAGCTGTCGGCCCCCACAAGCTGGAGATCTTTCCAACCCCTCCTGGTATCGGACAGCTCCAAACTTATGTCCTCCTCCAAAACCTCCTCCTGCCTAGCCGACCCCCTCCCTTCCTCCCTGGCAAAAAAACTCCACCAGTCCCTCTCCCCTACTTGGACTATGATCATCAATAGCTCCCTTCAGACTGGCGTGTTCCCGGACTGCCTAAAACTAGGCCAAATCACGCCGATTTTAAAGAAACCAGGAGCCGACCCGAACAACCTCCACAACTACAGACCCATCTCCAACCTTCCCTTTCTGGCCAAAGTTCTTGAAAAATGTGCTCTCCAACAACTAACCCAACATATCGATACAAACAACCTCCTCAATCCTCTTCAATCAGGCTTCCGGAAAGGCTGTATCACAGAATCAGCCACCCTTAACATAGTAGACGACCTCCACAACTCCTTTGACTCTGACCGACCCTGCCTACTGATTCTCCTTGATCTAACAGCGGCCTTTGACACTGTCGACCACAAACTCCTTCTCGACTCCCTCCAAATGATACTAGGCATTGAAGGTACTCCTTCTTACAAAACCGAACGCAACAAGTAAAACTTCTCAACTCGACCTCACCCACCTCCCGAATTACCAGAGGGGTCCCCCAAGGATCTGTCCTCTCTCCAACTCTCTTCAACATCTACATGGACCCTCTTACCACTATCCTTACTCGAGCCAATATCCCCTTCCATCTCTATGCGGATGACACGCAACTCTATATTGAACTATCCTCCTTAGAAGACATCCACTGTCTGAACAATACCCTTAAAGAAGCCCTATGTTGGCTCTCTCATAACCATCTCAAACTCAATCATGACAAGATGGAAATACTCCTCCTCTCGAAATCTAACCAGCTGCCTCAGCTGCAAGAATGGCTAAAACCTATTGACGCACTCAAATGTACGCTCTCCCCGTCTACCACGGTCAAATCCCTGGGAATTTCTCTGGACTCCACCCTGACTATGCAGGACCACATCAAGACAAACGCTAATAATGCCTTCCTCAGCCTTAAACTTCTTCACAAAATCAACTCCTTCATTCCCCAGGATGACCTCAAACAGGCCACTCAAGCACTGGCACTCTCAAGACTAGACTATGGGATCTCCATCCTTACTGGCACGGCCAAATCCCGACTCGCCCCTATGAGGTCCACTCTTCATGCAGCTGCCAGACTAGTGACGGGAATTAAAAAATTTGACCACATCTCCCCAGCCTTGAGGAGTCTCAAATGGCTCCCGATTGAGGCCCGTTGCCTGTTCCAACTGCTTGCCTAACACACTAAGCCCTTCACACTGGGAAACCTGAATACCTTGCAAATAAGCCAGTGAAAGCTGGTCAAACCAGATGTCTGAGAAGCACAAACTCACTCCTCCTCCTCCTACCGAAATCTAAGAAACAAAAAACTCGGTCATGCTCCTTTTCAAACAATGCTCAGAGAATATGGAACTCCTTATCCATTCACATCAGATCGAACCCTTCCCATCTGACGTTCAAGAAGCTACTGAAAGAATACCTCCTAAACCAACCCTCACAACAATAAGGGTCTCTCACTCCCCACCCCACCATCCTCGGATTGGTACCCTTCTATTCATGAGAACCCCTGTGTATTATCGTTCTGTAATGTGACTCTTGACTTTTCATGTGTTTTTCTTATGTTTATTTTCTATTCTGTTGTAAAGCGCTCTGATACCCTCTCGGTCTTGCCAGCGCTATAGAAAACTCTCAAATAAATAAATAAATAAATTAATTAAGGGTTGCCTGGACTCAGTATAGGGTGCCACACCATAGATAAACACCATATACAGAGCCAGCCCCCTAGACCTACTATATGGCGCCCAACATGGGCAGACACTAATTTTACAGGTCTCCTGAGTATCTCTGTCTCTCACATGTTAAAGGCACCCTAATTCCCTATACAGAGATGTCTGTGGTGGTAGGGAAAATCATGCTCAGCTATATCTTAGGCTGTATGTTTTTAAGCTTGAACCTTGAAAGGATTCCCTGTTTTAATGTTTCTGACTCTGGATTCTATCTTTTAATATGGCAGACCGACAACCAGTAAACATAGCAGCAAACTGTAGCCTACCAGTCACACAGTATTTACTTGCTAATGGTCTCACTGATGACGGTGTGTAAGATACATTCGTGGTAGGGGCACATGTTGTGTACTGCAAGGAAACATTTTACTCATGGTTCATTTTTCCTGCAACCAACACAGATACATGTACATTTCATACATATAAAGTAGCAAACGTACCTCAACGGAACAGAGCATACAAATATCTAGAGACACCAATAACTTATCAAGAGCAACAAAACTCGTTCTCAGGTGCCCATCCACACGAAGTACAACATGTTAGATTAGGTCCCATAACTAATGACAGTGCAACATGGCCAACATTGGCTACTTATATACCACATCCCAATATACAAGATATGCCTGTAGCAGAAATACATACATTATTAAGTGACTCTGTAGGCATATATAGACGCCTAAAACAATTCATATTGTGGACATTAAACACTACCCCAGTGAGGGTTGCTCCACCTGGACATCAGTTGACTATAGCAGGAATAAATCCACAAACTGTACATTGAATTATGGGTAAACCACCCAACAAACAGGAGGAAATTCCACTTTGGAGTGCAGAAAAAACAAATCAACTGGAAGCAGTGTTTCCCCATCACAAGGTAAACATAGAATTCTCACAATGTGCTTGCCATTTGGGATGGTTCTCTAAATAGACGACTGTGCCACATGGGGTTCAGCTTTGCTGCCATTTATACCATTATGCATGGTACACTGAAACCTGCAAATCTTCTAGAAGTGTTAAAACTAATTCAAATGAACACGGGCAGCCCCTGCCCTGGACTTGGGGATGCAGTTAATGTTTTGCTTTGAAACAGTATCCTCAACCATTCTAAGTAATAATTGAAGGGGAAGCAGCAGCATTGGCACTATTTCAGTGAATCAGGGATGTTCCTCAGTAAGATCAGGAGTGTGAGGTGCCAAAGATTATTTCCAAAACGTATACTAGCATAGGGTGGGATAGTCTGGGGACAAACCAAATAAACCACAATTACAAGGTAATTCTGGCAAAATCTAATAAAGATAAAAGGGATCAAACAACAGAATCTCCACAAGTGGGGACCTCAGAAAAAATATATAATTTAAGAAATAGGGAAACTTTAAAACTCCTGAAACATACTAATAGACTGACATTCGCCAATTTTGTTCCTTTTCAGGACTCACCAATACATTCAGTGACAGAAGAGGGCAGTCAGAACACAAAATGAGTACTTCAAACAGAAAAAAGAGTCACAGTGCTGTTCAGAAATTTTCACAAAAAAGGAAGAGTAACTAACACAACAAAAAACTCAATTTAAAAAGAAAAAGATTGCAGCTATTTTTTCTAAACATGTCAAACACTACTGAAGAACAGGATGTGGGCAGTGACTCTGCTAGACAGTGCAGCAGATGTCATGATATGATACCAGAATCTTATGGAACATCTGGATGTGACACGACCAACAAATTCTTTGAAGTCGAAACAGCCGATAGACACATATCCCCACCCAACAGGGTTTATACATTACATATACAAATTGAGAGAGTCATACAGCACACCATTAAAGTAATTTTTGGGGGAACATTAACACTTGGTTATGATATCCTCCTGGCAGAAAATTCTTAGCCATCTGAATTTGTATGTACAGTATCACACTGGGAGGATGTCATTGTGGCCTTCTTTCTCAGTCCTCTTTCCAGATGCAGTAAAAGAAGCTTATGCCATAGATTGGGCATTGGCACAAGTGCCAGCACTGTACCACAACCATGTGGGTTTGGATAAGGATTTCCCTTACCATGTTATACCAGTAAGATCCACTCCACAGATACAACCAAAATACCCCATTAAACACGAGGCTAAAGAACCAGTGACAGAAATTCTATCACAACTAGAGTACCAGGGAGTAATCAAACCCTGCATCTTTCCAATGAACAATCCTTTGTTTCCCATATTGAAACCAGACCATTCCTATAGAATAATCTTAGATTACAGACACTTAAACAGACATGCATGCACATATGCCATACAAAATGTTAATTGCACAGTACTAATAAACATAATAGGCCCTCATCATAACATTGGTGTCACATCCCACTTGCTGTCATGCTGACGGCCACAAACATACCACCGCGGTGGCGGATAACCACTTGACATATTAAGACACACACACACCAAATCGACAGAATACAGCCACATACACAAATCTGCCAGTCCAAAGGTCAGTGAGAAAGTGGCAGTCCCAACACCCACACCATTACGCCAACAGAACAACGCCCACCACATCATGACCGATTAATCACCATGGTGGACATTCAATGGTGGTAAACCATTGGTGGTACACACCGCCGGGCTCAGAATGGACACCCAAATAGCAAACTACACAACATTGGTCAATTAAATAAACATACACCTGACACCCATACATACACCACACACACCCACACACACCACTATAAAACACACACCCACATAACCCACAACCTTTTAAGAATACACATTCTTTACCACCAGACAGACATCAAGACCACTGCAGCAAAAATACACACACACATACATCCCTTACGCACTCCACTATGTGAAGTTTTTAAATTGTTAAACAAGTGAATCTGAATCTGTTATTTTTAAATTGCACTTTGCACTGGTGTGTCTTAGGAGAGAGACGCTCGTTCCACTAGCAGTTCGTTCCGTTTTTCGGCCGCCATTTTGGGGGGTTAGCGCTCCAGCTTTTAATGCTGGAGGGCTATTTTAGCCACAACAGGAGCGCGGCGCGCAGCGGGCGCGCGCAGCGTGCGCGCCAATGGCGCGCCGAAGGTGCGCCAAAGGCAAGCCCGTCTGCGCCCGTCCGCGCCAGAACGAGCCAAGAGCCTAGAAACTATGCCCGAGATCTAGCCGGAGGGAGAGGTATTACATATTCAAGTGAAGAACTATTTCTCCTTAATAAAAACCCCTCCGTCCTATGCTACAACAGTCTAGATCCAGATAAGGTTAATTTTAGATGCCCTAGGTGTGCCTGGTCACTTAAAGCTTCCACAAACCACCGACAAGCGAAGAATTATGTTAGATTTCCCTTATGTTTAGTTAATTGTCGTTCAGTAGGAGCTCATGCTAGGGACATTTATCTCCTAGTAGAACAAATTGAACCCCTGGCCTTGTTTCTAACAGAAACATGGCTGAATGAAAGCTCTGCACCAGACATTGTCATGGCCCTCCCCTCAGGCTATAAGATTAGTAGAGTGGATAGACCTAGCAGAGGGGGAGGCATTGCAGTCATTCTCAGAGACACATGTAAGATCGATTGCACCCCTACCCTAATTAAAGGCTGCGAAAGCATGTCGTTTGCGATCAATGTAAACCCACATTATACACTCTCGGGGGTACTGATTTACCGTCCACCTGGTCCCATTGGAGATTTTATAATGTCACTAGCAGAACATACTTCGCAAATAACACACACTAAATCTAATTTTTTAGTGCTAGGTGACTTCAACCTCCATATAGATAATACAGATACTGCATCTTCTAAGATGCTGATAGCAGAGATGAATGCATGTGATTTAAACCAACTTATTCAGGGCCCCACCCATGTGAAGGGCCATACACTTGATCTGGCCTTCTCTAATAACCCTAATTTAAAATTTTTACTATCTTCCCCGCTTGTATGGTCAGACCATTTCCTTGTAGAAATGGAACTTCATCTTACGCACTACAAGACCCCACATAGGGGTGCACACCCCCGCCGTAGGAAATGGCATAGGTTAAAATCCGTAGATTTTGTCTCTGCACTAGAGAAAAACAGACCAGGGAATATAAATACAAATAATACAACAGTTTTTTCGCAGTCTGTTAATAAATGCATAGAGAACAGCCTAGATGAGATTATACCTCTTTCCTCGTCTAATTGCTCCTGGCGTAAGAAGTCACCGCCATGGTACAATGCCGATTTACTGGAGAAAAAAAGAGAATGTAGGAAACTAGAGAGGAGATGGCGCTGCACCAAAAATGAAGGGATTAAAAAGGATTATAAAAACTTGATTCAAAACTATCACCTGGAAATTAAAAAAGCTCAGGCGATCTTTTATGCAGAAAAAATCGAATCGGCTGCTAATTCACCTAAAGAGATCTTCAATGCCCTAAAAGATCTCATCCATCCAAGAGAGGAAGTAGAAAATAGGGATTCCCCCCAACAACATGTAGAAGAGTTGGCTAGTTTTTTCCTGGAAAAAATCCAGAATATTTACCTTGCATTTCCTAACACCCCTAATATAGGACAGAAGAGAATAAATCATGAGGCTGGGGAGGTAATCACTTTTACAAACTTCACTCCTATCAGTCTGGACGGAGTTAGCAATCTAATGAGATTAACAAAATCGGGCTCCCCACTTGACCCGGCCCCTCCCCAGGTTCTATCCTTGGGAATCTCAGTATTAGGGCCAATAATAAAGAATCTTATTAATAATTCTCTGAGTGACGGCATAGTACCTGATCACTGGAAACAAGCCATTGTCAAGCCACTCCTGAAGAAAACCAGCTTGGATCCCAAGATACTGAGTAACTATAGACCTATCTCATTGTTGCCCCTAATTGCCAAACTGACAGAGAAACATGTACACTCTCAGCTATCCTCATTCCTGGAAGAATATAACTTTATACATCCGACCCAGATGGGTTTCAGACCTAAACATGGCACTGAAACTGCCTTAATTGCTATAACAGAAGAGGCAAGGAAGAGGATGGATTTAGGTATGGAAACCGCGATTATCCTCCTTGACCTAAGTGCGGCCTTTGATACAGTTGATTTAAATATCCTTATAGAAAGGATACAAGGCTGTGGAATTGCTGGGTCTGCGTTAGACTGGATTTGCTCCTTCTTACATGGAAGGTCTTTTCAGATACTTGACAGAGAATGTATCTCTAGGAGAACTTTTAGCAGCTGTGGTGTTCCCCAGGGCTCGGCCTTGAGCCCATTACTTTTTAACATCTACATGAGGCCTTTAGCAGGCATAGTCGAGCCCTTTGGACTGAACATAGTTTCTTATGCCGATGATACGCAGCTGATAGTCTCCTTTTCCAACTCCCATCCGGATATGGGCAGAGCCCTAGGCCCTTGTATGAAGGCAGTTGCAACTTGGATGGCTGATAGTAAACTAAAACTTAATGATGATAAAACGGAGGTTATGTTTTTTGGAAACAAAATTCCTCCTTTTAACTCCAGCTTACTGAGAGGAATATCGACCCTTCCCCCCCCTAAAGGTCTGATTAAAAGCCTCGGGGTATGGCTCGATCCCCTTCTCTCAATGGCCCAACATGCAAATAGAGTAGCGGGAACCGCCTTTGCTCTGCTAAGGACCTTGAGAAAGGTCTTAACTATTCTACCTTTCGCAGCGAGGAGATTGGTTGTCCAGGCACTTATTGGGTCCCGGATTGACTATGGAAATGCGTTGTTCATTGGTTCCCCGAAATATGTAATTCAGAGACTGCAAAGAGTACAAAATGCAGCGGCTCGTCTGTTACTAGACATCCCTAAACATCACGCAATACGACCAGGAATTGTTTCTTTACACTGGCTCCCGGTAGCTGAAAGGATTCAGTTCAAGACCCTGAGCCACATTCACAGATCTATATTTGATAAGGGACCTGAAATGTTGAAAACTCTTTTTCAGGCTTATATTCCAGCAAGATCTGTTAGATCCTCATCAGCTAATCTGGCTAAAGTTCCAACTACGAGGAAAGCCAGATGGGGAGGAAGATCGGTAGCTTACCAAGGTGCTCTACTTTGGAATAATCTTCCTCTCAAGTTGAGAGTTAATTCTCAAGAGTTGTTGTTCAGAAAAGAACTGAAGACCTGGCTATTTAAAACTTAAATCTTTTGAATAATTCTTTGAGCAGTATGTCATCACTATGGCTGTATAAGCGCTACGAGGCCGTTGGCAGTTTGGCGCTATATAAATCTCTATAACATAACATAACATAACATAACATAACACCCAATCACACCACCCAACAGCCACACACTCACACACATCACACAACACCCATGGCCCCACAAAGGCACCCCCATTTCACAGATAAGGAGTTGCGGGTCATGGTGGAGGAAATAGTCGAGGTAGAACCACAGCTGTTTGGAGCACAAGTACAGCAGATATCCATTGCAAGGAAGATGGAGCTATGGTAGACAATCGTGGACAGGGTGAACGCAATGGGACAGAATCCAAGAACAAGGGACAACATCAGGAAGAGGTGGAATGACCTACGAGGGAAGGTATGTTCCGTGGCAGCAAGGCACCAGCGCGCCATACAGAGGACTGGCAGTGGACTGTAGGAAGGTAGCCTCTTTCTACCCTTGTTACCCCCACTTTTGGACTGTTTGTGAGTATATGTCACGGTGTTTTTACTGTCTCACTGGGATCCTGCTAGCCAGGGCCCCAGTGCTCATAGTGGAAACCCTATGTTGTCTGTTTGTTTGATATATTTGCTATAACGGCTAGTAGAGTTTGGAGCTGCCAAGAGGTGGACATATTGGGGACAGACACAAACCCCGAGGATCCGGTCTCCCTGACACAAACTAGCTCTCTGGGGTTTTCTCTGCAGCTACCGCTGCTGCCAACCCGCAGACAGGTTTCTGCCCTCCTGGGGTCTGGGCAGCCCAGTCCCAGGAAGGCAGAACAAAGGATTTCTTCTGATAGAGGATGTTACACCCTCTCCCTTTGGAAATAGGAGTTAAGGGCTGGGGAGGAGTAGCCTCCCCCAGCCTCTGGAAATGCTTTGAAGGGCACAGATGGTGCCCTCCTTGTATATGCCAGTCTACATCAGTTTGGGGAGCCCCCAGCCCCCTGCTCTGGCTCGAAACTGGACAAAGGAAAGGGGAGTGACCACTCCCCTGTCCATCACCACCCCAGGGGTGGTGCCCAGAGCTCCTCCAGTGTGTCCCAGACATCTGTCATCTTGAATGCAGAGGTGTGAGGGCACAATGGAGACCTCTGAGTGGCCAGTGGCAGCATGTGACATCAGAGACCCCTCCTTATAGGCTCTTACCTGGTTAGGTAGCCAATCCTCCCCTGAGGGCTATTTAGGGTCTCTCCTGTGGGTTTCTCTTCAGATAAGGAATGCAAGAGTTCCTCTGCACTTATCTCTTTGACTTTTGCCAAAGATCGACCGCTGACTGCTCCAGGACACCTGCAAAACCACAACAAAGTAGCAAGAAGACTACCAGCAACATTGTAGCACCTCATCCTGCCGGCTTTCTCGACTGTTTCCTGGTGGTGCATGCAGTGGAAGCCATGAAGAAATCTCCCGTGGGTCGACGGATTCTTCCCCCTGCCAACCGAGGCACAAAATTTCTGCATCACCGGTCCTCTGGGTCCCCTCTCATCTTGACGAGCGTGGTCCTTGGAACACAGGAGCTGGATCTAAATGACCTCAACAGTCCAGTGGTCCTTCTGTCCAAATTTGGTGGATGTAAGTCCTTGCCTCCCCACGCCAGACAGTAATCCTGTGAACTGCAGCTGCTAGGGCTTCTGTGCACTTTTGCAAGACGTCCTTCATGCACAGCACAACCCAGGTCCCCAGCACTCCATCCTGCATTGCCCAACTCACTGAGTTGACCTCCGACTTCGTGGGGCCCTCTTTTGTTGTGCTGAGATGACCACCGTGCTCAGATCTTCTGAATGCCTGTTCAAGTGCTTCTGCAGGTGCTGCCTGCTTTTGCATGGGCTCTCTGTATTGCTGAGCACTCTCTCTGTCTCCTCCTCCAAGGAGCGACCTACTGGTTCTTCCTGGGCCCTTGCAGTACCCAAAATCCTAATCCGCAACTCTTGCAGCTAGCAAGGCTTGTTTGCAGTCTTTCTGTGTGGAAACAACTCTGCATCCTCCAGCTTGCCGTGAGACATCTTCTGACCAAAGGAGAAGTTCCTGGCACCGTCCGTTGTTGCAGAATCTTTGGCTTCTTCCACCCAGAGGCAGCCCTTTTGCACCTTCATCCGGGGTTTAGTGGGCTCCTGCCCCCCCCCGGACACTTGCATGACTCTTGGACTTGGTCCCCTTCCTTTACAGGTCCTCAGGTCCAGGAATCCAACTTCAGTGCTTTGCAGTCAGTTGTTGTCTTCGCAGAATCCCCTATCTCAACTTTACTGTCTTTCTGGTTGTAGTAGGGTACCTCATTCTGGGGTAGTAGGGTAACTTTACTCCCACGTTTCAGGGTCTTGGGGTGGGGTATATTGGACACACTTAGTGTTTTCTGACACTCCCAGCAACCCTCTACACACCACACTAGGCCTGGGGTCTATTCGTGGTTCTCATTCTACTTTTGGAGTATATGGTTTGTGTTGCCCCTAGGCCTATTTTCTCCTATCGCATTCTATTGTGTTCTACAGTGTTTGCATTACTTTTCTAACTGTTTACTTACCTGATTTTGGTTTGTGTGTATATTTTGTGTGTATTACTTACCTTCTAAGGGAGTATATCCTCTGAGATACTTTTGGCATATTGTCACTAAAATAAAGTACCTTTATTTTTAGTAACTCTGAGTATTGTGTATTCTTATGATATAGTGCTATATGATATAAGTGGTATAGTAGGAGCTATACATGCCTCCTAGTTCACCCTAAGCTGCTCTGCTATAGCTACCTCTAACAGCCTAAGCTGCTAGAACACTTCTAATCTACTAATAAGGGATAACTGGACCTGGCACAAGATGTAAGTACCACTAGGTACCCACTATAAGCCAGGCCAGCCTCCTACATGGACCCCTACCTCCTCTCCAACAGCTCACAGCATGGGAGGAGCAAGTCTTGGCATTACTGCATCCTGAGGGACTCTCTGGAGTAGCCAGAGGACTGGACACTAGTAAGTCAACATTTACCACTTATCACCTGCATACCTGCACGCCATCACATCCCCTCACCGTAACTCCCATCACTCCAATCCATCCCACACACTGCACCTACACATATGACTGACTCCAATGCCTAGCCCTGCATGCCATACCAATGCATGGACAGCCCTCCCAGCCCTGCATGGACACTTATCACAAAAGAATGAACAGCACAGGGGAACTAACAATTCCACAATACATCACCATACACAATCAAAGGTAGCAGGGCAAAAGCAACCAGGGAGGGGAAGATAGGGATGTTCAACATGTCACAGGCATGAAGCATAATACATCACTTACATCCCCACAGGTGCCCCAGCCAATCTCAGTGGAGAGGAGGTGCCGCGACTATCCAGTCCCCCAACAGAAGGTGCCCACAGTGATGACAGTAACTCTGGACTCCAGGATCTGGATCAACAGCCTGGCCCATCAGGGACCACTGGGCAGTCGGTTACCCCAGCCCACTCATAGTCCACCACAGAGCCTCCCCCATTAGTTACCAACACCACAACACCCACCCAGCGTACCCACACCTCTGTCCCCAGGACACATCAATCAGCAGTGTGCCCACCTGTACACGGAGTCCAGTCCACACCTCGTACCCAAGACATTCACTAACCTGGGGTCAGTGGCAGTGGGCACACCATTCAGGTTACAGGGTCACAGGGCAACAAGGACACTGGGAGGACTCCTGTGCGCCGGGGGAGGAGAGGCCCAGGGACCTGACTCTGCAGGAGGCACTCAGCAATGTCCTGGGTGCCTACCAACAATCCCAGAACACGATGGACCAGATCCTGAACAACATGCAGGAGAACAAGCGGCTGCAGGAGGGACACCATCAAGGCGGATTTGCAGGCCCTCAACTTCACCATGATCTCCATAGCAGGGGTGCTGGCAGACATGGCCAACATCATGAGGGAATGGACTGCACAGCAGCGGGCCCCTAACACTACCCAGTTTATAGACCAGCCCTCCACTTCTGCTGCTGCTAGTGGACAGGAGGCCCCCCACAGGACCCACAGGCCACCAGTACTCCTCCCCTGCAGAAGGTGAACCACCCTGCAACCATTCCCTGGGAACCAGACAGAAGCCAGAGACAATTGCCAAGACCACCGCTAGAAAATAAGACTCTCCTGATTGTCCCTCTTGTGTACCACGCTGTCACCTTGTTCACTTTAAACTGCCATTGCTCCACTTCCTATGGCCCCTTGGGCACTGGACCTGGGCTACAAACTGCCTGGAACAATACCCTGGACATTCCTCCACCATCACCTCATTCCAGTGCACCTTACCCTCAATTATCTAGCACTACAACAAACACCCTTGAACACAATTTGAGCAACACGTTTTTATGCGTCTTAAATGTGCATTTGTGGGAACAGTCACATTGAGTGTAAATAGTCTGAACACTGTGATAGCTAACAAATAATGACCTGGAACAGTCTGTAGTGATCACATCAGGACAAAGTTGTCATATAACCAAAATCTGGAAAATGAGAAGTCATAGGTGACAGTAAGTTGAGATGCAAAGGAAGTGAATGCCATCATGCCAAAGGCACACAGATAAATCAATAGTCAGAGTAATGGTCAGTTCCACTGTCACACCTGTTTGTCATTGGAAGTATTGTGGTATAACTTATGTTCTGTTGTGCTCATCCTCATCCTCTGCCTTCTCATCCTCACTGTCCTCAGGGTCCACTGCTGCCACAGGGTCAACTCCAGTCCCCTCCTCCTGCAGAAAAGGCACATGTCATCTGGGGGCTAGGTTGTGCAACATGCAGCATGCCACTACTATCTAGCAGACCTTTCCGGGTGAGTAGCACAGGGATCCACCTGTGAGATGGAGGCACCTGAACCTGACCTTCAGGAGGCCGAATGTATGCTTGATTATTCTTCTGGGTCACCCATGTGCCTAATCATAACGGTCCTCAGCCCCTGTCCTGGCATTCCTCACAGGGGTCAGCAGCCACTATAGGATTAGGTAGGCAGAGTCACCTGCAAGTATTGAGGGACAACATTTAGCCATACACAATCCTATGGAGAGAACACCTGAAAGCATACACTGAAAGACAGTGGGTGGGGGATCTGGCTCAACTATTAGCCATACCCTGTGCCTCTGTAGTTGGGCCATCACATTTGGGATGCTGATATTCCTCAGGACAAAGGCGTCATGCACCGATCCAGGATACTTGGCAGTGACGCGGGAGATGTACTGGCAAACCATTTGCACATTCAGTGAGTGGAAATTCTTACGATTCCTGAACACCTGTTCATTCTGGCGGGGGGACTAGCGCAATATTTGTACCGTCAATCACACCAATTATATTGGGGATATGGCCCATTGCATAGAATCCTGCCTTTACAGTGGCCAAATCTTCCACCTGGGGGAAAGCAATGTAGCTGCACATGTGTTTCACCAGGGCAGACAAGACCCTTGCCAGCACAATAGAAAACATTGGCTGTGAAATTCCAGCTGCCAAGCCCACTGTCACTTGGAAAAAAACAGTTGCCAGGAAATGGAGCACTGATAGCACTTGCACAAGTGGGGGGATCCCAGTGGGATGATGGATAGCTGATATCAGGTCAGGGTCCAATTGGGCACACAGCTCTGTGATTGTGGCCCTGTCCAGTCTATAGGTGAGTATAATGTGCCTGTACTCCAGTGTAGCCAAGTCCACAAGGGGTCTGTACACGGGGGTTCATCTTCTCCTCCCATTAATCCACAGCGGTAGGTATCTAAGGGTCACAAGAGTGAGTAGGCTGTCACAATTTGAACAATGGAACCTCAGCCTCAGTGTTCATGTTGCATTTATGTGATGGGACAGTGGGAATGACAGGTATGTGCAAATCTAGGCAGTGACACAGTAAAGGATAATCTGATGATTGTCCATTACCATGACATGGCGACCGCCTGTCCTGTTAGTAGGGACAGGTGGAAGTGAGGTAACTCTCCTGACAATGGGCGTTGTGGCGGAAGTCAGTTTTGCACCGTCGTGCAATTCATCATTGGCTAATATGGGGCTCTATGGAGTAAAGTGTCCAATGGGGCTCTGCGCCACGTGGACGTGATCACCATTTTCTATCTGATTCCTCACTCGTTTCCTGACCTTTGATCGGAGACCTACACTGCCTGTGCTGCTGTGACCTGGGTCAGGAACCTACCATGGCCCATGTGACCAGGGAAAGGGCCCCAGCCTTCACTTTGGAGGAGTTGGAGCGACTGGTGGATGGGGTTCTTCCCCAGTACAGACAGCTGTATGGGCCTCCAGTTCAAACACGTGGGTACACCTTCGGCACAATGCATGTGGGAAGGATGCATGGAGATGTATGTACAAGCATTGTGTCATGGGGGTGATGTAATGTGGTGGTGTACATGGTGTGCGCCGGCCAATGTGTGTGCCAATGGTGAAGGAAACGGGATTGGTGGGCCATATGTGTGGCAGGCTGGATTGTCTGTATAGCCTCTGCAGGTCAGCACCCATCAAACGAAGGGATTACGGCGTGCCATCACCAAGGATGTTCAGACCCTGGGAGGTCTATGGCAGGTGGAGCACCCACTGTCGGAAACGGTGGGAGGACCTGAGACGCTGGGCATGGAAGACCGCAGGGCCCTGCTTGTGATGGCCTCCCAACGAGGAAGGGTTGCCCGTTGGAACCTGACCCCCCTGATAGCTCCCATACTGGCGGTGGCCTACCCAGAGCTGGATGGGTGCTTGAGGGCATCACAGTAGCCACAAGGGGGTGAGTACAGTGGCCATTATTACAATAATTGGTAGGTGGCATGGGATCCTGGTAATGTGTGCCCCTTAATGCCAGGCCAGATATTGCAGCATGATCCAGCTTCAAGGTAATGGTTGAAAGGGAAAAGAAGGTAGCCTAACTACATTGCATTCCATGTCAGACAGGGCTTATTGGGTCCCAGGAGGCATGCAGTTGGCGGTGTTTGGCCCTCATCTTGCTGTAGCATCTAGCCAAATCAATGGCAGTGCAATGCGTATTGCTCAATCCTGATACCTCTGTGTGACGGTGCTGTGTATGCCAACAGTGGTGTTGGTGCAATAATTGACCCTGTGTTCTCTTTCCCTCTCCCTCCCTTTATCTTCTGTCATCCTTTCTATTTGTGCATTAGCATCATCTGGCAGAGGAGCAGGGACACCACCAAAAGAGGGAGCTGCATCCCACAGGACCCAGGAGGCAGAATCCACTGACGCCGAGGGAACCAGTGGGATGGAGGGCGAGGGGAGCACCATGGTGGAGACAGGAGGTGACAACACAAACTCAGATACCTCATCCGATGGAAGCTCCCTGGTGGTGGCGGACACCTCTGTGACCACCCCAGCTGCAGGTACAGCCCCTGTACCAGCACTGCCCTCCGCATAGCCCCTCAGCGAGTTGCCCGTGCCCACTCACACAAGAGGGTGGGCATCTCCTTCGTCCCAGGTGCCCCAGGCCCTGCCCCAGTCAGCCCCGCTGCCCTGAGTGAGGAGGCTGTTGACCTCCTGAGATCCATCTCTGCAGGGCAGTCAACAATTGTGAATGCCATCCAGGGGCTGGCATCTCAGATGCAGGCATACAATGCATTTCTGGAGGGCATCCACTGTGGATTGGCGGCCCAACAGAGATCGATTCAGGCTCTGGCCTCCTCTCTGATGGCAGCCATTGTCCGTGTCACTGCAGTCCCCCTCCAACCACCAATTCCCAGTCTCCTGAACTCCAACCCATCCCATGCACTCATACTGACGAGCATGCACACAAGACAACACACGGGAGTAGCACAGTCAAGCACAGGCACCACACTTCAACAAACAAGCACTCACACAAACACCGGACAGTTGCAGACACAACCACATCCACTGCCTCCACTGTCTTCCCCTCCTCCTCCTCCTCCTTCACCTCCCTCACAGGCACACCCACATTCACATCTGCATGCACTGCTTCAACATCCACCACCAGCATCACCACACCAAGCAGCACACACACCTCACTAGCAGACACCTCCACAACATCCAGGCACACATTCCCTGTGTCCTCTCCAACCCTGTGTGTCCCCCTAAAGCTCACAAATGCAAGCACTCAGACACCCAATAGCCATCCACCTCACATTAGCACACTCCCCATGCACCTGCACCTAAGTCCAGCAGACGTCCTCCTCCAACAACCACTCCCCCAACCTCCACTTCCATCCCACCTCCCTCTTCCTGCCCGACCGTCCCTAAAAAGCTTTTCCTTGCCCAACCTGACCTCTTCCCTCCCCAGCCCCCCCGTACTGCCTGTAAGAGCAGGGTCACAATGACCTAGCCCAGCACCTCAGCCAAACAGTCCATGCAGACAGTGGAGGCACCTCCTAGTGATGGAGGCAAGACAGTTTATGGTTCTCACTCTACCAGCCAGGAAGGGTAAGGATCCCACTGCCATGAAGGTGAAGAAGCCCTCGACTCCTGCCATGAAGGTGAAGAAACCCTCGACTCCTGCCATGAAGGGGGAGGAGCCCACACCTCCTGCCATGAAGGTGAAGAAGCCCTCAACATCTGCCATGAAGGGGAAGAAGCCCTTGACTCCAGCAGAGGCTGCCAAGGAGGTACCTTCACCTGCTGACACAGTGCAGCCCTCACCTCAGCAGAGGCTGGCAGGATGACACCACCACCACTAGTGGTCACGGAGCCCTCACCTCCAGCTCAGACATTACAGCCCACTCCTCCTGCAGAGGCTGCACCTTCACTCGCTGACACAGTGCAGCCCTTACCTCCAGCAGAGGTTGCCCAGGAGGCACCTTCACCTGCTGACATAGTGCAGCTCTCACCTCCAGATGAGACAGTGCAGCCCTCACCTCCAGATGTCCTGGCATGAAGCATGCAAAACTTTGATTGCAAATTTGGCTTGTTATCTGAAGGGTATACCTATGCCTTTGATTCACACAGTGTTCCAATTG
The DNA here is from genome assembly GCF_031143425.1 of Pleurodeles waltl. Lineage (NCBI taxonomy): Eukaryota > Metazoa > Chordata > Amphibia > Caudata > Salamandridae > Pleurodeles > Pleurodeles waltl. Next base: position 505,854,470 of record NC_090437.1, read on the forward strand.
CTCTCAAATGGGAGTTACGTGATGCCGAGTGATCAAGGCTACTGTAATATGAGACTCAGCAATGCTAATGTGATTTTGGTCTCTAAATTGTGACTTGTTGCAGAAACATACTCCTCCCTCCCTAACGCAGATACAAGTAGCAGACATATGGCCTCATATCGCTAGTTATGATGTAAATTTTGACAAGCTGAGCAGACAGAAGGCTCTTTTGTTTAAAAAACACCTGGGGCTCATGCATGTCCGCAAAACGTATGACCTCCAAGTGGCAAGGTAGTCTACAGAGATACAGTCCCTTTTTAATGCCAACTTTCCTAAACATTTCGGTGAATTGATCAGTCACATTTTAATGGATCTAACACCATTGGAATTGTACACTTTTTTAAGGATGTTGGTTCTGAATTCATTAGCACTTTCCAGGTGGTCTTTGGAGTTATACCTTCAGCCATCCATTCACTCTTTTTGAGGGTTTTTGAGGAAGCCCAATAACGTTGGCATTAAATGGTGGGATTCTGCTGTTGCCATTTTTTATCTGCAATGGCTGCCCCATCTCAACAACGAGAAATGATGGTGCTCTCACCCGTCATCTTGTGTTGTGATCTTATGATGCAGTACATTGGAGCATCACTCATGGAGGAATTGGACATGAACTGGTCACTGTCATTCCGACTGGTCCTAAATTGCATGCAGCCTATCAATCACTGTTTGTGGTGCCCCTTCGAATATGCACCAGAAGTGTGTCTTTCTTTGCAACACATACCTTCTTTGAACGCAGATCTGATGATGTTCTCAATGTGGCTTCATTACCTGATATGCCCACTGAGATTGTAGTTATTGTGGGATACCTTGTATGAGCCGCTCTTCATGGATTTACCAGCTCCTGATGCTTTATCACCTGGCACTACATAAAATGCTGCCTCCTCAGCCGGATCTGTGGCTGAGGCAATTTAACATGTGTTCATCTTTTATCTGATACGCTGGTCAGTTTATCGCCCGCCGAAGTGGGATCTTTCCTGGGTTCTGTCACTCTTGATGACATTGGAGATTTCCTGCGGGACCACGGTTAATGTAAAGTTTGACATTTTGCTTTTTTTTTTAAATGAGCTTTTTATTCAAATTCTAAAATTGCCCCTTTTAATTTGTCTGGCCTTCAGCTTGCCCTGCTTGTCATCTTGGACATTTTATCTCTTTAATGTCTATGTTTATCTTGTTTTTACATAGTACTAGTTTTTCGCATAGGTTGTTTTAGGTTTGGACCTTGTACTCTTGTTCCAACAGTGCAGAGAGTGTTGTGGGTTCAACTTAGCATTTTATCTGGGCCCACTTGTTTTCGCTCCAGGCCTGCAGCCTGTGCCCTTTTGCCTAGTTACACATTTTATTGTATTCATTAATTTTCTTACATATGTTTCAGCATGGCTTGCTCTTAGCAGGGATATTTTTATTTTCTAATCAACTTCTTTTCTGCAAAAACATTGTTGTCATTTCTTTGCACAACATTTCATCCTGTGCCTCTGCCCAAAGCTCTACATAATAGTTTACTTAGTATTGCCAGCCCAAGAGTATGGAGACTACAATGCCAACCTTGTAAAACCTAGACATAGTATCACAACAGGCCTGTTCTTCTAACACAACATGTTTTGTTATAAAAACACCACACAGACCTTGGAAGGTAAGAGGTGATTCCATCCAGAGCCATTGCATGCTGTCTGTCATCTTTTCAACACCTACACCGATTTTGTCTTCCAGCCAATCAGGAGTATTGGCAGCAGAATAACAGACAGTCTCCTGCAACACTGGTATGGGGTCGGTATTCCTCCTTTAGACTGGGATGGGTAGTCGGACTACACAACAACAGGCTCTCAGTTGTAGAGATAAGGGCGTAGGTAGAAATCACTATATTCATTCTCATTCCAGGATGTTTCATATTTTTCACGCTAATGACCACAATCATCTCTATGCTATGTTTCATGCTCCTCATAATCACAGCTCGTATTTTAAATACGAGGATGCAGTTACTTCAGTCAAATAGATAGTAAATTTCTCTGCATCCTTTTATTCACCTTCATATGTATGAGACCTTGTGGACATGAGAGAAAGGGCCGTGATCTGTTGACCACGACTTCCCTGAGGAGTCTGAGTGTTATGTCTCTAAGCTGTCAGAAATAATCTTCACACTCTAGTTGTTGATGAGGTGCTGCTAGATTGCCAACACAGTCAGGAAGACAGCTCCCATTTGCTTCAAGACTGACTCAGTCACTCACACTCTGTGGTGCTACCACCCTAAATATAGCAGTCTTACCACCATGGTAAGAGACCTATGACAATTTTGTTGGAATAGGAGCTGTTGAATTTAAAGCCTTTCCTGTGAAGCAGTTTCATGTAAATGACTACAGAGCTGGTACTGCAGATAGGAAACCAGGGGGTTAAAGATATGAGGAGAGGTATGGGTTTTTAGTCATTTTAGAAGAATATATTTTTAAAGGGGCTAAAATAGTTAAAGAGAAATATACTTACCTGAGTCCAGCATAGTCTTTTCACATCTTTTTTACTCAGGCTGCCTTTTTAAGTAAAATACATTCTTATTTTAAAACGCATTGGCAACTGTCTTAGACTATGCAATTTTCACAGACTCATTTACTTCAGGACCTTGGAGGAGCAGAGATATAAAACATTTTCTTGTACATATTCAACCATCTGTACAGGACAGCTGTCTTCTGACAGCAGCATGTTTCCTAATGCAAGCACATTGTGTGAGCTAGGAGAACTGTGATATTCACATGCAGCTGTTAAAGTTAGAATGTATAGTGTTATGTATTTGTATTGCTTGATAAAGCCTGTTTCACGATAGATATCGACTGGCCATGATGCAATCAAGAAGCTGCATTTTTGCTAGTGTGGCGATGTCACATTTATGACGTGAATTAGGCAATAGCTATGGTCTAGACTGGCTGTGAAGTAAATGCATAGGTTATAATCCACCTTCTGCAATACCAAATTCATCTGTAAAATAACGAAGGTTAACGCTGTCACACGGTAATTCGAGTACATCACCTACTGTAATGATGAAGGTCTATGCTACTCAAGCAGTGAATTTGTGGTTATAATACACCCAATCTTTGCTGCTCATGCACTCCTTGGTATTCTATCACTCACATCTAGAAAGAAATGATTACGGTTTTTCGTCTCATGCAATAATCCATTAGCTTTTAATTTATCTGTCACAAGAAATAAGGCATCCTTAGTTCAAAGGATATACTTTGCACGTTGGATAGGCATGTAAGCATGCAATGAAGTGATTTTGTGAGTTCTCATACACATGTAGCAATAACAAAAGTCTGATTAAGTATTATTACATTTCAATCATTCGCATGTTCTGTCACGACTTCAGTGCACCAAATAGCAAAAACAATGCGATGCAAATATCTTGAAGCAGAGGGTAATTTAAAATCTTCCTTTGCCCTGTCCCAGAGACATCACACAATGAAATACTACTCACACACATGCTATATGTTCAGAGTATGCAATGGTCAATGCAACTGCAGCCAGAAAGAATCAAAGGCCATTTGTACAAGGCATCCAAACGGTGATTTGCAAATTGGGATGTTTTGTGAATCTGATAGAGCGTTACGGACCTAATAAATTACCTGTATCTGAACGCTCTTGGGTCGATGAATCTTTTGACCAAGTGGGGCTCTCCTCACCCGAGAGTAATCAATTTAATCAAATCAATAATCAATAACGAACATAAGCAATGCCTTGATCAACATAACACTTCACAATTAATCCAGAATACATTTCGACGAAACCATGACCTTTCGGTCATGAATAACCACACCAGTTTATTGCAAAGTTAGTGAATTTATTTCCCTATATTAACAAAGCTAGCACAATATAAACATGTCTCAACACCAAATGATATATGTAGATGAACATTAATAGCTGTCCATAACGACGAAACAGATGCAATCTATGCAGCATTTGAATAATAATGCCTTCGATAATAGCAATGCAAACCACTAAAACTATAATCTGTAATGAGCTAATAGCATACATTGGTCAGCATAACAAGGTCTCAAATTGCATCGTGCGACAGATGAATCCTCATCTATCCTCAAATTAGCATCGGCATGTGGGACTTCATGCAAAAACAATTTAGCAACATTAATTTAGAAAACTCCTAACTAGGGCTCTTATCAAAAATCAGCAGTTGGTTACCTAAAAAGAACACAATGCAATTGTACAATTTCCTTTCATATTTACCAAATCCAATCAGCATTCAAGGAAGTCTTCGTCTCACAGGTACCGGTTTCAATCAGCATGGGACGGGGCAAAGGGGCAGGGTGGACGGGGCAATTGCCTCTCAGCGGCAAAAGGACAAAACTATTACTTCATGCAAAGGGACGAATCAAAGTTAAAGTCTCTAGGGCGAGAATTTCTTAAAGTCTCTTTCTCTCGATTAGAGAAAGCATCAAAGTCTCTTTCAAAATGGCGTCGCAGCAAGGTGGGCCATAATAGCTGCAAAGTCCTGCAAATGGCTGTAATGGCTGTAATGGCTACTTTCTTCTCGTGCACCTGGTTTAAATAGACAACAGTTCAAATCCAGTAGGGTCTTCCATTGGAGGGTTCATAGGTTGGCTTCAAATTGTCCAATCAAAAACTACAGTTCACAAGCTTCTACCTAAGCATACATTATCCTTGGAGTCGGGAACGTAAGTTGCAACATATTTTACCAATTAACTCACTTTCAGAGCGTCCATTGTCTGCACCTGCAGATTGACCTTGGCGCAAAGAAGAAGATGCCAGGCTGGCACGAAACCTTAAAGATAAGCATGTGAACGATCCCACTGGAAAAGTACAGCTTCAAGCAAGAATACACTTTTATTAGCACGTTGGAAAAAAAATACGAGCATCTAAACCGTGAGACAGGCAACTAGGCCAAAGCCTCCACTAAAGTTATGCTAAGCTAAAACATTTCTAACAAGCAAATCATGGCACACGTTTACGATTATGTCAAACTCGTACAATTCTAATACATCACGTTATATAAAGCACGCTTATAAATGTTGGCAAACTACTCTGAGGGCACATTTGTCCCCGTACAATCTTTATTAGTTCGATTAAAGTCACACTTGATTATTGCAATACTACGTTTAAGCGCTAATAAATGTAAAACCTTCGTTTCAGCGTCATCAAATCACAGTTTGGGAATTGTTATTTGGTATTTACAATAATACCTGCATTTGTTTGGGAGTCGTTATTCATTCAGTAAGCTATTAAGATAAGTGCATTTTGTGATTCTCTTAATTGTGAATCAGTTCAGAAACAGCGAACATCACTTTTGGCATTGCTGATGACACCACAACCATGAAGTATGGCTCATTTGAAAACTGGAGAGTATGCATGTTGGAGATTGAGATCAGTATCCAACTCAAATCTTCCTGAGTTTTTGGCATTCACTCTCCAAAAATAAAGGAATGCTTAGAAAGGACAGTGAGTAAGAGGCATGGACAGAAAAAGAAGGGTTACATTTTCTGAAAAAAGACTTTGAATTTTGACAGAGGAGTGTGTTGGGCACCGTGATTAACTGCTTGACAACTCACCACTTACAGTGCCTGAATCACAAAAGAAAAAAATTGAAAGCAATGCCTGAAAATCAACTCTGTTGGAGTGACACGGAGCTCCATCCAAGAAATATGAAAGAGATGATATGATCTCAAAACTAGGACCAAAGCGAAGGTGGCAAGCCACTTACGTGAAGCAAGAGCTAGTTTATGCTTGGAATAACATGAGTCAAAGACATAGGGAGTTCTATTACTCAGTCTATATGATGGCTTAAGTCAGTCAATAAATCGACTTGCACGTGCCACACCCACACTGTCATGCCCCCATGCGAGTTTACACGTTTAATTAACTAGGGCACTACAGCAGAGACGTCGCTAGAGGCCTTATTCAAATAACAAATGCTGTGGAAACGATACAAACATCACAATTTGCAAGTGACAGCCACGTAGTAGTGGCCAAATGTGAGGATCAGTCCAGAGCCGGCAGTATTTCTGCAACAGATAGTATGAATGTTCGTAGAAGCATCTGTTACAGTGGAGGTGGAAAGAGTGTAGGAGCTACAACATCTGTTAGAGGCAGGCAAACACAAGTCTTATAGAGTTGTGTTACAGAAGTTTGTTTTTTGTGTTTGTGCAACACAAATTATATGAATTTTGTTTTACATTAGACACTTTACAAAAGGATCATCTTTACTTACCTTATATACATTACTATGTCTGAAAATAAATAAATATTAAGGTTTACAAACTGCAAAGCATTTTTCTATTTAGCACATATTAAATATTTTGCTTTAAAACTTACCCAGAAAAATAATGATTTGTTACTTTGGCTTGTCTTACTCGCCCTTCTGCTGCTCTTGACTCATCCTGTAGTTGAGTGCTTGCATCTCTTCATTCGTCTCATCAGACTCTGACTCTGAAATTCTTACTTCTACGCCTTTTTTGTGTCACGATATTATGCAGAATCACACATATTGGTATTATTTATTCCCCAAATTCCAAAAATGCTAATCAGTACTATTAATATTCCCTGTATTATTTTTAGTAATATTCCATTCCAAATGCCACCAAGCCAATTTCCCACTGACGCAATTCCCTTTCCAACTTTCTCCCACACTCCTGGTTCTTTCAATTCCTTCAAGTCTGCACTCTCCTTCGTTAAATTTGCAAGCATTGTTTTAATTTTCACACTGTTGTCTGGAATATACGTACAACAGTGACGCGCACCAAGCATTTTGCAAACGCCGCCATCCTTTGCTAAAAGAATGTCTAAGGCAAGCCTGTTTTGAAGAGTCATAGCTCTTTCTGCTGCAAGTTCAGCATCTATCAGGATTATAGCACCTGAAAACTTTGTCAACATGTTATCCACTATAGTAGACAACTTTCTTATTTTGATGTAATTCAACACAACTCCCAATGAAGGAATCATGGCTCCAAATATATCTCCTACCACAGCAGCTGCGGTCTCTCTTTTCTGGATACGATGAGATCCAGACGTCTTTGGAATCACCGATAGGTCATCCAGTTGATAAACCTTTGGGAACACTATACCCAAATAACATCTCCCCCACCATCCCTTTGGAAGACGATAATAGGCATTATGCCCACAAATGTAATATACACCCGGTATGACAGGGTCAAGTCCGTTCAGCATGAATGTCCATTTGGCCTTAAAAATAAACGTATGTTTGCATTCACTCGCTCCTACAAAAATGTTGTCATAATAAGATTCACCCCGATATATACAAAATTTCCCTACATGCCAAGCATCTAAAGCTATTCTGCCTTGTGTTTTTATTGCAGCAAAAGCATAATTATCTACTGAAGTCCTCTTATGTAGCTCTTTTTCTAATTTCGCATTCATTTGTGCCCTTCTATCATCTGTGCGATCTAAAAAACTTATTTCTACTGCTGAGAGGGAGCAGGTAAGGTTCTCCCTATGAGCGTGAGCTGTTTCAAAAGGTAGCATTGGCTCGAAAACTTCCCTCATTATTTTAGCATCCCAATCCTTAGCAATCTGGCTTAGCTGTGTGATTATAGGAACATATGCAAAAGTAACATCATAATTTGAGTAAAAATACTGTATGTTGGTTTGACCATAAAATCTAGAAGTTACTATACTACATGTAATCCCATATGTAAGAGGCATGTGGTGATAAGTCACCCCTTCCGTTACCGATGTCGGTATCTGTGTACACACATAACAATCTTTCGCATCCATAGTCTCAACATATTCTGTTATCAAGCGATAGAAAACATTATACGAAAGCTCCTTCTTATCATGCAAGTGTCTCTCATCTAATTCTAGTCTTTTCAGTGCGGTTAGTTCAGTGACAGCAATAGGAGCAAAAGTGGAAGCATCAATTTTCTCATTCTCACCCTTACCACGCATTCCAAGCACTATTGCCATTATTATTAGTACACATGCAGTTATCAAGCCTATACACGCATATTTACAATATTTCATTCTACTGCTTTGTGTCATGATCTGTATAGAATCAGAGAGCTAGAAGCACCTATAAAAGAAACGATTTAGCAATTCAGTTACAAAGCTGAACGAGCGCAATGTTCACACAGTTTTCTTCAGGAGGCCAAGTCACTTATCGGTTAGCAGCATTTGTCTCAATTCGGCAATAACTCAGTCTCTCCTTTTTTTTTTTTAAAGTTCAATAACTCACTCTCTCAATTTTTTTTTTTTTTTCAGTTAGCAACGTCGTCTCAAATCGGGTTTAAGAGTCAATCAGGTTTTCAAAGTCAAGTTAGCAAATGTCTCATCCGGTTTAGCAATGTCTCAGCTGGTTGTATCACGTTATATTATAGCAAGCAATGTCATTTACCAGCTTTTCAATCAACAGTGTCCATAAAACTTTTCTTTTCTATTGGTATCTCTTCTTCTTCGTTCTCGAGGCTAAGAGATACAAATTCGTCAGTCCAATCGTCATTGACTACATATGCCCATTCTGGACCGGAATATCTCCTGTTTGGTATCCTTTTCCTTTTCAATTTTGCCTCTCTCTTTGATTCTGCCTCACTGGTACTTTCCTCTTTGGTCAAGTCTTTTTCTTCACTTGATGTCGGTACCACGACAGACACTTCCTTTCTTTTCTCTTTCACTCTTGGCCCTTCACTGTCGTTCAACGTTTCTCTCGTTCTTACTTTTACTGGTGATACACTTGGTCTTTTCTTTGCACTGTGTCCACTTGATGGACCTGCGATCTCCCCTGAAGAAGTTTGAACAGTTTCGTTCTGTTTTGCCTTGTCCCCTCCTTCTGGGAAGTCAATCAGGTTTTCCTTTTCTTTTTCTGTACCGTCTGCTTCTGGGAAAGCCCTCCTCTGATCAGGCTCTCCTGCTTCTTCACCTCTTTCGAGCCCTTTATCACAGTTACTTTCGTCAGGCTCTTTGTCACTTTCAGCTGCTTCAGGCTCTTGGTTACCTTCAGCTGCTTCAGGCTCTTTGTTGCCTTCAGCTTCTTCAGGCTCTTTGTCACCTTCAGCTTCTTCGTCGCTCTCTGAGGTTTCTCCTTGGTCTTCCCCAAGTGAATCGGCTGTTTCGTCCTCAGACAATATATCTCTCTCCTCTATTTCTGCCTGTTCGCTTCTAGTTCTGTTTTGCTCTGTCTCCGCACTTGGCACTTTGTTATCAGGTACTGGCAGTTTCAGCGCTTCAACTTCCTCATCTGTGGGACACAACACTTTCTTTGTATGACTGGCGTGAATCCAGTTGGGAACCCCCGCACACTTCACAGCGGTAGTTGTCGTCAGGATCACTTGGAAAGGGCCTTTCCAACGGGGTTCCAGACACGACTTCCTCACGTGCTTCTTTACCACGACCCAGTCACCTGCTTTCAGTGTGTGTCCTGGACCTTGGATCGGTGGCAAGGTGGTTGCTTCCACCTGGTGAGAGAAAGAGCGAACCACGTCAGCCAGACCTTTGCAGTAGTCTAACACCATATCATCTGTAATATTCAAAAGCGCGTTTGCGGGAACTGCAGGAAGTCTCATGGCCCTGCCCATGAGAATTTCGTGCGGGGACAATCCAGTCTTTCTGTCAGGGGTGTTTCTCATTGACATTAACACCAAAGGCAATGCGTCAGGCCACTTCAAATTTGTCGATGCACATATTTTCGCCATTCTTGATTTCAGTGTACCATTCATCTGCTCCACCAGTCCTGATGCTTCTGGGCGATAGCTACAATGCAGTTTTTGCTCAATGTTCAGCGCTGCGCAAAGTAACTTTATCACCTCGTTATTGAAGTGACTTCCCCTATCTGATTCTAAAGAGATCGGGAATCCGAAACGTGGTATTAACTCCCTCAACAATAGTTTTGCAACTGTAAGGCTGTCATTCCTACGTGTGGGGTATGCTTCAATCCAGTGACTAAAAATGCACACAATCACCAACACATACTTCAGACCTCCATGCACAGGCATCTCAATAAAGTCCATCTGCATTCGGCTGAACGGGCCACCGGCCCTACCGATGTGGCTCACGTTCACAACCGTTCCCTTCCCTGGGTTCATCTGCTGACAAATGACACATCGGTGGCAGACTGCTTCTGCAACTTGACGGAATCTGGGGTTAAACCAATCAGTTTTGAACAATCTTATCATGGCATCTCTCCCTAGGTGAGCTTGCCCAGGATAGAACCGCGCTAGCTGCGATAAGAGACAATTTGGTAAGACAAATTTTCACTCATTTGAAACCCATATCTCATCTGGTCTCTTTGTACATTGTGATTTAATCCAGGAAGCCTTTTCATCCTCCCTGACGCTATTCTGTAATGCTTTTAGTTCATCCATTGTATCCACGACCTTCAAGGCAAATGCTTCAGCTGGTTCGAGCTCTGGCTCATTTATCGAATTCCATTCATCCCTGAGCAATATACAGTTCAAGGCACAAAACCTTGCGACTTGATCCGCATATGCATTTCCCAAGGAAACATAGTCCTGTCCTTTTGTATGAGCACTACACTTTACCACTGCAATTTCGGCTGGCATTTGAATGGCGTGTAACAATTCCCTTATTCTCTCCCCGTTTTTCACTGGGGACCCTGAAGAAGTCAGGAAACCTCTCTGTGACCATAGTTGCCCAAAGTCGTGCACAATTCCAAACCCGTACTGACTATCAGTGTAAATGGTAACCTTCATCAATGCAGACAGTTGACATGCTCTTGTAAGGGCTACAAGCTCTGCTACTTGTGCAGAATAGACTCCTTGAAGCCAGGACGCTTCCAAGACACCTGTTACAGTACATACAGCATATCCTGCTTTCAATATTCCCAATGCATCTCTTAAACATGACCCATCAACAAAAACAATTTGGTCATTTTCATCAAGCTTAGTATCCTTGATGTCAGGTTGGGGTTTTGTGCAAAATTCAGTCACCTGAAGGCAGTCATGCTCGACGTCTTCAGCGTTCTCAATTTCAGCATTTTCACCGGGTAGCAAGGTTGCTGGATTCAACGTAGTGCACCTTTTCAGCTGCACATTCGGTGAGCCCAGAATTATTGTTTCATACCTTGTGAGTCTTGCTCCAGTCATGTGTTGCGTTCGGGAGCGGGTCAAAAGTATCTCAACTGAGTGAGGGACCATGACTGTTAATGGGTGTCCCATCACTATTCCTTCACTCTGAGTGAGGCTGATACCAACTGCTGCTACGGCGCGCAAACACCCTGGAAGTGCTGCTGCGACCGGATCCAAAGTAGCTGAAAAATACGCTACTAGTCTGTTTACGCCACCATGGGCTTGGGTCAAAACAGACAAAGAACATGCATCACGTTCATGACAAAACAATGTGAAAGGCTTTGTGTAATCAGGCATACCTAAAGCTGGAGCCCTGCACATGCATTCTTTCAACTCAATGAAAGCATCCATTTCATCTCCTTTCAGCTCAATTTCATCCAATGCATCCTTCTGGGTCAGTTTCAGTAAAGGCTTTGCTAGAGTTGAGAAGTTGGGAATCCACTGGCGACAGTAGCTCACCATTCCCAAAAACTTCCTCACCTCCCTCCTCGTTTTGGGTGGACTCATTTGAAGTACACTTGTTATTCTTTCCTTCATTATTCTCCGTGACCCTTTCTCTATTTGGTGACCCAAGTATTTTACTTTCTTCTGACAGAATTTCAACTTTGAAGGAGACACCTTGTGTCCATTCCTTCCCAAATGGTTCAGTAGAGCAATGGTGTCGGCTGTGCAGCCATTTTCTGTCTTAGAGGCAATCAGTAAGTCATCAATGTACTGTACTAGGATTGACTCGAAGGGCAATTCTAACGCTTCCAGGTCTTTCTTTAGAATCTGATTGAAAATTGACGGTGACTCAGAAAACCCTTGAGGAATTCGACACCAACTGTAAACTCTGTCTAGGAATTTGAAACAAAATAGAAATTGGCTGACCTCATGAAGAGGCACCGAAAAGAATGCCTGTGACAAGTCGATGACTGAGAACCACTCGGCATCGCAAGGGACTTGAAACATTATCACAGCTGGATTCGGTACTACAGGGCAGCATTTGACTATGATGTCATTTATTTTCCTCAAGTCCTGCACAATTCGGACCTTTCCACTCGGCTTTATTAGTCCCATGATTGGTGAATTACATGGACTGCTTAACACTTCTTTCAGTACTCCCTGCTTTACAAACTCGTCAATGAGTTGGGCGACTTTCATGAGGGTGTCTTGTGCCATGTGGTATTGTGGGGTCTGTGGAAAAGTTACATTGGGTTTTACTGTCACTTTCACTGGTTCCACTCCTTTCACCAATCCCACCTCTTTTCCTGTCATATCCCACACTTCTTTTCCGACTGTTTCCCGTAATTCAGCTGGAATATCTTCTTCAGTTATCATCGGAAGAAGGTTTATCAGAGGATATTTTTCATCGACAATTTCCATCTCATCCCCTTCTACACTGTCCTCTTCTTCCCCATCACTGCTCGTCTGAATTCTAATTCCATCGTACGAACACATAATCGAACATCCCAATTTGCACAATAGGTCTCTCCCTAACAGTGCTATCGGGCTTGAGTCACATACCACAAAATTATGTACCCCTTGATAGTTACCAATCCTGACTGGTACTGGATCTGTGATTGGGTTTGTCAGGTATCTGTTTGCTACTCCCACTACCTGAACTGTTCTCCCTGAGAGGGGCAAATTTGGTACGTCAATGCTCCTAACAGTCGAACGTGTGGCTCCTGTGTCAACCAAGAATGAAACACGATGACCCATAACTCTTCCCTCCACATACGGACCCTTTTGATCAACTTCCAAGGATGCTGCAAGCACACAATTTCCCTCCTCATCTGAACTTTCACTCTCCCATACATCGTTTATTCCATTCTCACTGTGTAATGGGAACTGTTGCACTGTGCCATTTGTACTCATCACCTGATTCGAGACCTGTGGAGGAACCATCACTTGCTGCTGACCCATTGGTGCCAAAGGTATTTGCATTTGCTGATTAGGTACCATTGGTAACTGCTGTTGCATTGGCTGCATTTGCGTCATCTGCATACGGGGCATCTGCATCTGCTGCGGCTGCATGGGCTGTAATCCCTGCAGCTGATTTATGGTCTGAAAATTTGGGTTTGGACCTCTCATTTTCGGTCCCCTCATTGTCTAGAATGCATTGACATAATTGTTTTGCTGACCAACACCTGTACCTTCCTGCACCATCATCGGGCACTCGCGTTTCCAATGTCCGACGATCCCGCACACGTGACACGGCATCACCTTTTTCATTGCCTGCACACCATTCGGAATCACAACAGTGTTCAAATCCGGACCATTACTCCCAAAACCTCCTCTGCCTCTGCCTCTCGCCTGTGGCTGAAACACCATATTTCCCTGCGGTTGCAGCTGCAGCTGCGGTACCTGCTGTTGGAACCCTTGCAACCCTTGCAACCCTGTCTGAGCTGCTTTAAGTTGCATCACCATCACTTTCTCTTTCAACCTTTTCTGTTTCACCTCAATTTCGTCGCTACAGTATTTCGCATAATTCAACACCTCATCAATCGGTTTCGACTGCCAACAAATCAAATGCGTCTTTATCATCTGACTTATCTCTGGTCTCAACCCTTCCACAAATCTAAACACAAAATGAAGCATGTCCTTCGCCTCTATTGTTTCCGTGCCACTGTAGTTCTTGAACGCCTTCAACAACCTCTCATAGTAACCCTGAATTGACTCTTTAGCCTCTTGGGCAGTCCGATCAATCTTCTGCCAATCCACATTCTTCGCGGCCACCTTCGTCTTCAAATGCTCAATCACCTTATAGTACAAGCTCATCACCATAGGTGATGGTGCACCCGAATCCCTGTCTCTCTCCGGTTCACTTGTCGGCCAACCTACAGCCCTTTTGCATTCTTCCCACAAATCTGCCGGAACCACAATCTCAAAGAGGGTGTTCAGGTCTTCCCAAAGACATTTTGCAAGCTTCACAAACCTATCAGTTTGTTGATACCATTCAATCGGTTTCTCTCTCAGTTTGGGAAAATCATCCGTAAAAGACTGAATGTCGCTTCTGTGCCACGGCACATGTATTAATTTTCCCCCTGCTGTCTCCCTCATTGGTAACATGGCTATTGCATCACTACTCTGTGGTCTTTTCTCGTTGTACTCTGGGACACTGTCTTTCTTCTTCTCCTTTTTCTTTGCCCACCTGCTCTCCCATTTGTCTAGGCACCTCCACACTTGTGCACTCTGCAGCAATTCTCTAAGGTGCGTTTTCATGCCTGCTGACCTCATGTGTTCAAAGTCTGTGGTCCCAAAATCCAATCTATAGCTCCTGCTCAAGTGTTTTGTCTTGTCTATCTCAACCCCGTTTTTGTCAGCTATTTCTTGCAACCTTCTGTGTACCTTGTTCACTTCTCTCGTAATCCTGGGACATAGATACCTCAGCTCTTCTTCCGAGTAGGACTCTAACCTATTCACACCCATAGTCCCTTCTACCAATTCTTCTGCTTCCATGTTCAACCTTACCCTATTCAGGTAGTCTTCTCCCTTCCCACTGGCTGAGCTTTGTGTGGAATTTAGACTGTTGAACCACTGTGTTAGCTGTTGCGCATTCAACCCCATCAGTGTAGCATTCACATCGACTGTCATTGATGGTTGCGGCAACTTTTCAGTGTGCGATGATAGCGGTATCATCAGTGGGGGACTCGACCTCACCACTGTTGACTGAGCACATATGGGACTAAACTCCATCAGGGACCCAGATCCAGTTGGCTGAGTCACTATCGGAGTTGTCTCTGGAGTGTTTTCTATGCACCTCCTTTCTATCCCACTCTGCACCACTAATCCTTGACCGCTCATGCCTGAGTTAGGCTGACTGTACAAAGGTACCGGTGGACCTACAGTAATGGGTAGGGATATCGCATCTGGGTTCTGTCCATTCCCCATGCTCTGAGGCATGTTCATTCCCACACTATGGGTCATCATTGCCGGCCTGCCCATCTGACTCCCCGTCATCTGAGCATGTGTGATTCCCCCCTGCATCTGCTTTTGAGGCATCAAAAACTGGGTTGATTCAGCTTGTGCCAATGTTGGGCTGTGACCATTCTGTACTCCCATTACGGTTGGATCTAGAATCATTCCCGTACCGTTGTCACTGCTGTAGTACCTTGGGACCTGCGGCTGATAATTTTCTGCTGGTTTCAATATAGGCACATCTGGATATATTCTCCTAACCTGCGGTATCTGCGGGGTGAACAGTAAACTCAGGTCCTTATATCCTGATGGCGTTTCTGAATTCAGAGTTTCATCATTCTGTACCGGTGCCGGAGGGGCAGAACTGGTACTTGGACCTTGTCCACTCTCTGCATAAGGTGGTGGACGGTCATTCAGTAATTGCATGATGAACTCCTCATCCTCTAACTCGTCTTCCTCTCTATCTTTGGAACACCTCCTGTCTGTCTTACAAGTAGCTTTCTTACCTGTCGCCTCTTCTTCCTTTGCAATTGCGGGAAACAATTTTATCCCCTGCAATATATCTGACCTCCACACCTTCTGTGCATTATCCCACCTAGCGTCCGCTAGTGTCTTTTCTACCTTCCTTATCCTGGTCTCGAACTTCTTCTGCTGTTGCTGTCTGGCCATTAGTTCCCAAATCGCTAGAGCCTCAAACTGTGCTGGCCTCGGAGGTACCTTCATGTCGTACATCGCGAATCTCAAATTCTCTAGGATCCTTATATTGAATGTCTCATGGATCGGGAACGCTACGCTCCCATGTTTCTCTGTCAGCTTGTGCCATTGCTTTAGCCAAAGGCACGGAGCTACCCCCTTTTCCTCCATAACAATGTAAGCTGGTGTACCTTCGGGTGGCGTCTCCTCTCCTACGCTCGCTTTAATGTAAGGCTCCCCCTTCATCGCACTCTTTAATGCTTTCAAAAATGTCATTTTCTCGACTTTTGTTTCACCAAATTTGTAATCAATAAGTGACTTTAATTCCCGGAATACTCTTCGCTTGCCTTTCCCCTTCCAATCGAGCCCCACGGACTGCGTCCAATCCGTGCACGACCCTTCTCTGCAACCAACCTATCCCAGCGCGGCTCCTAGTGACGTCACACTCACACACACTGCGGCTGACAAAGCCTTGCGGCTTATCCTCCTTCACTCAGCTCCTCTCGTAACAACTTCTAGCATGTATCGCGAGCAACCAAAATAATAATAAAACAGATCTGTCGGTTTACTACAGGAAGGGTAACACAATCGCTTCAGGACCTTAGGGATTTTTCACTAGCCTCGGCAGTTATTCCATCTTTCTCGGTCCCCACTTTCGCAAGCAAATCTGACCCGCAGATTCTGCTCTCAACTTGTCAATGATCTATTCTAGTGCACTTAGAATTTGTCAAAGCCCGAAGTCGAAGTTTCTTTCACTCCCTTAACACACGTACCGACTCGTTGACCACGCCCGGTCAACCTACTAAACCGACCAGACCACAACATAAAACAAGTGTCTCATACACTTTTCAACATACTCCGGAGTCTCTTGACCTCGCAGGGCCCGTCTCAACAACAACAACCACGTGGACCTTTTTCCTGCACAAAGCGCCACATACACATGAAGTTCGACGACTTCCCTACTCTCACACTCGGAGTCGCACCTCCGCTATTTTCTATGAAGTTCGACGACTTCTCTACTCCTACACCCGGAGTCGCACCTCCGCTATTCTCTAAAATCCTCGCAACCTTTTCAAACAATCTGCGGCAATAAGCTGTGCAAGCGCAAAATCCTAACTTCACTCATACCATCACTAGTACCGCCAACGCCGATTCCACACCTCCATTCTCTCCATTCGCAAGCTCCGAGATCCCGGGAAAGTCGCGGGGGACTTAGCCCATCATCATTCTCTCAATCTGTTTTACCCAAGAAAAAATCTTATTCAACTTCTCGAGTGGGGTCCCAAAGGGTGAACCCGTTAATTCAACACCATGTACTTTAAGAGTGAGGGGTCCCAAAGGGCGTAACCCGTTAATTCAACACCATGTAGTTTAAGAGTGAGGGGTCCCAAAGGGCGTAACCATCCTCTGCTACCATCTACTGATAGAGCGTTACGGACCTAATAAATTACCTGTATCTGAACGCTCTTGGGTCGATGAATCTTTTGACAAAGTGGGGCTCTCCTCACCCGAGAGTAATCAATTTAATCAAATCAATAATCAATAACGAACATAAGCAATGCCTTGATCAACATAACACTTCACAATTAATCCAGAATACATTTCGACGAAACCATGACCTTTCGGTCATGAATAACCACACCAGTTTATTGCAAAGTTAGTGAATTTATTTCCCTATATTAACAAAGCTAGCACAATATAAACATGTCTCAACACCAAATGATATATGTAGATGAACATTAATAGCTGTCCATAACGACGAAACAGATGCAATCTATGCAGCATTTGAATAATAATGCCTTCGATAATAGCAATGCAAACCACTAAAACTATAATCTGTAATGAGCTAATAGCATACATTGGTCAGCATAACAAGGTCTCAAATTGCATAGTGCGACAGATGAACCCTCATCTATCCTCAAATTAGCATCGGCATGTGGGACTTCATGCAAAAACAATTTAGCAACATTAATTTAGAAGACTCCTAACTAGGGCTCTTATCAAAAATCAGCAGTTGGTTACCTAAAAAGAACACAATGCAATTGTACAATTTCCTTTCATATTTACCAAATCCAATCAGCATTCAAGGAAGTCTTCGTCTCACAGGTACCGGTTTCAATCAGCATGGGACGGGGCAAAGGGGCAGGGTGGACGGGGCAATTGCCTCTCAGCGGCAAAAGGACAAAACTATTACTTCATGCAAAGGGACGAATCAAAGTTAAAGTCTCTAGGGCGAGAATTTCTTAAAGTCTCTTTCTCTCGATTAGAGAAAGCATCAAAGTCTCTTTCAAAATGGCATCGCAGCAAGGTGGGCCATAATAGCTGCAAAGTCCTGCAAATGGCTGTAATGGCTGTAATGGCTACTTTCTTCTCGTGCACCTGGTTTAAATAGACAACAGTTCAAATCCAGTAGGGTCTTCCATTGGAGGGTTCATAGGTTGGCTTCAAATTGTCCAATCAAAAACTACAGTTCACAAGCTTCTACCTAAGCATACATTATCCTTGGAGTCGGGAACGTAAGTTGCAACATATTTTACCAATTAACTCACTTTCAGAGCGTCCATTGTCTGCACCTGCAGATTGACCTTGGAGCAAAGAAGAAGATGCCAGGCTGGCACGAAACCTTAAAGATAAGCATGTGAACGATCCCACTGGAAAAGTACAGCTTCAAGCAAGAATACACTTTTATTAGCACGTTGGAAAAAAAATACGAGCATCTAAACCGTGAGACAGGCAACTAGGCCAAAGCCTCCACTAAAGTTATGCTAAGCTAAAACATTTCTAACAAGCAAATCATGGCACACGTTTACGATTATGTCAAACTCGTACAATTCTAATACATCACGTTATATAAAGCACGCTTATAAATGTTGGCAAACTACTCTGAGGGCACATTTGTCCCCGTACAATCTTTATTAGTTCGATTAAAGTCACACTTGATTATTGCAATACTACGTTTAAGCGCTAATAAATGTAAAACCTTCGTTTCAGCGTCATCAAATCACAGTTTGGGAATTGTTATTTGGTATTTACAATAATACCTGCATTTGTTTGGGAGTCGTTATTCATTCAGTAAGCTATTAAGATAAGTGCATTTTGTGATTCTCTTAATTGTGAATCAGTTCAGAAACAGCGAACATCACTTTTGGCATTGCTGATGACACCACAACCATGAAGTATGGCTCATTTGAAAACTGGAGAGTATGCATGTTGGAGATTGAGATCAGTATCCAACTCAAATCTTCCTGAGTTTTTGGCATTCACTCTCCAAAAATAAAGGAATGCTTAGAAAGGACAGTGAGTAAGAGGCATGGACAGAAAAAGAAGGGTTACATTTTCTGAAAAAGGACTTTGAATTTTGACAGAGGAGTGTGTTGGGCACCGTGATTAACTGCTTGACAACTCACCACTTACAGTGCCTGAATCACAAAAGAAAAAAATTGAAAGCAATGCCTGAAAATCAACTCTGTTGGAGTGACACGGAGCTCCATCCAAGAAATATGAAAGAGATGATATGATCTCAAAACTAGGACCAAAGCGAAGGTGGCAAGCCACTTACGTGAAGCAAGAGCTAGTTTATGCTTGGAATAACATGAGTCAAAGACATAGGGAGTTCTATTACTCAGTCTATATGATGGCTTAAGTCAGTCAATAAATCGACTTGCACGTGCCACACCCACACTGTCATGCCCCCATGCGAGTTTACACGTTTAATTAACTAGGGCACTACAGCAGAGACGTCGCTAGAGGCCTTATTCAAATAACAAATGCTGTGGAAACGATACAAACATCACAATTTGCAAGTGACAGCCACGTAGTAGTGGCCAAATGTGAGGATCAGTCCAGAGCCGGCAGTATTTCTGCAACAGATAGTATGAATGTTCGTAGAAGCATCTGTTACAGTGGAGGTGGAAAGAGTGTAGGAGCTACAACATCTGTTAGAGGCAGGCAAACACAAGTCTTATAGAGTTGTGTTACAGAAGTTTGTTTTTTGTGTTTGTGCAACACAAATTATATGAATTTTGTTTTACATTAGACACTTTACAAAAGGATCATCTTTACTTACCTTATATACATTACTATGTCTGAAAATAAATAAATATTAAGGTTTACAAACTGCAAAGCATTTTTCTATTTAGCACATATTAAATATTTGGCTTTAAAACGTACCCAGAAAAATAATGATTTGTTACTTTGGCTTGTCTTACTCGCCCTTCTGCTGCTCTTGACTCATCCTGTAGTTGAGTGCTTGCATCTCTTCATTCGTCTCATCAGACTCTGACTCTGAAATTCTTACTTCTACGCCTTTTTTGTGTCACGATATTATGCAGAATCACACATATTGGTATTATTTGCACCAGAATTACAATGAATATTGGAGGGCACAACAACTCTTATGTAAACATCTGAATAAACGGCCAGATGTAGCAAACTTTTTGCACGTTGCAAACAGCGAATTTCGCTGTTTGCGACGTGCAAAAAGCACATCGCGATACCCAATCCCACTTTTGCGAGTCGGTAACATGGTTACCAACTCGCAAAACAGGACTTTGAGTCGCAATTAGGAAGGGGTGTTCCCCTTCCTAATTGCGAGTCGCAGCGCAATGCTGCATTGCTTTGTGACTGCGAACGCGGTCGCAAAGCAATTGCAGTTACCACCAGTGTCACACTGGTGGTAACCCATTCGCAAAAGGGAAGGGGTCTCCATGGGACCCCTTCCCCTTTGTGAATGGCATGGAAAAAATCAAATGTTTCATTTTTTTGTTTTGTAATGCAAAACGGGCTGCATTACAAAAAAAACTGCTTTATTTAAAAGCAGTCTCAGACATGGTGGTCTGCTGTCTCCAGCAGGTCACCATCCCTGTTAGTGCTGCGAGCCTCAAGGGGGTCGCAATTTGCGATCCACCTCATTAATATTAATGTAGTGGGCCTTTGAGACCCCCTTGCGAGTCGCAGATGGTGTCAGGGACACCATCCTGCATACTGAATTGCGACTCTCTCTGACTCGCAATTTGCGTGTCGCAATTCAGGAATTACGTACATCTGGCCCAAACTTTTGAAAAGCCCAAAGGAGTATTAAATTACAGCTCTTGTTCTTCTGTGAGTAACATTGTATCAACACTCACTTCTTATAGAAGTGGACAAATAACTATTCACTATTAACTGACCATATGTGCACACACACCTAGCTGTGTCATCAACAGTTAATACAGATCATTGCACCTTCGTCCACACAGAATGGGGCTCACACTGGGCCACTTAGTACATGCTTCATTGTGTACACAGTTAGAGCGATACATAAAGATGGACACATTCAGAGGCACAATATGCTCTCTTTGGGCAGGTCACTCACACTGCACCACAACACTACACAAAAACACATGTCTTACCATCTCGGGCACAGGAAACAACACACCAATATCCCATAAACAAATACAACTCACACACTCTCATTGGACACAAGGCATGAAATGTCGTCACATCCAACACACATATGTATGGATGTGGCTTGGAACTCAAACAACACTTCCATTAAACAGCCCTGTAATGGACACACACATCACACACATTACAGCACAACAGAAGGACAATGGCATGCATGATAGACAGAGACATAAATGCCCCAAACTCACTATGCAAACCATACCTGCACAATAGGTTGGGGCCATCAGGAGTACTCTGGGAAGGAGGCAGCACTGGGACACATATCACTATGCACATGCCCCTCAAACTAGACTATGGAAGCTCACCCATTGATGTCAATAGATATAAACATTATCCTGAATTGCAGCATATGTCATCTAGTCTGTATCCATTGCAGTCTATCTGTAACATATACAGCAGGTACTACAAGAGAACAAACCAGGAAGAACATTAAAGAAAACAGCTTGTATGTTTCTGTAACTCCCATGTACAGCGGATAGATTGTAACGAACATTGTGCTAAGGGCAATTCCCAAATGACTAGATAAAGTAATGAGCACCTAAGAAAGTTCACCCGAAATATCCCCGGACTATGTGCACTTACACCTGATCTATATCGTAAATGTATATGGATGATACAATCACAGTTAGCCCTAAATAAAATGAATAATCAAAACTACGGGATGAATTTGTGTAAAGAGCGCATATAGAGGCCAAATGTCCACCGCCACAAGTGTGCTCCAAACTAAGTGCACACTACAATCGCCCAATCCAGTGTGTTGTATTCACTGTTTCCATCCGTACCCAAAATACAGGGAAGCCACAGCCAATAAGGGAATCCCCCTCTAATGAAACTTTGATCTGGTGGCCATTTTGTAGCACTACGTGGTCCGTTGTATCTCTGGGCTGCCAATCGCAATGACAAACCATATTCTTGCTGTGCCCGGAGACGCTAAATACATATAATTAGGTCAGCAACATAGAGAACGGACTACATCGTACGTCTCGATGAATAACATGAAATGTGACTGCCATAATGGAAAGGAATATGGAGCAAGATTAATGTACTAAAAAGTTTATAGAAAGATTAATGGAGTATTATATCCCAAAGCAATGGTGATCCAAACAAAAAATTAAGAAATTAATAAAAAATAATACAAAAATAATAATACAAAAAATGCACCAGCATTGTGGCTAGGGGAACTCAGCTCCAGATGCTATTTGAAATATATTTTGTGTACTGGAGCTTATGAGCAAAAAAGGCTCATGCAGGTCATGATACAGTCAGCTACTTCAGTACGCAACAACTAAAGAAGCAATACTGCTATAAATATTCATCAAAAGTATATATAAACATTGTCAACTGAAGAAAGGGACAGGGGGAAATTAACTCCCAAAATATATATACAATATACCTGCCGTGCAGGAACAAGCCTGAGAGTGGGAAATAAGGATAAATAATCCTTATGCCTAAATCAAACTGACACAGAGTGTATCAAATAGGAAGGGCTCAAGGAATAAAGAGCATGATCTAAACAGGCTAGAATGCATTCTCCCATGGATTTCTATTGTTCAGACCTTTATCCACTGTATTCAAATAGAAAATCCAAAAGACTTCCTGTTTTTTTCTATATCTGTCTGACTCAGTATATTTCACCGGATCAATTTTTTCCAAAATGATCCATAGAAGATGCGTTTCAGTATGTTGATTTTCACTGCAATGGAAAGCTAGTGGTGCTTGGAATCTAAGATTCCTAATGGCTGATTTATGTTCACTGAATCTAATTCTAAATTCCCTTCCTGTCCACATAGCCTAAATTGCAAGGACAGAAAATGCAGTAAATTACATTACTACTCTTACAATTAGTCATAGTCTTCAGACTAATGTCCCTGTTTTTATATGACAGATGGTCAGATACTATAGCCTGTGAGCATGCCTGACATTGCCCACATCTATTGTTCCCTAGAATGGGGTTGATACCAGTTATGCTTTTCTATCTGTATGTATTTTCTAGGGGAAACCTAGCTCAAACCAATTTGTCTTTTAAATCAGAGTTTCTCTTATATGCACACAATGGAAAAGGAAGAGGCTCTTTATCTCCATTGATATTCAATATATTCCATTGTGCATTAATTATTCCTCTAATTTTGTTATTGATGTTAAAGTGCTAAATCGCATATACCAATCTTTGTTGTTCCTTTTTCCGTCTTACTTCAAACATACTCTCACGATTGTAGTATTTGGCTCGCTTGTATGCGTCCCTAATAAGTCTTCTAGGGTAACCCCTCTGAAGGAATTTCTCTTTTAGATCATTAGCATGTTTGCTCCATTATACCACTGAAATTCCTCCTAATTCTCAGAAATTGACTAAAAGGAATACTTTGGCATTGGCATCTCAGATGATAACTTTAAAATGTAGTAGAGTATTTCGAGCTGTGGGTTTGGTGTATAAGGACACTGATAGGTGCCCTTTATCCCCATATATGAGGATATCCAAGAATTCCACCTGTTGATCACTTATATTAGGAGAAAATTTCAAATTGTCATCACAAAAATTAAGCCATCTGATGAAATCCTGTAGACAATCCCTCTCTCCTTCCCATATGAAAAAAATGCTGTCTATATATCGTGACCAATATCTGACATTTTCAAAAAAAGGTGCAACTTCATTGTGTATGAATCTTTTTTCAAATAGTCCCATAAAGATGTTAGCCACACTCGGGGCACATGCTGTTGCAATCAAATTCAAAGTAGTTTTCCCATAGCACAATCTTTAAACAACAGAGAATGAAATCAATAGGTGTCTGGGAAGTTGTTTCCCTAAGTACTTGCTCTACAGCCTTGTAAGCACCATCTTGTGGAATATTGGTATACAGGGTTTCAATATCCAGAGTGGATAGCAGACGCTTCCTGCTGGAGTCTTGCAATCCGAATCTGGAGAACCACCCAAAGGAGAGACCCTAAATAGCCCTGAAAGGGGGATAGGTCAGCTAAACAGATGAGCACCTATCAGGGGAGGGCTCTGACATCACCTGCTGGCACTGGCCACCCAGATGCTCCCAGAGTTCCTTGCCAACTTGGAATCCAAGATGGCAAAACCCAGGGACCCTCTGGAGGAGCTCTGAGCACCTCCCTTGGTATGGTGATGGACAGGGGAGTGGTCACTACCCTTTCCTGTGTCCAGTTTCACTCCAGAGGAGGGACTGGGGGTCCCTGAACAGGTGTAGACTAGATCATGCAAGGAGGGCACCAAATGTGCCCTTCAAAGCATTTCCAGTGGCTTGGGAGGTTACACCTCCCAAGCCTGTAACACCTATTTCCAAAGGGGGAGGGTCTAACACCGCTCCCCCAAAGGAAATCTTTTGTTCTGCCTTCCTGGGCTTGAGCTGCTCAAGCAACAGGAGTGCAGAAACCTGTCTGAGAGGTGGCAGCAGCTGGGGCTGCCTGGAAAACCCCAGAAGGCTGGAATGGCAATATTGGGGGTCCTCTAAAGAGCCCTCAGAGTGCATGGAATCATACAAACAATGCTTGCAAAAGCCTTAGGGTGTTAAGAATCAAGTTACGACAATCATATGTTGACAAGCATTTATTCGTAACGTGTACGACCCCGACAACAGGACAGCAAAAGGTCAGCGTCTCCAATCATCAACCGTCCCTTCAACTCACCATTCGAACTCAATGTTCCCTTGCGATGCTTGAGCCCAGTGATATCACAATTCCAAACACACTGTGCACGAGCATCGCAACACATCTTCCCCCTAACAAAAAGAAAATACAACAAATAAAGGAATAAATAAAATTCTAACGAAAGAACAATTTTTTTACCCGCAAAGAGTAATAAGTTCACATCCGTAGCTTCACGCAAAACAGACAAAATCTTTACATTTGCTTGGTGCCCTGACTAAACGACCACACTTGCTCGTTTTCCTTGCAGGCAAACAAAATTTATTATTGACAATAGGAACATTAGGCTGTATGTTTGAGTTATAACCAGGATCATCGGAAGGCGAATACTTCCAATCATCTAACCAGTCAAATTTGCATTCCTTGCGTTCTGGACTGATAACTTTGCCTTCCTTTCCAACCAACCCAGAATTAACATTCCTACACATGGACAATGATGACATGTGCCAAAGCTTACCATCACTCAATAATGCAGAATTGCAAAAATTTTTAACAACTTTAAGAGGATCTGAAAATCGATTCTTACTTTTTTTCATGAAACCTGGTTTCTTAAATCTCACCAGATCACCAACTTTTATGACTTGTTCTTTACATTTGTGTTTTATGTCATAATACATTTTGATTTGCTTTTGGGAACATTTAATGTTGTGTTTAACTTGTTTAAGTGTCCAATCAACCTTCTTATCCCCAGAGCTCCAACCCACAATATCTTTTCCAGTGGGAATTCTCCCTCTCATCAACACAAAGGGAGAATACCCAGTAGAAACACAAGGTGTAGTTCTATATGACCATAAATTCCGCATTAATTCACATCTCCAATCTAAATTGTTACAATTTGCCATTTGGATGACTCCCTTGATCACCCGATTGAATCTCTCCATAGCACCTTTCCCTGCCGGATGATATAAAGCAGTAGTATTATGTACAATACCATTCCTCTCCACAACATCTTTTAAAATACGAGAAATAAATTGAGGTCCATTGTCGCTGACTATACATTTAGGTAAACCCTCTTTCAGAAATACCTTGTCCAGGAAGTGCACGATCGAATCCACATCAGCCCTATTAACAATCTCAGCCTCTGGCCATTTTGAGAAATTGTCAACCAACACTAATAAATACTTTTGCTTATCATCATACATTACTGGCCCTGCAATATCTATGCCTATCCTTTCCCAAGGTCCATCCGGACACGGAATCGGATGGAGAGGTGGTCTTAATGTTACCTGACTCTTGTCGGACGAATTACATGCATGGCAATCTCTAACTTTCCTTTCAATGTCTGAGTCCAAACCTGGCCACCAATAAGTATACTTCATTTTGTTTTTGGCTTTACCTATGCCTAGATGTCCTTCATGACATATATCAATAATCCTATGTCTTAAAGAAGTAGGAGGAATAACCCTGCCATTCCTAAAAACTAGACCACCTTCGAGAGAGAGTTCATGTCTCAATTCCCAAAACACAAGCATACCATGATCTAACAAATGTTTTTTAGGCCATCCATTCTTGATATAACCGCTAACTGCACTAAAGACGTCATCTTGGGCTTGAGCTTGTTCCCAGTCCTCCTTGGTTATACCTGGAAAATCAGCTAACACATTGGCTACTGTAAAATGGTCAATATCAGTGTCCTCACCACTCACAAAAGGTAAAGTTATTCTGCTTAAAAAATCTGCCACCACATTTTTGACCCCAGGAACATATTGTACACTGTAATTGAAATCTAAAAGTCTAACTGACAAACGAGCTATACGGGGTGATGCTGATATTAACCCTTTTGTTGTCAACACTTTAGTGAGTGGCTTATGGTCGCATCTTAACAAAACATGATGACCCCAAACATACTGTCTGAAATGTTCCAACCCCCAGACGCACGCAAGTGTCTCACGCTCGATCACAGAATCTCTTTCCTCAGTTGGTGTAATCGAACGCAAGGCAAAAGCTTCAACTCCCTTTTCATCAATTTGGGATAAAGTTGCGCCTATGCCTTTAGAACTGGCATCCGTTGTGACAACACTTTGCAGCATGGGGTCAAACCAATGCAAAGGTGGGGCATTCTCCACATCATTTTTTATAACTTCAAATGCTTCATCGCACAATTCACTCCACACAAACTTAACGTTAGTTTTAAGAAGTTGACGCAGAGCATACGTTTTTTCGGAGAAATTGTGTACGAATTTAGCATAAAATTCGGCCAACCCTAATAAAAATCGCAAATCATCTTTAGACTGAGGTCTAGGGGCATTTTTGACAGCATCAACTAATTCCAATTTGGGTTTGATACCAGCCTCTGAAATCTCATGACCTAAATAATTAATTTTGTTTCCTGCAAATTTGCATTTGTCAATTTCTGCCGTTAAACCATGTGTGCTCAGTCTACGCAAAACATTATCAAGATCACAATCGTGTTCATTCCTGTCCTTCCCCATTATCAAGATGTCGTCCTGAAAAATCAGTACATCCTTCATGTCCGATAATACCTTGTGCATTAACCTCTGAAACATAGCTGCTGCAGAAGCCAACCGAATAGGTACTCTTTTAAATCTGTAACAACCAAAAGGTGTCACAAAAGTTGTTAAATTTTTACTATCAGCATATAAAGGCACCTGATGGTAAGCGGCTTTAAGATCAATACTAGAAAACCATCTAATACCTTTAGTACGAGATAGCATCTCGCTTATTTTTGGCAAGGGAAATTGATCAACTAAAATACTCTTATTGAGATCCCTGAGGTCCACACATAGTCTCAATTTACCTTTTTTTTTTTAACTATGACTAAAGGTGCGACCCATTCTGCAGATTCAACGGGTTCAATAATGCCATCTGACTGAAGTTCTTTAAGTTCCTCTTCAACCTGGTCTCTCACAGATACAGGTATGTTTCTGACTTTGTGGATACAGGGTGTGGCATTGGCTTTCATTTGTATTTTGTGTTGGAAACCGTTTAATTTTCCAATTTGGCCAGGAAAGAAATTTGAATTTTTTTTTGCAATAATTACTGAGACATCTTCGGTATTTTGTACAATGAACACAGGCGTAGAACTCCAAGGGTCCAAAATAATACCCAGCTTCCCTTGGTCCTTCCAACCCAGTACGGTCGGGCCAGTAACCGCTACATAAACCTTGCAGTGCGCTT
Source organism: Pleurodeles waltl (assembly GCF_031143425.1). Lineage (NCBI taxonomy): Eukaryota > Metazoa > Chordata > Amphibia > Caudata > Salamandridae > Pleurodeles > Pleurodeles waltl. The sequence goes on from NC_090437.1 coordinate 505,882,390, forward strand.
GTTTGTTTTTACATTCAATTAGCAAATTTCTGTAGCCCACAATTTTAATGGGCTCACCCGTGAATGTTTTTGGAGAAATATCAGTTTTTTCAAAGCAATTACCTAAAACGGGTTCAAAACATTTTTGCCAAATTTCCCTATTAAGGATAGTGTAGGGAGAACCTTTGCGCACCTTCCAGTGAGTTCAGTACTTTTGACCATATCGATAACCTCTTGTAACGATGCTTCCCCTCTAGACCAAAGTTTCTCTTGGATATGGGGGTTGGCAGTGTGCATTATAATTTGGTCTCTAATGAGGTCGTCGTGAAGGTTACTAAACTTGCACAACAAGGCCAAATTCTTGAGCGCAGCAACGTAATCTTCAACAGACTCCTCAAGTTCCTGCTTCCTATGATAAAATTTATATCGATCAACAGCCACGCACACAGCAGGCCTAAAATACTCCGTAAGGTCTTCAAGAGTGTGACTGAATACATCGCCTTGGTCAGGTGCTCTAATTTTTTTGTTAATACTGTTGTAAATTTTTAGGCCCCTTGCACCTAAACAATGTAAAATAATTTTCTTCTTCTTTTCTGGAGTAAGTTCCTCTTCATCTTCAAATGTAGAAATTTAATTTACAAAATATTCTCGCCATTCCTCCCATTTTAAAGTAGCTTCTCCATCTTTAGGCAAGAATGGCTCAGGTGCGCTAAGATTCCATGTATTTCCTGAAGCCATGACGTAAAAATATGATTAAACAAACTTTTAATGCAATTATTTTCCTTTTCAGAAAATTAGAACCTTTTTTTTTTTTAAACGTGTTTATCCTTCAAGGTAGGTCGCTAAGCAACTGCAAACAATGTTTGTAAATAAAGAAGGAACCTGTGCGCGGAGATTGTGCAACAGCACGAGGAAACTTGGTTTCTGGGCAACGTTAAACAACTGAGGAGCGCGTGACGCAGCGCGAGGACGTTTTGAGTCTGGGTTGCTTGGCAACGTCACATAGCCAAAAAGCACCTGAAGCAGCGCGAGGACTTTTTGAGTCTTGGTTGCTTGGCAACAACAAACAGCTGATGAGCACGTGAAGCAGCGTCAGGACGTTTTGGTGAAACGCTGAAAAGAAAAAGAAAATAGCAGGAAGCAACCAAAGCCGAAAGGGAATTAATCCTACCGCAACCACAAGGTCCTGATGAAAAGGGCAGCAGAAACGAGTATCAAAACTTCCTGGAGATCCCGCGTCAAGCTTTGAAGTGTGGGTTCTTCGTCGGGGTCGCTCGTCACCAATTTTGTTAAGAATCAAGTTACAACAATCATGTTTTTACAAGCATTTATTCATAACGTGTATGACCCCGACAACAGGACAGCATAAGGTCAGCGTCTCCAATCATCAACCGTCCCTTCAACTCACCATTCGAACTCAACGTTCCCTTGCGATGCTCGAGCCCAGTGATATCACAATTCCAAACACACTGTGCACGAGCATCGCAACATAGGGCATGATTCCAACATGTTTGATACCAAACATGCCTATGTTCGGTGATACCATTATGTAGCTGGACATCGGTAGTGATCTGTGTCCAGTACATGCGTAAAATGGCATCCCCGCACTCACGAAGTCCAGAAAATGGTCCTGGAGGTCGTGGGGGCACCTCTGCTAGTGCAGGGGTGCCCTCACACACAGGTACTCTGCACCCTGCCCTCAGGGCTGGAGGGTCTGCTATAGGGGTGACTTATAAATGAACTGGTGCAGTGTAAGTGACAGTGAAAGGGTGGATGCACCTGTTCACACAGGCTGCAATGGCAGTCCCGCAGAAGCCTTTGCATGGGCTCCCTATGGGTGGCAAAGAAATGCTGCAGCCCATAGGGATCCCATGGAACTCCAATGCCCCGGGTACTTACGTACCATATACTAGGGACTTATAAGGAGGCACCAGTATGCCAATGTTGGGTGAACCACTAGGTTACCAGTATGCAACAGCACAATTTAGAGGAGAGAGAGCATAAGCACTGGGGTCCTGGCTAGCAGGATCTCAGTAAACACAGTCAAGCACACTGACATCAGGCATAAAATGGGGGTAACCATGGCAAAAAGAGGGTACTTTCCTAAGGCAGGCACAATAAATGTTGGCAACTGTATTGGTACAGAAATCAAGTCAATGGACATTCCCCACTTACCAAGGAAAAGTAGTACCCTAAGCTGCATACAAAGAACAATGTAAGCTCTGTTACATGTATATTGGACCTCTTCACATTACAGACTGCAGTGAGGCCGAGGCACCCATCATACGCTGAAGGCAAGTGCCCTCTGGGTGGCAGATGCCTATATACACCTTTACTCAGAGACATTGCTGAGGTCAGTGATCCAACACCTACCTACTTATCTTTGTCCTGTAACATTTAGGAGTTGTGGTCTGTTGCAAAGAAATTACACACAGTACAATAAACAGTAGTTGTATGATCAATGTACCGAGCCATATGTCATCCCTGGAGAGCAATTGGGTTGTGGATTCTACCCAGGTGTCTACTAGATCCTTGGGCCAATATGCAAGGTACATCAGTATGCACCACATGACATGTCTACAGAAACAATCACTCATCTTCTGTGTGACACATGGCTCATCCCTAACGGTCAGGAGAGCTGTCAGAACCAAACTCACTCACTTGGCAATGTGATGGTCAGAAATATGCCCAGTACTCACAACTGTACGGCTACCGTGCTGTCTTCAAATGCCCATCAAGGTCCGGATACACCACCAGAATGCGGGCCATTAGGTAGGCCATGGTTCGATGGACACCCTGCCCACATTGGGAGGATAGCCCCAGCTTGACCTCTGCAAATCTCTGGGCCCAGCATCTCAGGTCTTCCTACCTTTTCCTCCAGTGGGTGCTCCACCGGCTGTGGACCACCAGGGTCTGCACCTTCCTGGCAATGGTTCTCCATATTCCCTTCTTTTGATGGACGTTGACCTGCATGGATGCAAAAGACAAATCAAGCGATCGTGGTGACAAGTTTCCTCACTACTGGTTGAGTCACATAAATGTCAGAATCATAAAGCTAGGACTTTTGTATTTGTCATTATTCCCCACATACACAAGCAAGCCAATAAGTACAGGGACATAACTAGAGACATATATTTCCACATCCGCAGACTAACACACTACCCTGCTCAGGGCCTACATTGACCAAGCAAGCTTACTGATATAATGTAGCCCATGCTGTAACAACCTGACTGTGATGTAAGCCACTATAAAACATATCACACCTATGTGGCTTCTAAAGGGTAAACTCCTTAGGCATGAAGGACCTACAAATTCACACTTTGTGAGATTGACTCTGTGGATACAGTCTCTTCAGCCAATTGTCAGAGTGCAAACTCAAACATTACACATGGTAACAATGAAGGGACCTGCATGGTGGATACAGAAAGTGACTTCCCTGTCCATGTGAGGACTTTTCCCATAACCATTGCAGACTCATGCCACTTAGTGGGGTGGTGTTCTGTGGTATGTACCCGTACCACATGACAGTCCTTTGGATATATGTGCCCATTCTACAGAGATTGCATTCAACAAACAAAGGCATGCATTGTACAGTTTCTGCTATGTGACCAAGCTACATATCATGGCTTCCCAAGAATCAACACACTGTCTGCACTGTAGGACTGTCATTCATGCAATAAGTCTGCAGAGGACAAGTATGACCTGTGTGATGGTGACAACAAGGCTGTGGGATTAAGGAACCTGTCATGAGTCAAAGACACACATTGACAATGAAAAGTGCACATTCCTAAAAATGAGGCGTTCTGTGCAGGCTTTGCCACCAGATCCTCAAATTGGCTACATAACAGGATCTGCTGGGATACAGGGAGTGGTCACAGTGCCACAGTTGCATAGCCTCAGTGACACTACCCCAGCCTACTCTAGATCCCATATTGGGAGGTACATTTGACAGGCCCTGGTCTCTGCAGACGGAGCAGACAGAACCTACATGACACTCCATTCCCATCACTCCCATGCTTGACAGTACATCATGTAGTAAAAAGTACATTGGCATGTTGTGTGTGTGGAAACCTGAAGGGCAGAGTGAGTCATGATATGCCTTCCAAACAACAGTTTAAAACAACAGTTTAGCAAGGGCAGATTTGTTAATGAATTTCTGTGGCACCATACACACTGCTCACATTACTCACAACTGACTCATACAGCATGCATACTCATGCTGTTATGTACATACATGTTGTCTGACATTTACAACATTCATGAGGGAAGACATGCTAGTGGAAGGCAGTAATGTCTCCTCACCTAGTTATGTATATCCAACTCAAGGAGGATCTTGGAACCCAAAAAAGCCACACAACACAATGTGAATGAACTTTACATATGGCACTGGCCACCAATACCGGCACATTGTGCATCCCATTGATGCAACACAGACTACAACAACAGACACATGAGTAGTCAACCTGGCACACATGGCCACATTCTAGCCTGTGAGAGGGTAAGGACGGTTAAGTACAGAGAAAACTGTGCACATGAGGGACTTACCTGCTCCTCTGGTGCACAATAGAGCTGTCCGCAAAGGGGTAGGACCTCAAACACTAGTTTCTCCAACTCCTATGGTGAGAAGGCTGGGGCCCTATCACCTGCAGGGTGTGGCATGATTGCTCCCATAGGCTGTACACAACAGCTCAGGTAGTGGAGGTCTTGCTTGCAGCAGTGTCACATCCACCACATACGGGACTGTCACCACCGGCAGACAAAGCCATTGGCCTGCGACCACCACTGGCAATGTTAGCCTATGTTTGTGTCCGCCGCTGTGGCAACAGACTACTGCTATGACGATTTCCACGGGCAGTCGGGGTTGGTCCCCAAAGTCCAGTGGAATAGGACAGGCAGCTGACATTTTGGCAGAATGAAATGCTGTACTGGACTATCTGCACTGCGTCACACCCTAAAAATATGTGATATAAGCTCACATACATCCCTATGTTGTTTTGTCAGGTAGGTCCTTCTCATCAAACAAACTTTTAACATGGTGCAGTACACAGATCGCGTTAAACAGAGGTACATGGTACACGTCCGCTGACGGTCTTTTTCGCACTTAGGGGATCAAGTCACATTTCGAGGAGCTATTGTATCGCACAATGTCCTAGTTTGCTTTAATAGCATGCAGTGGACGCATGTGTGAAAACATGTGGGCCACATGTGGCTTTTGTGTAGTTGCCAGTTGTGATACTGAGTGCCATGTCTATACAGTCTGAAATGCTATGTTACATGACACATGTGGCATGCATCATGTATGTTGCTGTGGACCCATGACTGATGTTACAAACCATGTCTTGTCATACATAGTTACCCAGGGAGAGGGAGAAGGCATCAATCTCCTGTCTACCATCCACTGCCAGACCTGCAGACCATGGAGCTTTGTCACATCATAATGTTGTACGGCCTGGATAGGCAAACAATAGTGGACTTGTGTTGTCAGTTGGAGTCAGATCTGATGCCAGCTATTAGTTAACCAGCATACCACCCATTGTACAGGTCACGTCAGTGTTGCATTTACTGGCCACAGGGCCCTTCCAGCATACAGTAGCCCTGTCAGCTGGTATGTCCCAGCCTATGTTCAGTCTGGTGTTGAGGGATGTCCTCTCTGCAATGTTGTTGACAGAACTTGACACCTATATCCAGTTTATCAGATGTGAGGATTTAGTCAATGTGAAGGCTGACTTTTATACTTTTTCACGCCAACCACATGTGGTGGGAGGCGTTAATGGCACACATGTTGGCTTAGTGCCAATGAACATGTCCATTAGAACAGAAAGAACGTCCATTCCATCAATGTACAAGTAGTCTGTTTGGCAGATCTCTACATTTCACATGTGTGTGCCCATTATCCAGGTTCAGTTCATGACTTATTCATTATGCAGAACAGCACCATATCCCTGCTGATGTCACAATTGTGACCAGAGAGGGCCTGGCTGGTTGGTAAGCCATGCCTGTACTGTTTCTGTGAGTACAATGTCAGGTGCTACAATCACAAACACTGTCAACACCAGGGCAGTGCGCGCTCTATTGGCGACTAGAATGCAAATCTAAAAACAACGTACTCTCAAAACAACGTAATTTATGCATTGTGCTGATATGTTGTTGTTTAACCTTTTGCATTGCAGAGTTCAATCCTGAAGACTTATTTTTAATGTGCTTACAAATGCTGTTCATTTGCAATGGATTGCTGCAGGCTTTCAGAGTGTGTTAGGGTGTGGTCCCTTTCCAGGGCCTTCTAGAGACTTTCCCTGCAACATGCCTGGGTGTGGTTGTGGGCTGGGCCAAGACTCTATAAAAAGGAGCCAGCCGAGCTCCTAGTGCTCACTATTCAGAGGTCCCGGTGCAGAGCAGCAGCTACTTCCTGAGCTCCTGTCCCAGTGGCCTGTTTGATCTTCCAGACATCTGACTTTCATTCTTCATTTGGAGATCCTTGTTCTGGGCGGTAAGACGGTGGTTGGGCTGGCCTCCCGGTTCCGTTATAGAGAACTCTCATGTTCTTGGGCCTAAGTCTTTTATGATTTGAAAGAGTACTTTGCACGTGTGAAATATGCGCCTGAGTGTTTGTGACATTTGCAGGGTGACTTGCGAATCGGCAAGACGCGTGATTCGTTTCATGATAATTTAATCTTGTTAATTATTGCGTGCTACCATTTCTTGACCTTTACGTGGTGGCTTAAGAATCGGCAAGACACGCGATTCGTTTTATGGTGTTTTAACTTTGTTCTTCATTGCGCGTTACCATTTCTTGACATTTACATGGTGGCTTAAGAATGGGCAAGACACGCAATTCGCTTTATGGTGTTTTAACTTTGTTGTTCATTGCGTGCTACCATTTCTTGACATTTACATGGTGGCTTAAGAATCGGCAAAAGACGCGCGATTCATTTCATTGTACTTTGATCTTGTTATTCATTGTGAGCTGTTATTTCTTGGCATTTACATCGTGGTTTACGAATCAGAAAGACGCATGATTCTCTCCTCAAGTTTAATTCATGTTGTTTATTGTATGCCACTATTCTAAGATATTTATCATGTAATATTCGAGTTGACAAGTTATGTGATTTCTTTTTCCTGAATCCATATTGTGTTATTCATGGTGCACAATCCTTTTATGGTGTTTACTATATATATATATATAAATCTACAATATGCGCAATTTGTGTTGAAACATTTTAAGAGTACACAGAAGATTAGTGTGTCTAGATGCAATATTGTATGGTCCTAGTATGCATTCTAAAAAAGGATTTATATGACTGATTAAAATTTAGTCAGAACGTTTTTTCTGATTCTCATGTAAAGGAAAGTACTTGAATAAGAAAGTTTTCATTTAATCCATCTTGATTCCCTTACAGGTATCCGGCCATCTTGAAACTTAGTCATTTTAAACTTAATTCTTAGATTGTTCATGTTTTCAGAATGACTATGCTTAGAATCATAGTCTAGTATTGATTTCAGGAGATATAATTTTCATATTGTGTGTTCTAACCTTTTTCTTACTATAGGTCTCCTTCCCAGCTGTTTCCCTTCCAAATCCCCTCTTCCCCTCTTGAACTCTCTTAGCCTCTATGATTTATCTATCAGAGTCTTGGAGCTGTTCAGTGGTGGACGTGTTGGGAACGTATGCAGACCCAGAGGATCTAGTGACTCTGACAGAATAGTGAGCCCACAAATTATTATCCTCCTGGTTTGTGTATGTTCTCAGCATGGCCACGCTGGACAAGTTAGTCAAGGTTATCACCCAGCTCCAGGCAGAGGTGGTATCATCCAAAGAATTGACAACTAGCTTAGCTGAGAGAGTGAGTCATTTGCAAGATAAGGTAGAGAAGAAGGAACGAAGTCCCACAGGTGTGTCCTGGCCAGGTACTTCTTCTCAGGCTTCTGGAAGTAATCCGACAAACATTTCCCTAAATGTTCCTTCAGCAATTCCTTTAGCTCCCCCAGAACGTTTCTCAGGTGACCCTTTGAAAGCGCAATCTTTCCAGGTTCAAGTGGAACAACACTTCACCTGCAGACCACATACTTTCCCCGATGCCCAGTCCAAAGTAGCTTTCTTGTCATCTTATTTGGCTGGGGATGCAGCTACTTGGGCAATTCCTCTTGTGCGTAAAAATAGTCCCTTGTTTTACAACTGGTGAAACTTTGTTCGTGAGTTTGAGAGAGTTTTTGATCGTAGAACTGTAACACAGTCAGCAGATCGTGAATTATTAGATTTAGGCCAAGGGAATCAAGACCTAGGGGGTCATTCTGACCCCGGCCGGCGGCAGAAGCCGCCGGCCTGGCTGGGACCGCCAGAATACCGCTGCGCGGTCAAAAGACCGCCGCGGGTATTCTGTGTTTCCCGCTGGGCTGGCGGGCGACCGCCAGAAGGCCGCCCGCCAGCCCAGCGGGAAACACCCTTCCATGAGGATGCCAGCTCCGAATGGAGCCGGCGGAGTGGAAGGGGTGCGACGGGTGCAGTTGCACCCGTCGCGATTTTCAGTGTCTGCACGGCAGACACTGAATATCTTTGTGGGGCCCTGTTACAGGGGCCCCTGCAGTGCCCATTGGCATGGGCACTGCAGGGCCCCCAGGACCCCACGACACCCCATACCGCCATTCTGTTCCTGGCGGCCAAAACCGCCAGGAACAGGATGGCGGTATGGGGGTCGGATTCCCCAGGGCAGCGGGAAACCGGCGGTACACCGCCGGTTTTCCATTTCTGACCGCGGCTGTACCGCTGCGGTCAGAATGCCCATGGGAGCACCGCCAGCCTTTTGGCGGTGCTCCCGCGGTCGTTGGCCCTGGCGGATTTTACCGCCAGGGTCAGAATGACCCCCTTAGTGTCATATTTAGCCAACTTTAACTGGCTGGTTGCCGAGACATCCTGGCCTGAAGAAAAACAAGCGGTCTTGTTTTACAAAGGACTCAAAGAGGAACTAAAAGATATCTTAGCACAAATCGACCCACAACCTACAGACTGTCAAGAATTAATAAACTTTGTCTTGAGCCTTGATCATCGTTTAGCAGAACGTAAAGGAACGCGCAATAAGATTGAAGAATATTCATGGCGAGTTCATGATAACAGAGACTTAAGAACTTCGAAAGAGAGAACGCCGGAACCAATGGAAATTGGAACCCTTAGAAGACCTTTGACCAAAGATGAAAAGGACCTACGCAAAAAAAATGGACAATGTCTTTATTGTGGGCGGAAGGGTCATTTTGCCAAAGATTGTCCAATCAAACCAAAGAACAAGCAAGGTCCAGTTCAGAAGGTAGCAGCCAATGCACCAGTCGAGTTGGAAAACTAAAACACCCAAGATGCAGAGAAGGGTTGCTCTTGGTTGTCACCGTGGACCTTTCACAATCTAGACATCTTAAACTGGAAATAAGAGTTCAGGTCAAGAAAAAAGATCTATTTCAAAAAGGCTCTAGTCGATTCTGGGGCTATTGGGAACTTTGTTGATGTCCAATTGGTTTGTACATGGGGGTTTCAATGTATTGAAAAGAAGACCCCAGAAATCATCCAGGCAGTCGATGAAAAACTCTTGACTGGAGGTCCAGTAACTCTTCAGACTATCCCCTTGTTGATGATTTGTGAAGATAAGAATCAAAGAAAGAAACATAAAGAGAAAATCATTCTTGACGTGATCCATGCTCCCCAATATGGGATTATCCTCGGCTTGCCATGGTTAACTCATCACAATCCAGAGATCAATTGGGCAGAACGAAAAATCGTGTTCTCATCTGTGCTATGTAACGAACAATGTCTCCAAAAGATTCAAGTATCAAAAGTTTGTAACTCTTACATTGTTACTGCCGCGGAGAAAGAAATTCAGCTGCCCAAACAATATTCATCTTACAAAGATGTATTTGATGGGAAAGGAGCAGAGACTCTACCTCCTCATAGATCTTATGACTGTCAAATTGATCTAGCCCCAGGTGCGATACTTCCCAACTGTCGTGTATATGCCCTGTCAGAACATGAAAATCAACATTTACGAAAATACCTAGATCAATTTTTGGAGAATGGCTTCATTCGCCCCTCTAGGTCTCCTGCAGCTTCGCCTTTGTTTTTTGTTCCAAAAGCTAATGGAGAGCTTCGAACTTGCATCGACTATAGGGGTTTGAACAGAGTCACCATCAAGAATAAATATCCTTTACCCCTAATTCCGGTATTATTGGAACAAGTAAAGAGAGCAAAAATCTACACAAAGCTTGACCTTCAAGGTGCTTATCATTTGGTAAGAATGAGAGAGGGTGACGAATGGAAAACAGCTTTCAAGACAAGATATGGCCTTTTTGAATACACCATCATGACTTTTGGTCTGTGTAATGCTCCAGCAGCATTTCAATTTTTCTTGAATGACGTTCTTAGAGAGTATCTCAACATATTTGCCATAGTCTACATCGATGACATTTTGATCTACTCTGACAATGAAAACGAACATGTCCAACATGTCAAGAAAATTCTTGCAGCCCTTCGAAAACACCATTTATATTGCAAACTAACCAAGTGTGAGTTTCATGTTACTACAGTTGAGTTTTTAGGGGTTATTCTTACCCCTCAAGGTATGGTGATGGCAGAAAAGAAAGTAAAAGCCGTATCTGATTGGCCCATCCCAAAGACTGTTCGTGATGTACAATGTTTCCTGGGGTTTGCAAATTTTTACTGGAGATTCATAAATAATTTCTCCCAGACAGTGGCTCCAATCACTAAGCTACTAAGAAAGAAAGAAAAGTTTGTATGGTCCCCAGAAGCTGATCAAGCCTTCTCGACTTTGAAGAAAGCTTTCTCCACTGCCCCAGTCTTGACTCATCCTGATGCGAATCGACCTTTCATAGTGAAAGCTGATGCTTCAGATGTAGCAATAGGAGCCGTCTTATCACAAGGAAATAAAGACACTGGTCAACTTCATCCTGTAGCTTATATGTCTCGGAAGTTGAACAAAGCCGAACAGAACTATGTCATTGCTGAAAAAGAGCTTCTGGCGATTCGTGACGCCTTTAAAGAATGGAGACATTATTTGTTGGGTGCCAAATACACTGTCACAGTATATACTGATCATCGTAATCTTCAATTCATGAGTTCCGCCAGACTTTTGACCCCTCGGCAATTATGCTGGATGCTGTTTTTTGCTGAATTTGATTTTGTAGTAACCTTCCGGCCTGGTAAAGATAATCGCAAAGCTGACGCCTTGTCCCGCCAAGAGTCTACCACGTTGCCTGCATTTCAAGCCTCCAGAGCTATCATTGATCCTGACAAGGTTCTATGTATCATAAAAACTGAAGATTTCTTTGAAGAAATTTGCAACTCTTTCACTGTTGAAAAATGGCAAACATGGGCCCATGCAGATCCCAAAAGGTCAATCAAGCAAGGACTACCCTTTTATGACGCTCGTTTGTTCGTACCCACTACCAAACTTCGCAAGATAGTGTTTCATTGGTTGCATGTTATACCGACGGCAGGTCACCCAGGTACTCCTAAAACTCTTGAACTGATCCAACGCTATTTTTGGTGGCCTACCCTAACAAAAGATGTATAAGCAATGGTAAACAACTGCGAAGTTTGTGCTCGCATAAAAACAAGTCATTCAAAACCAAAAGGGTTGTTACATCCACTTCCAACCTCAAGTCGTCCATGGGAGAACATTTCTTTAGACTTTATTACCGGTCTGCCAGTGGTTCAACAGCATTCAGCAATTCTGGTGGTAGTAGATAGTCTCACGAAATATGGACATTTCATTGCTTGTAAAAAATTGCCCACTTCTAGTGAACTGGCAACTATTTTACTGAACAGAGTGGTTCGTTATCATGGACTACCAAAAGTTATCCTCTCCGATCGGGAGTCGCAATTTGCCTCCAATTTCTGGAAGACATGGTGTAAAACACTCCAAGTGACATCTACGCTATCTACTAGTCACCATCCTCAAACAGATGGTCAAACGGAGAGACTAAATCAGACTTTGAAACAATACCTACGTGCCTACGCTGAAAAGGCACTTCATTCTTGGACATCTATGCTCTGGTTAGCTGAGTTAGCTTACAATAACTCATTCCACACTTCTATTGGCGTTACACCCTTTTTTGGTTTATTTGGCTATCATCCTGACACCCTGCCCATCACAATTCCTCAAGAAAGTTCTCTTACTCCAGCTGTGTCAGAAACCATTCGGCATTTGCATCAAACCCAGAAACTGATTCAACAGCATTTAGAAAAAGCCAAACAAAAATACAAAAGGCATTATGACAAGAAACATTGTGAGGGACCGCAATATCAACCAGGTGATGAAGTGTGGCTTTCCACAAAACATATAGACTTCAAGAAGAAGCACATGTTTAATCCCAAATTTATAGGTCCTTACACAGTCCTTCAGCAAATCAATTCGGTAACCTATAAACTACAATTGCCCAGATCCTTACGGATTCATCCAGTGTTCCACACTTCCCTATTGAAAAGGGCAGTCCAAAAGGTCCACCCTCATCCAGCTCCTGTTCTAGTACAGGGAGAAGAAGAATATGAAGTTAAGAAAGTGTTGGATTCTAAACTACGAGGGCGTAATCTATGGTACTTAATCTCATGGAAAGGTTATGGTCCTGAAAGTAACTCATAGGTATCCGCATCTGATGTTCATGCTCCAGTACTTGTGAGATGCTTTCATCGTCTTAATCCAGGCAAACCAGGCCCTAGAGCGTGTCTGGGAGAGGGAAGTACTGTCAACACCAGGGCAGTGCGCGCTCTATTGGCGACTAGAATGCAAAAACCCAGCACTCTCAAAACAACGTAATTTATGCATTGTGCTGATATGTTGTTGTTTAACCTTTTGCATTGCAGAGTTCAATCCAGATGACTTATTTTTAATGTGCTTACAAATGCTGTTCATTTGCAATGTATTGCTGCAGGCTTTCAGAGTGTGTTAGGGTGTGGTCCCTTTCCAGGGCCTTCTAGAGACTTTCTCTGCAACATGCCTGGGTGTAGTTGTGGGCTGGGCCAAGACTCTATAAAAAGGAGCCAGCCCAGCTCCTAGTGCTCACTATTCAGAGGTCCCGGTGCAGAGCAGCAGCTACTTCCTGAGCTCCTGTCCCAGTGGCCTATTTGATCTTCCAGACATCTGACTTTCATTCTTCATTTGGAGATCCTTGTTCTGGGCGGTAAGACGGTGGTTGGGCTGGACTCCCGACGCCGTTATCGAGAACTCTCATGTTCTTGGGCCTAATTCTTTTATGATTTGACAGAGTACTTTGAGCGTGTGAAACATGCGCTTGAGTGTTTGTGACATTTGCAGGGTGACTTGCGAATCGGCAAGACGCGCGATTCGTTTCATGATAATTTAATCTTGTTAATTATTGCGCGCTACCATTTCTTGACATTTACATGGTGGCTTAAGAATCGGCAAGACAAGCGATTCGTTTTATGATGTTTTAACTTTGTTGTTCATTGCGTGCTACCATTTCTTGACATTTACATGGTGGCTTAAGAATCAGCAAGACATGCGATTCGCTTTATGGTGTTTTAACTTTGTTGTTCATTGCGTGCTACCATTTCTTGACATTTACATGGTGGCTTAAGAATCGGCAAAAGACGCGCGATTCATTTCATTGTACTTTGATCTTGTTATTCATTGTGAGCTGTTATTTCTTGGCATTTACATCGTGGTTTACGAATCAGAAAGACGCACGATTCTCTCCTCGAGTTTAATTCATGTTGTTTATTGTATGCCACTATTCTAAGATATTTATCATGTAATATTTGAGTTGACAAGTTATGTGATTTGTTTTTCCTGAATCCATATTGTGTTATTCATGGTGCACAATCCTTTTTTGGTGTTTACTATATATATATAAATCTACAATATGCGCAATTTGTGTTGAAACATTTTAAGAGTACACAGAAGATTAGAGTCTCTAGATGCAATATTGTATGGTCCTAGTATGCATTCTCAAAAAAGGATTTATATGACTGGTTTAAAATTTAGTCAGAACGTTTTTCTGATTCTCATGTAAAGGAAAGTACTTGAATAAGAAAGTTTTCATTTAATCCATCTTGATTCCCTTACAGGTATCCGGCCATCTTGAAACTTAGTCATTTTAAACTTAATTCTTAGACTGTTCATGTTTTCAGAATGACTATGCTTAGAATCATAGTCTAGTATTGATTTCAGGAGATATAATTTTCATATTGTGTGTTCTAACCTTTTTCTTACCACAGGTCTCCTTCCCAGCTGTTTCCCTTCCTAATCCCCTCTTCCCCTCTTGAACTCTCTTAGCCTCTGTGATTTATCTATCAGAGTCTTGGAGCTGTTCAGTGGTGGACGTGTTGGGAACGTACGCAGACCCCGAGGATCTGGTGACTCTGACAAACACAAAGTGTGGGATTCATTGATGCAAATATGTCCCATTCGTTGGCAGGAGGTTCCGCATATTCCAGTCCACTAAGGAATCCAACTACACTAGGGCAAGTCCGCTTGAATGAGGCCCATGGAAGAACATGGCAGGTTGTGGAGTGGGCTTTTGAGCACCTAAAGGCCAGCTTTGATGCCTTGATTGGACATGTGGAGCCCTCTACTCACCAGAGAAAGTGTGTAAGATCACTGTGGCATGCTACTGCTTTACAACCTCGCCCTGTGTAGGAACATCCCATACATCCCAGAGGAGGGGGAGCCTATAGTGCCACCAGGTGAGAATCATGAATGGCCAAGTGAGGATGACAGTGGTGAAGAGAAAGGGGCTGACTTGGAGGAAGATCCCATCAACAGCTACTTTTCATGAATTTTAAGTATGTCCTGTGATGATCTGACTGTAAAATGGACTGCAGTTGTGAGAATGTGTGGAGTTTGTTTTATACAAAAAAGCTAAGGAGCTAACACTCTGTAATGGCCAGCCAAGGGCAGTTTGATCAATTTGCGGTTGACACATCCGCACCTTGAGGAACTTGCTTTGTTAGTATTTGTTTCCCTGCACTGTGAGTGTTTTCCAAGTTGCTTAAAATGTGATTTGTGTCATGGTTATGTTTCCAAGCCTGTACTCCTTGTTTTGTCTTTTTACAGGTACCTTCACCATGACATCCTCAAGGGCATTTCAGAGTTGTGCCACTGGTAGGTTTGTGATTCTGTTAGGATAAAGTGGGCATGGATTGTTCCAATTAATGTAGGTCACAGAGTGTGGATGTAGGACAGCTGTGCAAGGACAGCTTGCATAGTGTCTTGGTGGAAGTTCAGAAGTTCCCATTGGACTTGTTGTATGTGCTGTGAATGGGCCACTTGCATCATGTGTCTCATCATATGGGCATGACACATGTAGTCATAGATTGCAAACAGATATTCATTCCTTTACATTGGCTTAACACTTTTTCATGGCCGACATGCAGGTGTCGATGTGTTTCATCATTGCAGGCCGCTGTGCCTGTTGCACAACACTGACATATGTGTGTGTCATACCACCAGATGCATGGTAAGTGGATCATGATGGGCCTGTGATCAGGGACTGTTGCACTGCCATCTGTCTGTATCTTGGATTATGTGGTGTTGGAAAACTTTGGTGTGGAATGTAATAAGGCCCAAGCTGGTAACATCATCCACTTACCTGTTTGCCTATTCTACAGGTCAATGTCTGGCAAATCCCTTTGCTCTGTGGTCTGGGGGAGACGGTATCTCAGGATATGTACAATGAGTTAAACGATCTTGTTTCTAAAAGTCCAGACATATGGACAGTCTATGTGCTTTACTCTGGAATTAAATGTATTTGTGTGACCACACACTTGTGCTAATGTGTTGGTGTGTAATGATTATTGTCCTGAGCCAGGCATTGTGTATCTGTGACATATCACTCCTTGCACAAGTAGCTTGTGTCCTCATCATATGGTCAACATAGTTTACATCTCTACATAGCAATTATGGAAAATCAAGCAAGCAGACAACAAATTTGGGATGGGTGAATTTATTACAATGCTAGTGCAAAACATAAACTATAGACATGAAATTAGAAGTAAAGTGTAGGGGTTATGCATGGTGGAGGAAATCAAATGAGTAGATGCCACACCTTTGGGAGTCCAAAGGCCAGGGTACTCCTCCTGTTGAAACAGGAACAGTCAACAGAGTAATTATGTGGTACACCAGGGAGGTCCCCTTGGAAGAGGTCAGTTGCTGACAGTGGTGGGTGTCTTGTTATATGCACCTCCTAGATTATTTGCCAGATGTCCCTGCTTGTGGGAGATGGGAGGATCTACTACTACAGAGGCAGGGCTGTCTGGGTCTGGTGGTTCCCTGGGCAGGCACTCCCTTTCAGTGGCTGGCACCGATGTTGGTGGTCCTGGTGTTGCTGTGCTAAAGGAAGAGGTGGAGTGATTTTGAATAGCCCTGTCCAGGGTGGTGTTGATGTCTCTCAACACCCCTGTTATGCAGTCCCTGTTGGTGTTCTAGGCCTCCCTTTGCTCCTGTATGTCCCAATGGATGTCCCTATGTAGCTGCTTGATTTCCTGGAGTTCATTCAGTACCTGGCCCATAACTCCTTGGGACTTTTGATAGCCCTCCCAAGACATGGCTGATGGACTCCTGTCTGACGGCAGCCCCAGTGACCTCACTCTGCTGGCGTACAGCATCCCTCCCACCCACACCACCCCCATGGACCTGTACCCTTGAAACAGGTTGCCCTCTCCCTCTTGTTCCTGGGCCATCATCATCCAAAGTTTTGTGCCACAATACAGGATCCAGGACTGGGGGACATGAGATTGTCAACACTGTGCTTAGTACACAGGTTGGGGGGTGAATGGCTGCCAGAGATGTTGAGGCAACCGGGCTGGGAGGTGTTGATGTGGGCACAGTGAGACTCACTGTAGCCGTCAGACTAGGTTGCCCAGATGATCCAGGGGCGTCCTCAACGTCTAGCAGTCCAGAAGTGCTGTCCTCACTGAGGGCTTCATCTGGGGGGGTGCACAGTGGCGGGTTGACCTGTTGATGTGAAATGTGCAATGTTACTGGTTGTATTGTGACATCTACTTGCAACAGTTTAGTGTTACAGTAAGCCGAGGCCTTCAATGTTAAGTTGCAGTTGATCCATTTGTGCAAAGTGGCCATTATATTAGGTGTTTTGATACAACATGTGTAAAGTTTGTCAATTAATTTTGACTCAAGCAGCTAATGTCATGTGCAGCTCATTTCCCCTTTTGAGGATGCCCTGGAAATGACATTTTATTACCAGTGCAGGCAAGACAGTGGTTGTGCAGGAGATGGCTTTGGCCATGTTGTGGCCTAGTTGATTGATATGCAGGCAGAGGCAGAAGTTTGTTGTATATGTGACTGGAGTGATTATGTGGTGAGTGCAGTGTGAATATGTCTCCTGCCAATACCATTCTGGTGATGCATCTTGAAGCCTTGGGGCTCATTTTATGGCACACTGGGTAAGGTGTCCTTCCTGTTTTCACAAGTTTCATCTTGGGTTAGCATGGCAAGATGGAGCTAGGTAGGCAGACACATCTCTAGGTTGAGCATGATCGGTATCTTGGTCATTCCCAGGTGAGTAACCTCCAATTGGGAATTAGCAAGCAAGTGTATTTTGACAAGTAACCAGTGGTCTGGTGTTTGAAGTAACAGTTACAGGCCGTACTGGGAGCTGCAGTCAAGTCACTCCCTATACTCCCAAACACTTCACAAATGTTATCCTCCCAGCTGAGTGAACTTCAAATGGGATTTCACAAACAGGGGTATATTGGCAAGTGAACACTAGGCTTGTGTTTGTAGTTTCAGAAACAGTGGCTCCTGGCCTCCCCATTTATGTTACTCCCTCCACTTGCCCCACTTGACATATGGTGTCCTCCCAGGTGGATACACTTCATTTTTGGGTTACATAATGAGGGTATTTGGAGATGAGAAACCCGGCCTTGTGGTTGGAGTGACAGAAACAGGGCCTATTGTGAGCTGTAGTCAGCCCAGTCCCTGTATTTCACACACTTGACAGATGGAATCCCTCTAGGTGAGTAAACTGCCATTTGGATTTGGTAAACAGGTGTGTTTGAGCAGGAGTAGACAGTAGGGGTGTGTGGCGAGCTCTGGTTCCCTGGCAGAGCTAACAGAGTTTTTTGGAACTCCGCACTCCGCTTGGAGTACAAAGTTATCCAAAAAACTCAGCTAGCCCCGCCAGCAGAGCAGAGCTCTCCCGGTGCGCACTGCAGCCCAGTATGGGATGCACAGCGCAAACGCAAATAGTCTGCACTTGTGCTGTGCAGCCCAAAACTAGGCTGCAGCCTGCACAGGAGCAGAGGAGGGAGGCAGCCGCTGAAGAGAAGGACTCCTGGGAAGACCCAGATAAGTCTTTGTCTCTTTGGTTGTCATTGTTTGTGCACAGTGGTGCACAAACATGGACCGAAACAGCAGCTTTCACTGTTTACGGGCCTGGATGAATTTAGGCCTGCCGTTTCAGGCTTCTTGTGAACTAGCCTGTCCTGTGTGCACTGCACACTGGGCATGCCAGTGCACAACAGGCCTGGCAGCTTTTGCTGCCTACGGCCCTGGCCTGAATTCAGGTCAGGGCCTCAGGCAGTGACAGAAAGCTGCTGTTTCAGGAATCTTGTGCACCGGCCTGGCCATGTGCACTGTACATGGGACAGGGTGGTGCACAAGAGGTCTGAAACTTCAGCTTTTACTGCCTATGGCCCTTGTGAATGCGCCCAATCTTAGAAGTGCTAAGTAGGGTTGGGTCTGACTGACCAGAACTGACTTTGCTTAGCACTTCCGAGATGGGCACATTCAGGACTCTGCGGGGCACGGAACTCCAGCTTCGCAGAACTCCACAGACCTTCTCCTCCCCGTGTAGTAGCTGTAATGGGGCACTGGGTGGGCCACCTCCAGTCTTATTGGCATGCAGCTGGTGCCTGGAGACCAAGGAATAGACCTTGCCCCTGAGGTCATTCCACCTCTTCTAGGTGTCCTCCCTTGTGCGTATGGTGGAGCCTATAGAATTCACTCTGTCTTCCATCCTCTCCTGCATTTCCATTTTCCTACTGTGAGGAATATTCTGGACTTGTGCTCCAAACAATTGTGGCTCTGCTCTTATGATTTCATCCACCATGGCTCTTAACTCTTCATCTGTGAAACAGGGATTTTTAAGATTTGACATGCTAGTGCAAAAGAAATAGGGGTGACAGGGACTTGCTTAACATGGAAAGTGCAATAGAGGGTGAATGGTCAAGGGTGTGCAGGGTGTTCTATGGGATGGAGAAATAAATTGGGGTGTCTAATCTATGTGCTTTCAAGATATAGGTGCTCTGGCTTCTGGGTGTTGCAGTGAAGATTCAAAGAATTGTGCGGTGTGAAGGGGTATGTTTCATAGTGTCCTTTGCAGGTGTGTCCAGTGTGGCAATGTGTGTCAGCTGTGTTGGTTTCAAATGTATCCAATGTGCAGTTGTCTTTTACTTTGCAGACCACGAACCGCCGTGGTTCAGACTGCCACTGTCTGACCGCCATTGAAGGACCGCCACCGGTGGCTGTGTGCTTGCAATATGCTTGGTGGTTGATGGCGGGGATGGCGGAGAAGGAGGTCGGGCTGCCTTTTTCACTACTGATGACCTGCAGGAGGTCTACCATTTTTGGTTGGCAGTTGGGGGTCCTATCTCGTTAACTTGTAATAGGGCAGTATGGGTGACCGCCAACATGGCAGTCTTTTCAGGACCGCCAACATGGCGGTCTGGAGGTCAGACCACCAAACTCGTAATGTGTCAATCAAGTCCATAGGCTTTAAGATTCACTGTCATTCACCCTCCTGTTCCATCCCTACTCCTGCCTATGATCATAAGCTGACATGTCTGTAGGTTAGAATCATGCATGGGTACCACAACCATAAGGTGCCCTTTAAGAGGAGGACAATGTGATTAACATCCCCTTTGCTCAGTGGTCTCAACATTTAACACTTTATGATACAGAATCAATCTCTAGCAGTGTGCAAAAAGACTATCCATAACTCCAAGTACATACGAGTGAAAGTATTAACCCTCTCTGAAACAGACTATTCAGTCACACAGAGTGTCAGTGAATTTAGGTTTCATTAAATACCATTGTCCTCTAACAGCTCCAACGGATGGGAAGAGAAACGTCTCAAAGCATTTGAAGATCAGAGGCAGGGGTAACCTACTCCTGTATAAAGGACAGAATAGTGGGATGTGTAAGTTGTTCTTTAGTGCTTTGCCAATGTTCTGCCTCTTACTGCCTACTAAAAATAAGTGTAGCACCAAATGTTGTTTGTGCTGCTACTTCAATACTACTTAACTGTTCCAAAAAAGCAAGGGTTGTGAATCTGTCAGGGCAATGAGGTTTTGTCTCCTCAAACAGTTCTTTTTTCATTTCCTAATGTGTTCACCCAAAACGTAATGTATCCAGTGAGAGTTCTGCAGAAGTCCATAAAGAATATAGGGCCAGATGGATCATTTTATCCAATAGCGATTACCTAATTGTGAATCTTTGCTAATCGCAATTATGTAACCGCTATTGGAATGTATGAAACTCCAGGACTTTCATACTGCAATTTGCAAGGGCTCGTAAATGGACCTACCTCATTAATATTCATGAGGTAGGTCAAAATTTGCAAGCCATTGGAAATAGCTACAATCACAAGGATGGTGGTATGCTGGGTTCAGCAGACC
The DNA here is from genome assembly GCF_031143425.1 of Pleurodeles waltl. NCBI lineage: Eukaryota > Metazoa > Chordata > Amphibia > Caudata > Salamandridae > Pleurodeles > Pleurodeles waltl. The sequence continues at coordinate 505,903,019 of NC_090437.1, forward strand.
AACATGCCTGTGATTGCTTTTCAATAAAGCAATCTTTTTCTTTTCAAATGCAACCCGTTTTCCTTAAAGGAAAATGTGATGCGTTTAAAAATGAAAAATGAAAAGTTTTCTTTTCATTTTTTAAGAGTAGGCAGTGGTCTGTGGAACGACTGCCTGCTCTTAAAAAATGTTTTTGCATGCATTCACAAAGAGGACCCCCTCCCCTTTGCGAATGGGTTACCACCAATTTGAAATTGGTGGTAGCTGCGATTGTTTTGAGACCACATTCGTGGTCACAAAACAATCATACATACCTCTGCGATTCGGTTTTAGGAATGGACGACCCTTCCTAATACCGAATTGGTATATAGTCGCAATTCCAAGTTGTGATTCGGTAACAAGTTCCCGAATCGCAAATTGGATTTGTTACATACCCAAATGCAGTTTTTGCGATCGCAAAATACTTTGATACATCTGGTCCACAGTCATTGATTTCTGAAGCTTGGCTGACTTCAATAGTGTTTTCCACTAAAACAGCAAATTACCCGGCAGTTTCCGTTACAGCATAGCAGCAAAGCTATAGGAAAATAATGACTATTTCTCGACGGAAGGTCTGGAAACGGAGTAGCACACAGTTAATTTCTTAATTGAAGGGATTAGAGAATAAGGGCCAGATGTAGCAAAAATAAAAATTGCAACTCGCATTTTGCGAGTTGATGCGACTCGCAAAATGCGAGTCGCAAATTGGAATGCCAGAAAAAAAAGCGATCCGATTTTGCGACTCGCAGCCGGACTCGCAATGCTGTGTGCGAGTCCGCAGTTTGCGAGGTCGCTGTTTGCGAGTGTGCAAAAAACGAACTCGCAATTAGCGAGTGGGTGTCGCAAATTGCGAATACCTTAAAAATTGCTTGCAGATGCAGCAGAACACTCCAGAAAGCATACCAGAACACTCTGGAAACACTTCCTGGCACATGATGATGACATCACAGCCAGGAAGTTAACAAATACACCTGGGAGGAGGGCTCAACAGTGAGCAGTGTCTCTGCCACTCACAGTAGGGTGCTGAGGAGTGGTAGGCACAGCACCATGGACGCAGCAGGGACCAGCCAGGCTGGCAGGAGGGGCAGGAGATCATAGATAACAGCCAGGACAGATTAATGTGGCACATGGCGTTAATGTGCCACATGACTGGTTGGCATTTTCCTGCCCATGGACAATTTCAACTTGTATATAGTTTCTTCATGACATTAATAAAACAGTTATTTTTGTTCCACTTAACAAATGGTTAATAGGTGAGTATGGTGGGAGTTGACACGTACCGTCCAAAATATTGCGTTGCAATGTGGTCCCGTCTCAGTCTGCCTTGATTAGCTAGACTCCTATCCCCATGATGGCGATGTGGTTGTTCTTGCTCTTCATCATCAGGATCTGGGTCTGCAGGGGTGAGAGGTAGCCCACGTCGGGTGGCTATGTTGTGGAGGATGGCGCATGCGACCACAATTTTGAAAGCAGTAATGGGGGTGTATTGGAGGGCGCCTCCACTGCGGTGGAGGCATCTGAATCTTGCCTTCAGCAGTCCGAAGGTGCACGCGATCAAGTTCCTGGTCCTCTTATGCGCACTGTTGTATTGCCTCTCTGATTCAGTTCTGGGTGTTAAAAACGGAGTCATGATCCAAGGCCTGAGAGCATATGCACTGTCACCTGTTGGGCACAAAAGTACACGGTTAGGAAGTCCAGATTGTCGTGCACAGTGACCTGTGTGTATGTCTGCAAGTGTCTGTGGCTTTACCTAGGAGGTAACCGTCTCCAAATTCCCCACATTCCAGGCGTTGATGTATCCCACTATGCCTAAAAATGTATGAGTCATGGGTACTGCCAGGAAACTTAGCTACGATGTCCGTGATGACATAATGGGCATCACAAACAACCTGTATGTTGAGTGAGTGGGTACACTTCCTGTTGCGGAAAATGTGTTCCAGATTAGCAGGGGGGCATATTTGAATGTGTGTCCCATCTACACACCCTATGACATGAGGAAAGTGGGCAATGCGGTAAAAGTCCAGCTTGGTGCTGTTAATTTCTGCCTCATTCCTTGGTAAGTATATGAAGTGAGACATGTGCGTGACTAAGGCATCTAGGAATGCCCTGAGGAACCTTGACACTGCACTTTGGGATACCCCACCTGCCACGGCAATGACCCCCTGATAGCTCCCTGAGGCCAAGAGGTGCAGTGCGCATAGTACTTGCACATGCGTAGGGATGGCGCAGCCACGCAGAGTCTTGTGTTCTAGCTGTGGTTTCAGTAAATCTATTAATTCTAGAATGGCTGCGCTGCTAAGGTGGTATTTGTCATAGATCTCCTCTTCAGTTTGCTGAAAAAGAGTCTGCCTGGTTCTATATATCTTCTCCTGTCTGTGGCCCCTCCTCCTCCTCTGCTGGGCTGCGTAGACTCTCCTCCTCACTGCTATCAGGTATATCTCCGCCATCTTGAGTAACCCAGATGCCTTCTGGGTCCCCTTTTATACTTTGGTAATGGTTACCACCTGCTCTGAGTTAGTGGTAAATGGGACATGCAAACTGGGCTTTTTGCGACTGGTCGCAATTTGCGAGTTGCAATTGCATAAGGTTTGCGACTCGCAAATTGCGACTTGCAATTTGTGGGTCGCAAAATGGGGTCGCAACGGATGCGACTCGCAAACGGGTCCCATCGCTTTTTGCGAGTCGGAAATGGGCTTTTTGCATCCCATTTCCGATTTTGCACTGTCGCAAATTGCGAATCGGCCCGTTTGCGAGTCGCAAACGTTTGCTACATCTGGCCCAAAAACATTGCTTTATATGGAGCTTCGCAGTGTTTTTTTTTACTGCTCCTTGTGGTCGCAAAAACAGGTGTAATTTTTGTTGAGTCCCCCTTGCCAGAGTTCGAAAAAATACATTTAGCTGTTCACCCAGTATGACAAACGACATGGGAATATCTTTTATGCCAAAGGTGCAGCTATAAAACCTCTCTGCTCTTTTATGCCTTAGATTTCTGAGTTGAAGCACTAGGAGCAATTGCATCTTTTAAAGAGAATATTTCACCAACGTGTAGTGTATTCTGAAAACCCATTTCTTTCGATCACATTGATCAGACCCATTTCCTGCTATCAGACTGATTTCTTCCTTCAACACAGAAGCTTCGATACCTTCGCTCTGCACCTCATTCTAGTCAGAAGCCTAATGACACACCCACCAAATACCCAGCTGATGGTCAGGGCATGACCTTTTAGCTCCATCTCAGTATTTGTTCACCCTGCCCACAGTAGTCGCTTGCAAAATCACAAACACATTAAAGTATAGCAACTTTTCACTTCACACTCAAAAATTAATCCTAGTACTGTAATGTCTATTTGTCCCTCCCTGACCTCCAGAAATGTATCTAAGGTGATTGCCAGTTACATTAACTGCTTTAACAGTACAAATACAGGGAGTGCAGAATTATTAGGCAAATGAGTATTTTGACCACATCATCCTCTTTATGCATGTTGTCTTACTCCAAGCTGTATAGGCACGAAAGCCTACTACCAATTAAGCATATTAGGTGATGTGCATCTCTGTAATGAGAAGGGGTGTGGTCTAATGACATCAACACCCTATATCAGGTGTGCATAATTATTAGGCAACTTCCTTTCCTTTGGCAAAATGGGTCAAAAGAAGGACTTGACAGGCTCAGAAAAGTCAAAAATAGTGAGATATCTTGCAGAGGGATGCAGCACTCTTAAAATTGCAAAGCTTCTGAAGCGTGATCATCGAACAATCAAGCGTTTCATTCAAAATAGTCAACAGGGTCGCAAGAAGCGTGTGGAAAAACCAAGGCGCAAAATAACTGCCCATGAACTGAGAAAAGTCAAGCGTGCAGCTGCCACGATGCCACTTGCCACCAGTTTGGCCATATTTTAGAGCTGCAACATCACTGGAGTGCCCAAAAGCACAAGGTGTGCAATACTCAGAGACATGGCCAAGGTAAGAAAGGCTGAAAGACGACCACCACTGAACAAGACACACAAGCTGAAACGTCAAGACTGGGCCAATAAATATCTCAAGACTGATTTTTCTAAGGTTTTATGGACTGATGAAATGAGAGTGAGTCTTGATGGGCCAGATGGATGGGCCCGTGGCTGGATTGGTAAAGGGCAGAGAGCTCCAGTCCGACTCAGACGCCAGCAAGGTGGAGGTGGAGTACTGGTTTGGGCTGGTATCATCAAAGATGAGCTTGTGGGGCCTTTTCGGGTTGAGGATGGAGTCAAGCTCAACTCCCAGTCCTACTGCCAGTTCCTGGAAGACACCTTCTTCAAGCAGTGGTACAGGAAGAAGTCTGCATTCTTCAAGAAAAACATGATTTTCATGCAGGACAATGCTCCATCACATGCGTCCAAGTACTCCACAGCGTGGCTGGCAAGAAAGGGTATAAAAGAAGGAAATCTAATGACATGGCCTCCTTGTTCACCTGATCTGAACCCCATTGAGAACCTGTGGTCCATCATCAAATGTGAGATTTACAAGGAGGGAAAACAGTACACCTCTCTGAACAGTGTCTGGGAGGCTGTGGTTGCTGCTGCACGCAATGTTGATGGTGAACAGATCAAAACACTGACAGAATCCATGGATGGCAGGCTTTTGAGTGTCCTTGCAAAGAAAGGTGGCTATATTGGTCACTGATTTGTTTTTGTTTTGTTTTTGAATGTCAGAAATGTATATTTGTGAATGTTGAGATGTTATATTGGTTTCACTGGTAATAATAAATAATTGAAATGGGTATATATTTTTTTTTTGTTAAGTTGCCTAATAATTATGCACAGTAATAGTCACCTGCACACACAGATATCCCCCTAACATAGCTAAAACTAAAAACAAACTAAAAACTACTTCCAAAAATATTCAGCTTTGATATTAATGAGTTTTTTGGGTTCATTGAGAACATGGTTGTTGTTCAATAATAAAATTAATCCTCAAAAATACAACTTGCCTAATAATTCTGCACTCCCTGTACATTATAGTAAAAAACAGTAATATATTAGCCCTGTGTATAATGTATATTGAATTTGCTTTAGTTTGTGTAGATTCTTATTAGGAGGCTCCCTCGCATAATTTCTAGTTTGCCTTACTTACACTTACTCGAGCTCCATGGCTTTCTCGCTGAAAAATTGAAGCTGGATGTATTTCCTGGCCGCATGTGTGCACAAACAACACTAACTGTGGAACTTTCAGAAAACTGATAGACACATTCTGGAGCTGGTACCTTGCAAGTCTTTTGTGCGCAAGTGCCTAAATTACGTACAATTTTCAAGGACTTGCCCATCGACTTTTAAGAAATTCTTGAGTAACTGAGGTGTGTTTCTTAACACACTAAGGCCCATATTTATACTTTTTGACGCACAACTGCGCCAACCCAGTTGTGCGTCAAAAATTTTACCGCCGGCTAACGCCATTCCAACGCACCATGCGGGCGCCTTATTAATGGAATGACGGTAGCCGGCGCTGCGGACTGGAGTGCGTTAAAAAAAATTACTCACACCAGGCAGCGCCGGCGTATGGGAAAATGGGGGTTGTGCATAAAAAAATGGTGAAAGTCAGGTCTGAGGCAAAATTCAGGCCTCAAACCGGATTTGCGCCATTTTTTTTGACGCCCAACATCCATTGACATGGCTCCTGTCTTAGCAAAGACAGGAGTCATGCCCCCTTGCCCAATGGCCATGTCCAGGTGACTTATGTCCCCTGGGCATGGTCATTGGGCATAGTGGCTTGTAGGGGGGCCCAAATCAGGCCCCCTATGCCACAAGAAAAAAATACTTACCCAAACTTACCTTTACTTCCCTGGGATGGGTCCCTCCATCCTTGGGTGTCCTCCTGGGGTGGGCAAGGGTGGCAGGGGGTGTCCCTGGGGGCAGGGGAGGGCACCTCTGGGCTCCTTCCGAGCCCACAGGTCCCTTAACGCCTGCCCTGACCCAGGCGTTAAAAAACGGCGCACATCAGGCTGTGTGCCGTTTTTTAAGGCCCACCCCCTCCTGTGCGTCAAAATGACGCCAGAGTATAAATAAGGGGCACAGGCCTTAAAGTCATTTTTTGGAAGGGAACTCCTACCTTGTATATAATTAACGCAAGGCTGGTTCCCCCTTCCAAAAAATTACGCACATGGTGGAATTTTGACGCCCGCGGGGTCGGGCGTCAAAGTATAAATATGGGGCAGGGTTTGCGCTGATTGTGCGTCAACATTTTTGACGCACATTCGGCGCAAATAGAGTATAAATATGCCCCTAAAAGAATACATGCATACATTTAAGGCAGGTCTGGCTAATTGTCGGTTGTGTAACAATGTATATGTGGACTGTTTTTCTGGCATTGTGTGCTAGGCTATGTGTGGGGCACAACTTGCAGATTGGATTGTTTTTGGTGGCTTTCGATCACCTGTAAATATTGGGGGAGATAGTAGGGCAGGTTTGGATGAGGGATCATTTTGTTCCAATAATATGCGACAAAGAGATCATTATTTTGATATAGTGTTTTGGGGCACAGTGCCTGTGCTAGTTCTTCATACTTTCTCCCAGTGCTTAATTTGTAGATAAATAGGTGCCGGTGCTCAAAGCCCTTCTCTTAAACACGCGGCTGCTGCAATGAAATGTGCGAACATGGAATACTGAGGCACCGTAATCCCGAAGCCATCACGGGCCCCTTTAATCCATTTAAAACCACTCTGTGCCTCTTAAGCTCACTCCTGCAGTTTTCTGCTTTCTCTCCTTGTGACGCTTTTTCATTTTTCCCTTCCTCCGGCTTTCCCATATGTGTCTTTTGCTCTCTGCAAATGCTTGAGGCAGGAGACTAAGCGCCGGCCCTCAAAAAGAAGTGCCGGTGCTCAGCACCGGATACAACAAGCACAAATTAAGCACTGCTTTCTCCGTGCTTTATTTTGTATTTACTGATTGGATGTGCTTTCCCTGGCAGATACCGAGGAGGGCGTTTCTAGGTGTCTTCTAAATCCACACTCATTGGGGTACTGCTGGGTCATTGCAATCTCTTTGTACTCTCCACATGGATTTATCATTTCCTATGGTTTTGACTGGTACAAAACAAAGTAAGGGATCGAGCATTTGTGGCAAGGGTCGTCTTCACATTTGTCTGAAGACTTAAGCTCTCAGATTCAACTCAGAGAAAAGAGCAACAGCAAACAAAATCTACAGGAAGTGATGTATCCATAAAAGACAAAGACAAGCATCTTCTAAATTGTGCATGAAATGTATGAATGCATGTATAAAGATGTATAGTGATACTAATAATGTTCAATTGTGTAAGGCACCATGAAAAATGGATTTTTGGACTTAATATAAAGATGGGTGTAGGACCTGGCCTTTTTTGTGGGATCATTCCCAATCTTTTTCCTTCCTTCCTCCTATCTTTTCTGACCTGAGTTTGTTGGATTTAGGACTCTGGGCACTTTACCACTGCTAACCAGTGCTAAAGTGCATATAATTTCTGTGTAAATTGAATTGTTGATTGGTTTCTCCATGAATGGCACATTTGATTTACTAGTAAGTCTGTAGTGAAGTGCACTAGAGGGCCCAGGGCCTATAAACCAAATGGTACTAGTGGGCCTGCAGCACTGGTTGTGCCACCCACATGAGTAGCCCTGTAAATATGCCTCAAACCTGCCACTGCAGTGGCATCTGGGGGTGCTCCTGAAGGAAATGGTCTAGGTATTCCCCAACGAGGTGAGGTGGGAAAGGATTGCAGTGTCCCATATAGGACCCAGTGTAGTGGAATGGGTGAGGGATCCCATGTCCAGTCACAGAGGAGATGGAATGGTGGTGGACTGAGTCCCAGAGTGCCCAAGATCCAGTCCCAGGTCATGGAGGGTTCCATGAGTGAACGCCAGGCGGGGAGCCTAGCCTGTAACATAGGCCCATCTGCTGAGGGAGACCCCATAGTGTCAGGAGAACGTGGGGGTGCGGCTGTAGTCAGCGCCTCACCAGTTCTGGTGTCTAGCAGTAGCACTCCTAGTGAGGGGGTTCAGAAGTCAAGACAGATGATTGAGAGGGGGTTGCGGGCGCCAGTGGAGAACCTGGAGTTTCAGGGGTCAGGTCTGAGGTCAGAGCCCCCAGGAATGACCTTGGTAATACCATTTATGGGCTGGAGTGGAACCAGGCTCTGCCAGGTCGGCAGAGGTCAGGGAACAGTGCCAGCCAGACTCTTGTGTAGCCCTTTGAGAAGGTGCTTCCCTGGTGGGGGGTAGGTGTGCCCCCCAGGAAGTCCTGGCTTGCCAGGCAGTGGTCTAGCCTGAGGGTGGTGACTCTGGGTTGGATTGTCAGGTTCAGGGGTAAGCTCTGTCCTGATGGGGGGTAGGTGTGCTCCCCAAGAAGTCTTGGATTGCCAGGCAATGGTCTAGTCTGAGGGTACAGACTCTAGGCTGGAGGGTCAGGTACAGGGGGTAAACCCTGACCTGATGGGGGAGCAGTTTGCCCAATCACCCCCGTGTGACTTCTAGGGGTACTCTCCATGGTGAGGGGGTGCAGAACCCTTGGAGTAGGGGCAGGGGAGGGAGAGACTCATCCCTGACCCCAGTTCAATCCAAGGGTACAGACCCTGGGTTGAAGGGCTAGGTTGAGGGTGCCCCCCTGACCTAGAGGGAGGGGCTGCTCCTAACAGTGCCCCTATCATGTTGGATTCTGGGGGGGCACTCCAAGTGGGGGAAGTTGCAGGACCTCAGAAAGGAGGGGAGTGGGAGGGAAGCCTCACCTCTGATCCTGGTCCAACCTGAGGGTAAGACCCCAGGTTGGAAGACCAGTTGCAGGTTAACATCCCTGCACTGCCGGGAGAATTGTGCTGGGCTGCTTCCTTAAGCACCCTGACAATTCTGGATTCTGGGGGGGTCACTCAAAGTGGGGGGGGGAGGTGCAGGACCCAGAAGGAAGGGTAGGTAGAAGGAACCATCACCCCTGATCCTGGTCCAACCTGAGGGTACAGACCCCAGGGTGGATGACCAGTTGCAGGTTAACACCCCTGCACTGGTGGGAGAATTGTGCAAGACTGCTTCCACAAGCAGCCTGACAATTCTGGACTCTAGAGTTGCCCCTGCGGAGGGGACAGGAGTCACACCCTATGGGTGGAGTGGAACACACTACTGTGTTGGCCATGGTGATAATGTCTGCCCCCTGGGATACATCTGTGAGCAAAGTAAGGTTAGGTGCTGCACCAATTGTATCTGCAGATGAGGAGAAGGGTTCCCCATGGGTTAGTGGGCCCTGAGAGTATGGACAGAGGGATCCAACTGGACTCAGGTAGGCATAGGGGCCTGGGTCCCTGTTCTATTATCCCAAACAGGGAAGTCCATCAAGGTATTGATTGGTCTCCCTTGACTTTAGGCTGGTGGGGGTTGTGTTGGACCTAGCCCCTTTTGCAGGGTCATCCCCAATCTTTTTGCCTCCTTCCTCCTATTTCTTCTGACCTGTTTTTGTTGGCTTCTGGACTCTGGGCACTTTGCCACTGCTAACCAGTGCTAAAGTGCATATGCTCTCTGTGTACATTGTATTGTTGATTGTTTTCTCCATGATTGGCACATTTGATTTACTAGTAAGTTCCTAGTAAAGAGCACTAGAGGTGCTTAGGGCCTGTAAATCAAATGCGACTATTGGGCCTGGCAGTTCGGTTTGGACTGTTCCCATGGGGAACAGGGTAACTGATTTGCATATGGCTGGGTCCAAACTGGGGTGGCATGGTGAGCAAAAGAGCAATGGATTAAACCCAGATCTGTGACTGGGAGTGAGTGTTTGAAAGTTTTCAACACTCTGTCCATCATCCTTTTGTGTTTCTAAAGTTGCCCTAAGTGGGAAGGGTATGCCCAGGCGTGGGTCCCTTGCTCACTGTGCCACTGGATTCATGATGAAGGATGATACCCTGAAAACGGTTCTAGGATGCTTGTTTCCAATCCAGGGAGGACCTGGCCTGGCAGTTTGGGCTGGACTGTTCCTTTGGGGAACAGGGTCAAGACTGATTTGCGTATGGCTGGGTTCAAACTGGGGTGGCATAGCGAGCAAAAGAAAAATGGATTAAACTCGTTTTTGAGACGGTGCCACTCACCTGAAAAGCAGGATGTCAGCAGGGGTGATGGTATGCCCCCGACCTCCTGGAACACCTCTAGGCACTTCCTGGTGGACACGGAAACCCCGGCAGGTGTCCCAAAAGGAAAGGGGGAGTGGAAGAGAAAGAGAAAGAGACAAATTAGTGCCACATCTTGCCAGTCCAGCTAGGCACTGTGTATCTTCGGGGGGCAGGTCGTTGTTGACAGAGTGATAGTAGAGTTAGTGCACTCAACTTCCTTGAAACTGAATCTCTCTTTCTGTTATGGGCACTAGAGCAGTAGAAGAACACCAGGATGCTCCAGCACTTTTCTTGGATAATAATAACTGTTGGCACCATTACTAACACTGCATTACCAAAAACCCAAACTGAGTACCATAACAATAAGTACTGCGACACTAGGGCTGGCTTCACAGAGATTCACTGTTGCACACTACAATTAGAACTGTGGTTTCACTTATCATGCACAAGAAAGACAAACAAGGGCATTAATTATATCACATTCAACTTTCCTGCATGCATAGGGTTAAACTAAAAGGAACAAAAATAATCCAAGAAATACAAATGTCCACTCTGGGTTCAAACAGTTAGGGTTGCACAGTTTGGTTTGGTTTCACTGTGTGTGTGAAAAACCCTTCAAAAAGCAAATTCCTCAAACCTGAAACACAGGCATGAATGACACAATTTAAATCCAAGAGTTATGCTATTGGAGAAAGAAAAGTCAGGTAAATGCTCTTTTAAAATTGCACTCTCACTTTTTGTAGTATTTGAGCTCAGGCAGATTTCCTGAAGCACATTTAGGCAAGTAACTACAATGATAATGTAGAATGTTCAGAAATGCATTTGTCTCTTCAAGATAAGCACTCTGCCAAAATACAAGGTCTGAGATACACCAGCTGTTCTAGGAAAGCACAGCCCTCAAAGAACAAACTCCCTGGAGAATACCAGTCACTTAGCTGCAGTCTTTTCCGGAGTGCTGGAGGAATGCCTGGTGTCAGCTGGTACAGGAACGAAGAAAAGAATTGCCTCAAAGGTCCTGAATACGAGGATGACAGCAGGGGCTGAACTGCCAAGTCAGATGCTGAGATCAAGAAGCAAAACAAGGCCAAGCAGGGAGGCATGCTTCACTCTGCTATTCATAGCCATTCAGGAAAGCAGTTGAGTTTCCACGTGTGGATAAGTCACCAAGCACAGATCCTCTGAAACAGTCAAACACCTACTCACAGACCCATGTGGATGTTCACACACCCACTGACAGTCCCACTCAGATACTCACACACCCACTCACAGACCCATGCAGACACTTACACACCCACTCACAGACCAACACAAACACTCACACAACCACTCACAGACCCACTCACACACCCCGAGATCCACTGAGGGACTCACACACCCAGTCACAGACCCATGCAGTTGGTCATACACCCACTCATGGACCCACTCACACACCCAGTCGCAGGTTCACTAGAATACTCACACATCTACTCACAGATCCACTGAAAAACTAACTCACCCATGTGGACACTCACACACCCATCAATAGACCTGCTCAAACACTCACTCACTGACCCATGCAGATACACACACACACTTACAGATCCACTCACACACCTACTCACAGACCCACTCATAGACACATTCAGATACTAACCCCAGATAGACCCACTCAGACAGTCACACACCTATCCACAGAACCACACAGACACTTACACACTCACTCACAGGCCCACACAGACACTCACTCACCCATGAACAGACCCACTCACAAACCCACTCGGACATTCATGCACCCACTCACAGTCCCACTCAACACTGACACACTTACTCACTGACCCAAGCAGATGCTTACTCACCCACTTACAGACCCACACAGATATTCACACACCCACAGACAGACCCACTGACAGACCCACTCACATGTCCACTTAGACCTGCTGAGACAGTCTCACACCCACTCACAAACCCATACAGACACTTACACACCCACTCAAAGACCCACCTTGACACTCACACACCCACACACAGATCCACTTTGAAACTCACACAATCACTCACAGACCCAAGTAAAAAGTGACACACCCACTCATAGACCCACCCATACACTCTCACATCAATTTACAGATCCACTGAAACAGGCATACACCCACTCACAGACCCTTTGAGAAACTCACACAGCCACCCACGGACCGATGCAGACAGTGACTCACCCACTCATAGACCCAGTCACATACTCATATGTCCACTCACAGGCCAATTTGGGCACTCACACACCCACTCACAGATCTGTTGAGATGCTCGCACAGCTGCTCACAGACCTATGTGGACACACACACATCTACTCACAGTCCCACTCACACACCCACACACAGACCCACTGAGACACTGGCACACCCACTCAGAGTTCTACTGAGACACTCACCCACATGTTCATGGACCCATGTGGACAGTGACACACCCACCCAAACACCCATTCATAGTCCCACTCAGACACACATACCCACTCAGAGATTCACTAAGACACTCACACACTCACTCACATACCCATGTGGACAGTGACACACCCACTCACAGACCCACGCAAGCACTTACACACCCACTCAATGATCCACATAGATACTCACACACCCACTCTGAGACCTACTCACATACCCATGCAGACACTCAGACACCCACTCACAGATCCACGGAGACACCCACACACCCACTCACAGACCCATTTGGACACTCACACACCCACCAACAGACCTATTTACACACCTAAACACCTACTCACAGACCCATTTGGACACTCACACACCCACTTACAGATACACTGAAAGACTCACACACCCTCTCACAGACCCATGTATACATTCACACAACCACTCACAAACCCACTCGGACACACACACACACACTCCTTGATCCACTGAGACACTAACAGCTGCTCACAGACACATGTGAACACTCAAACACTGACTCACAGACCCACTCAGACATGGACACACCCATTGACAGATCCACTGAGACACTCACAGACCCACTGGCAGGTCCACTCACAGGCCCAGTTATAGGCCCACTCAGACACTGACACATCTACTCAGAGATCTACTGAGATACTTACACACCCACTCACAGACCCATGTGGACTGTGACACACCCACTCACAGACCTACTCACACACCCACTCACAGGCCCACTCAGACACTCACACACCTACTCACAGATCCTCCAAGATACTCACATACCCACTCACATACCCATGTGGACAGTCACTCACCAACTCACAGACCCATGCAGACACTTACACATCTACTCACAGATGGATGCAGACACTCACACACCCACTCACAGACCTACTCACAGACCCACTCAGACAAACCCACTCACAGATCCACTCAGACACTCCCACTCACACAATCTCTCACAAGTACTCACATGCCAGCTCACAGACCTAAATAGATACTTAGACACCCAGCTACTGATGCACTCATGCATGACCGACCCATACCACCACTGACACAAATCATTCATGCACATACAAATGCAACTCTACACCAACTGACACATTCTTAAGTGTTGCTGGTGTGTATTGGATGAGTGCTTTTGGTTTGTAAATCTAAGATGGATCCTCAGATCCGAATGAGATTTTTAAAAAAGCAATTGAAAAATAAAAATACCATGTCAAAGGATTGGCTCTGAAAAGAGCCTTTGTGTTTATGAAGTGTAGATTATAACTACACATAAAACAGGATACAGTATTTCAAGTTGTTGAGGAACCCCTGTTGCCTTCTTCTGTCAAATGAACTCCATCATTTCTACATACGTTTTCCATATCAAAGCGTAAATTGTTACAGGCCCACTCAGACACTCACACACATACTCATAGATCAGCCAAGACCCTTACATACCCACTCACATACCCATGTGGACAGTCACACACCAACTCACAGACCCATGCAGACACTTATGCATCCACTCACAGATCCATGCAAACACGCACACACCCACTCACAGACCTACTCACAGACCCACTCAGACACTCACACACTCACTGACAGAACCACTGAGACACTCACATAGCTACCCACAGACCTATGCAGACAATGACATTCCCACTCACAGACCCAGTCACACACTCACATGTCCACTCACAGGCTCATTTGGACACTCACACACCTACTCACAGATCCATTTAGATGCTCACACAGCTGCTCACAGACCTATGTGGACACACCCACACACACCCGCTCACAGATCCACTCACAGACCCACTGAGACACTGACACACATACTGAGAGTTCTACTGAGACACTCACCCACATGTTCACAAACCCATGTGGACAGTGACACACCTACTCACACACCCATTCATAGTCCCACTTGGACACACACACCCACTAACAGATCCACTAAGGCACTCACACACTCACTCACATACCCATGCTGACAGTGACACACCCACTCACAGACCCACACAAGCACTTACACACCCACTCAATGATCAACATCGATATTCACACACCCACTCTCAGATCTACTCACAGACCCACTTGGACACTCAGACACCCACTCACAGATCCACTGAGACACTCACACACCCACTCACAGACTCATGCAGACACTCACACACCCGCCAACAGACCCACTCACACACCTAAACACCCTCTCAGAGACCCACTTGGACACTCACACACCAACTCACAGATCCATTGAGACACTCACACACATTCTCACAGAGCCATGTATACATTCACACACCCACTCACAAACCCACTCAGACACTCACACATTCACTCATTGAGACACTTGCATAGCCACTCACAGACACATGTGGACACTCACACACTGACTCACGGACCCACTCACCTCCTCACTCACAGATCTACTCAGACATGGACACACTCACTTATAGATCCACTGAGACACTCACAGACCCACTGACAGATCCTCTCACAGACCCACTTATAGGCCCACTCAGACAGTGACACATCTACTCAGAGATAGACTGAGATACTCGAACATCCACTCACAGACCCATGTGGACTGTGACACACCCACTCACAGACTCACTCACATGCTCACACACCCACTCACAGGCCCACTCAGACACACACCTCATCACAGATCCTCCAATGTACTCACATACCCACTCACATACCCATGTGGACAGTCACTCACCAACTCACAGACCCATGCAGACACTTACACATCTACTCACGGATCGATGCAGACACTCACACACCCACTCACAGACCTACTCACAGACCCACTCAGACACTCACACACCCACTCACAGATCCACTCAGACACTCCCACACCCACTTACACAATCTCTCACAAGTACTCACATACCAGCTCACAGACCTACATAGATACTTAGACACCCAGCTACTGATGCACTCATGCATGACCGACCCATACCACCACTGACACAAATCATTCATGCACATACAAATGCACTTCTACACCAACTGACACATTCTTAAGTGTTGCTGGTGTGTATTGGATGAGTGCTTTTGGTTTGTAAATTTAAGATGGATACTCAGATCCGAATGAGATTTTTTTTTAAGCAATTGAAAAATAAAAATACCATGTCAAAATATTGGCTCTGAAAAGAGCCTTTGTGTTTATGAAGTGTAGATGATAACTACACATAAAACAGGATGCAGTATTTCAAGTTGTTGAGGAACCCCTGTTGCCTTCCTCTGTCAAATTAACTCCATCATTTCTACATACGTTGTCCATATCAAAGCGTAAATTGTTGTGGGATATAGAGCCCATGTTGCCGCCTCTGAGGAATGCAGAAACACTTTTTTGACATTTCCTGGATTTCTTTATCTGTTGACAGAAATCAGTTGACCAGTTCTGCCTTTGGCAAATGTTAGAGAACACTAAGCCAGTGTGTGGGAAAAGTGTCATTAATTTACCAAAGGTATCCTTCATTAGGATTTCCAGTACTACCCAAGTAATTGTGCCTGGGTCATTGCCACCACAGTGCACAATCATGAAGTCTGGATGTTGGCAATCTGCAGTGCTTTCAACCAAAGGCAGCAATTGATGCCATTTTAATCCTCTCTGGGCAACCAAAGTAATGTCCATATTAGGTAACCCAAGGTCCCTGTCAATGCCACTCTTTTTAGCACTCTCTCTGGCCCAATACACACAAATATGATACACAATCCACACACTGACCATTTTGGAGGCAATCAGGAAAGCACAAAGGAAAAGGCTGCAGCTTAATTAAATAGTTTTCAAAATGAAAGGCAGTTAAAATGGAGAACAGCACCAAAAATATAAAATAAATCATTTGACTGGATGGCAGAGATGTCCTGTTAAATAAAATTAGGTACTGATTTTGAGAACAAAGTAACTACATCTGTGATTGGCTTTGTATATTAAAAAAATATATATATTGTTAGGGATATGATTGAAATTGCAAGAAGTCAACCCCACTTGCTACAGTTTAATTTGAAACTAGTATGCTGCTTATCAAAAGTCATGTGAACTTTTGACCTACTGGTAGCTAGAGAGTGTTGCAAACATGGGGCCCAATTCATATGGGTGAACTTAGACCAAAAGTCTAGATTTAGACCAAAAGTCTAACTTTACAACGAGTAAAGTTAAACTTTTGGTCTAACTTTGGACTTTTAGTCTGTGAGTAAAGTTAGTCTTTAGGTCTAAGCTTAGACTTTTGGTCTAAGTTTACCTTTATGAATCGGTACCATGGTTTCTATGACAACGAAGCCAAATTAGTGTGGTTGGAAGGGAAAAGAAGAGACTGTACTGTGAAACTTAAAAGCACAGTGGTCTTCAAATATTGGCTGTTAGGGAGCATTTGGGTTATAAATCAGTTTTTCAATGTAAAATACTAATATGAAGTAATAACAGAACATTGCCAAATGGTTTTATGGGCTCCTGTGTGGATCAACAGCAAATTTGAATGGGGGGCAGTGCTAAGCACAACAATGGATCTGTGCATCCGCCCAAAAACACTACCAAATTGGGCTTCTGAAGAGGAGTATAAGAAAAAAAGTTACAAAAGACTGGCTATTCAAAAGTTGTATGAGGCAAATAATATTTGAAAGCACATTTGTGATTTACTTACTACATCATTTTTACTAAAAGCAGAGAGGAAAAAGTTGCCATTAATGGGTCTTTTGTAGTGAGAGTGGTATCCCATTCCTGAACTTGTAATCTGAGATTTGCACTGACAAAACATTCTAAGTGACACTGAGATAAAAATTTAAATACAGCAAAGACAATTTATAGGTGTGTCAATAAGGGAATAGTTTTAAGAATTGTATGTGTATACTAGATTATGAGTGTATATTAGGTGAAACTATGGGTGTAGGGTGTACACATTACTAAAAGGGAAAATAAAAGGGAGGGTAGATGTTGAAAATACGGAAAAGGATAATGAGCAGCAGAGGAGGAAGAAAATTGTCTGAAGGCAAAATGTAGTTATTTTACTAAGCTGCAATGTGTTTCAAAGTAGATGTGGGTGGCTGTGAACCCTCAGAAGCAGACTATAATGCTATAAAATATAAATTGCAACCACTCACAGAGACAGTCAGGGAACCATACACCAATTTACAGTCTCCAAAAATGCATATGAACACAAGATACATGAAACCAGACAGTAACTGAGACACATAGAAGTGCACCAATAAAGTAATGCACACACCCATTTAATCACTCAGTGATTGAAAGGCTTATGCAGATACTGTAAGATTCATTCGGATACCTGTATTGGAATTGATATATCCAGGACTGAGAAAATTTCAGACAGACTCACACAGCTATAGTCAGGTATACAACCACTCACCTACCAATGCAGCCAATTTCTTATCTATTTAGAAAAACATATAGCCACTCAGCGAGCCAATCAGAGAGCAGCAGAGAGATTTACACATCCACTTAAACAGTCACAGAGTAGCTATGCATTAATCACTAATAGAGCAACATGCAGGTATAGTTAAATACCACAGCACCCAGTAACACAGAGAGTAACCAATCCATACAGAAACCTACGTACACATTAGGAGACCCATACAGTTAGTACAACAGTGAGTCACACACTGATGCAGTCTGTTACATATCCAGTCACACATTAGGAGAAGCACTGATACACTCCAACTCAACTTAGTAGTTGATGTATACTCAACTACTAACACACCTACTCCCCCATGTACCCTGTAACATATATGCATTTGTACATCCATACTGAGGGACTTACAGTGCCTGTCACACACAGCACAACCAGTGCACTGTAATAACCAGTTACAGTACCAGAAAAATGTTTATGTACTCACCCCTGATATAGTGAGACAGTAACTGACACACTGACATACATATTTCTAAAACCATTGAGCCATTTATACACTTATTCACATAGTGACAGAGGCAGTTACATATCCAGTAGCACACCTACACAGCACTTATGTAGCTAGCAGTAATGGAGCTACTTGCACAGAGTTAGATATCCCAACTGTAAAAACAAAGCCAATAAGTAATACGCATAGGCCCTCATTATGACATTGGCGGTAAGTGCCGCTTACCGCCGTGCTGACGGCAGCCAACTTACCGCCACGCTGGTGAATATCCGTTCACCATATTATGACACACACACACCAATCTGACAGAATACAGCCACATACACAAATCTGCCAGCCTAAAGGTCAGTGCTAAAGTGGCAGTCCCAAAACCCACACCCTTACGCCAACAGAACAACACCCATCACATTATGACCCATGAATCACCACGGCGGACATTCAACAGTGGTAAACCATTGGCGGTACATACCACGGTGCTCACAATGGACACCCACAGACAAAACAACACCACATTGGCCAATTCAAACAACACATACCTGACACTCATACACACACCACACCCACACCACTATAAAACACACACTCACATTACCTACAACCCTATACAAATACAATTAATTGCCATGAGACTGACACCAAGACCACTGAGACAACTAGACACACACACCACTCACACCCATACACCCCTCACGCACTCCACATCACACACCCCAACATATTATCCAACAAACCCTCACCAACACACATCACATAACACCCACAGCACCACAAAGACACCCCCATTTCACTGAGGAGGAGTTAAGGGTCATGGTGGAGGAAATTGTCAGTATAGAACCACAGCCATTTGGAGCACAGGTGCATCAGATATCAATAGCAAGGAAGATTGAGCTATCATGGAGAATCGTGGACAGGGTCAACACCGTGGGAGAGCACCCAAGAACAAGAGACGACATCAGGAAGAGGTGGAACAACTTACAGGGAAACGTACGTTCCATTGCAGCCAGACACCAGCTCGCTATACAGAGGACTGACGGTGGACCCCCATCTCCTCCTCCACAACTCACAGTACAGGAGAAGCAAGTTTTGGCAAGACTGCATCCTGCGGCCTGGCCAGAGTTGGAGGAGGACTAGACACTGGTAAGTCAACTTTTAACAATTATCACTTCCATCACTCCACTTCATCCCACACACTCCACCATCACACTACACCAATCCCAATGCCAAGCCCTGCATGTTGTACCAATGAATGGACACCTCTCCCAGCCCTGCATGGACACTCATCACCAAAGCATGCACAGCATAGGGAAACTAGCATAACCACTAGACACCAACATACACAAGCAAAAGCTGGCAGGCGAACAACAACGATAGAGGGGAAGCTACAGCAGTACAAATGTCAGACACCTGAATTATAATACATCATTTACATCCCCACAGGTACCCCAGCCAATATCACTGGATAGGAGGTGCCACCACTATCCAGTCCCCCAACAGAAGAGGCCCTCAGTGACAACAGTAACTCTGGACTTCAGGATCTGGACGATCTACCTGGCCCATCAGGAACCACTGGACAGTTGGTCACCCAAGCCCAGTCACAGACTACCACAAAGCCTCCCCATCGGGAACCCACATCACAGTACCAACCCAGCATCCCCAAACCTCTGACCCCAAGACACGTCAATCAGCAGTGTGCCCACCTGTACCCCAGACCCCACCTTGCACACAAGACAATCAGGGACCTGGGGTCAGTGGCAGTGGGCACACCATTCAGGGGACAGAGGCACAGGCCAACAGGGACACTGGGAGGACTGTTGTGTGCCAGGGGGAGGACAGACCCAGGGAACCGACTCTCCTGGAGGCAGTCTCTGAGATCCTGGGAGCCTACCAACCAGGACACGATGGGCCAGATCCTTGACAATGTGCAGGAGAACAGGTGGCTGCAGGAGGAACAGTATCAGGAGATCAGGGAGGACTTGCAGGCCATTAGCATCGCCCTGATCTTCATAGCAGAGGTGCTGGCAGACATGGCCAACATCATGAGAGAGGCAAGAGCGAACCAGCGGGCCCCTACCACTAGCCAGTCCATTGACCCGCCCTCCACTTCCGCTAGTGGGCAGGAGGCCCCAGCACAGGAACCACAGGACTCACAGGCCACCAGCCCCCTCCCTGCAGAAGGTGAACCACCCAACCAACGTTCCCTGTGACCCAGACAGAAGCTGGAGACTCTTGCCAAGATCCCCACCAGGAAATGAGACTCTCCTGATTGTCCCCCTTGTGTCCCACTCAGTCACCTTATCCACCTTGAACTGCCATTGCTCCCCTTCCTATATCCCCCCGGACAATGCACCTGTGCTACAAACAGACTGGAACAATACCCTGGACTTTCCTCCTTCATCACCCCATTCCATTGCACTTTCCACTCTATATTTTAGCACTACAATAAACACCCTTGGACAAAACTCGACTACTAGTATTTCATGTATTGTAAATTTGAATTGATTGAAACAGCTACAACCATTGCAAATGAACTGTACATAGAATGAGAATATAATTAATGACCTGTAGCTGGCTGTTGTGAACACACCAGGAGAATGTGTCATATCACCAACATCTGCAAAATGAATACCAGAGGTAACAGTAAGTAGTGCAAAGAAGTGGGTAATGCCAACATGGCAATGCCACACAGAATACAACAATAGTCATAGAAATATAAAGTTGCACTGTCTCACCTGTGTGTCATTGGAAGTACCACAGATGTTCTGTTGTCCACATCCTCATCCTCTGCCTCCTCATCCTCACTGTCCTCAGGGTCCACTGCTGCCACAGGTGCATCCCCAGTCTCCTCCCTCTGCAGAAAAGGTACATGGTGTCTGAGGGCCAAGTTGCGCAACATGCAGCATGCTACTACTATTAGGCAGACCTTCTTGGGTGAGTAGCACAGGGATCCACCTGTTAGATGGAGGCACCCGAACCTGGCCTTCAGGAGGCCAAAGGTCCTTTCAATGGTTCAATGATCCTTCTGGTTCACCCATGTACCTCATTATAATGTTCTTCTGCCCTTGTCCTGGCATTCCTCACAGAGGCAGCAGCCATGATAGGTTTGGGTAACCAGAGTCACCTGCAAATATTGAGGGACAACATTTAGCCACACACTATCCTATATGGCCAACACCATAGGCATACACCAACATATACTGGGTGGGAACCAGGGCTCACCTATTAGCCACACCCTGTGCCTCTGTAGTTGGGACATCACATTTGTGATGCTGCTATTCCTCAGGACAAAGGCATCATGCACTGACCCTGGATACTTAGCATTGACGTGGGAGATGTACTGGTCTACCAAGCATACC
The DNA here is from genome assembly GCF_031143425.1 of Pleurodeles waltl. Lineage (NCBI taxonomy): Eukaryota > Metazoa > Chordata > Amphibia > Caudata > Salamandridae > Pleurodeles > Pleurodeles waltl. The sequence continues at coordinate 505,924,773 of NC_090437.1, forward strand.
ATCTGCACATTCATGGAGTGGAAACTCTTACGATTCCTGAACACCTGTTCATTCTGGTGGGGGCACAAATGCAACATGTGTTCCATCAATCACACCATCATTGGTGATATGTCCCATTGCATAGATTCTGGCCTTCAAAGTGGCCAAATCCTCAACCTGGGGGAAAGCAATATAGCTGCACACATGTTTTATCAGGTCAGACAAGACTCTTGTTAGCACATTTGAGAACATTGGCTGTGACATTCCTGCTGCCAAGTCCACTGTCACTTGGAAAGAACCAGTTGCCAGGAAAGGGAGCACTGATAGCACTTGCACAAGAGAGGGGATCCCAGTGGGGTGACGGATAGCAGATATCAGGGCAGGCTCCAATTGGTACATAGCTCTGTGATTGTGTCCCTGTCCAGTCTATAGGTGAGTATTATGTGCCTGTCCTCCAGTGTAGCCAAGTCCACCAGGGGTCTGGACACGGGGGTATGTCTCCATCTCCTAATTATCTGCAGCGGTAGGTATCTAAGGGACACAAGAGTGAGTAGGCTGTCACAAACTGAACAATGGAGCCACAATCCATCAATCAATCACATACATTTATCGAGCGCGCTACTTACCCCTTAGGGTTCCAAGGCGCTAAGGGGGGGGTGTGACTGCTACTGCTCGAAGAGCCAGGTCTTGAGGAGTCTTCTGAAGGCGAGGGGATGGTGGTGAGGGCGAGGCTTGCGGAGGGTAGCTGGCGGGTCGGAGTGTAGAAGTTGAGTCTGCTGTTCAGGTAGGTAGGGCCGGCATTGTGGAGTGCCTTGTGTGCGTGGGTGAGGAGCTTGAAGGTGACCCTCTTGTCGACGGGAAGCCAGTGGAACTCTTTGAGGAGTGGGGTGATGTGGCTGTAGCGGGGGGCGCTGGTGATGAGTTGGGCAGAGGCGTTTTGGATGCGTTGTAGTCGTCGGAGGTGGTTTGCTGGGATTCCTGCATAGAGTGCTTTGCCGTAGTCTAATCTGCTGCTGACGAGGGCGTGGGTCACTGTCTTCCTGGTGTCGTTCGGGATCCACTTGTACATCCTGCGGAGGGTGCGGAGGGTGTTGTAGCATGAGGAGGTGACGGCGTTGACTTGTCTGTCCATGGAGAGAGAGGAGTCGTGGATGAATCCCAGGTTGCGAGCGTGGTCGGTGGGTGTCGGTGCCGTTCCAAGGGTGGTGGGCCACCATGAGTCGTCCCAGGCGGAGGGGGATGTTCCGAGGATGAGGATTTCCATCTTATCAGTGTTCAGTTTCAGGCAGCTGTTCCTCATCCAGTCGGCGACTGCTTTCATACCTTCGTGGAGGTTGGCTTTGGCGTTGGCGGGGTCGTTGGTGAGGGAGAGGATGAGCTGGGTGTCGTCGGAGTAGGAGATGATGTTGAGGTTGTGACGGCGGGCCACTTGTGCGAGGGGGGCCATGTAGATGTTGAACAGCGTTGGGCTCAGGGAGGAGCCCTGGGGGACGCCGCAGATGACGTTGTTGGCTTCTGAGCGAAAAGGCGGGAAGCGGACGGTCTGGGTTCTACCGGAGAGGAAAGATGCGCTCCAGGCTAGGGCTTTATCCTGGGTACCGGCTTCTTGGAGGCGTGTCAGTAGGGTGCGGTGGCAGACCGTGTCAAAGGCCGCTGAGAGGTCCAGGAGGATGAGGGCCGAGGTTTCGCCATGGTCGAGTTGGCGTCTGATGTCGTCCGTGGTGGCGATGAGGGTGGTCTTGGTGCTTTAGTTGCGTCTGAATCCGGTTTGCGATGGGTCGAGGATGTCGTTGTCTTCGATGTGGCGTGTCAGTTGAAGGTTGACGATCTTTTCTGCGACTTTCGCTGGGTAGGGGAGGAGGGAGATGGGGCGAAAGTTCTTAAGGTCCTTGGGGTCGGCTTTGGGTTTTTTGAGGAGGGCGTTGATCTCTGCGTGCTTCCAGATTTCCGGGAAAGTGCCCGTTTCGAAGGAGATGTTGATGATCTTGCGGAGCTGGGGCGCGATGATGGAGTCGGCTTTGTTGAAGATGTGGTGGGGGCAGGGGTCTGTCGGTGATCTGGAGTGGATGGAGTTCATGGTCTTGCGTGTTTCGTCGTCGTTGACGTTGGCCCAGGCGGTGATGAGGTTGGTGGTGCTTGGGTTCGGTGTGGTGATGGTGGTGGGCATGGTCGGGGTGTTGAAACTGCTGTGGATGTCGGCGATCTTGCTGTGGAAGAATGCTGCGAGGGAGTCGCAGAGTTCCTGTGAGGGCGGGATGTCGTTGACGTTGGCGCTGGGGGTGGACAGTTCCTTAACAATGCGGAAGAGCTCTTTGCTGTCGTGTGCGTTGTTGTCTAGGCGGTCTATGAAGTAGGTTCTCTTGGCGGTCCTGATGAGGTGGTGGTGTTGGCTGGTGGCGTCCTTGAGGGTTGCGTGGTTTTCCGGTGTGCGTTCTTGGAGCCATTTCTTTTCCAGTTTCCTGCAGGCGCGTTTGGAGGCCAGGAGTTCGTCGGTGAACCAGGAGGCTTTCTTGCTGGTGTGGTTGCTGGGGGGTTTCTTCAGTGGGGCGAGGATGTTGGCGCAGTTGTTGATCCATTGTCTGAGGTTGTAGGCTGCTGCGTCGGGATCGGTGGGGTCGCTCGGGGGGTCCTGGGAGAGGGTGGTGTGAAGCTGTTCTCCGGTGACTTTGCCCCAACTGCGGCGGGGGAGCTGGTGGTTGTGGCGGTGTGTGGTGTTTTTTCTGTAGGTGAAGTGGATGCAGCGGTGGTCGGTCCAGTAGGGTTCGGTGGTGTGGTCGAAGGTGACGTGGTCGCTGGTGGAGAAGATGGCGTCTAATGTGTGGCCAGCGGCGTGGGTTGGTGAGGTGACGAGTTGTCTGAGGCCGAAGTTCGCGAGGTTGCTGATCAGCGTGATAGAGTTGGTGTCGTTGTTGTTCTCGAGGTGGAGGTTGAGGTCCCCGAGGATGATGTAGTCCGTTGAGGCAAGTGCGTGGGTGCTTGTGAGGTCGGCGATTGCGTCGCAGAACTGGGCCCGTGGTCCGGGGGGTCTGTAGACGAGCGTTCCTCTGAGGGTGGTGTTGGGGTCGGTGTGGATCCGGAAGTGTAGGAGCTCGGCGGCGGTGAAGTGGTCGTCTTTATGGGTGGTGATCTTGAGGGTGGACTTGTGGATGATGGCGAGTCCTCCTCCGTAGCCGTTGGTGCGGTCCTTGCGGGTGATCTTGTATCCGTCTGGGATGGTGATGGCGATGTCTGGCACGGATGAGTCGCTCCACCATGTCTCGGTCAAGAAGGCTACGTTGGGGGTGGTGCTGTCGAGCAGGTCCCAGAGTTCGACGGCATGTTTGCGTGCATAGCGTGTGTTGAGGAGTATGCAGCGGAGGTGGTTGGGTCTGGCGGTAGTTGGTTTGGAGGTTCGGTCGCAAGTGAAGTGGCAGTTGTGGCAGGCGAAGGGTCCGTGGGTGTGCTTCAGCAGTCCGCAATGTGCAAACATGTTATGGGACAGTGTAATTAATGAAGTATGTGCCTATTTATCCTGTGATGCTGCAATAATCAATAGGCCTGTTCACCCCCCCTGAAATGGCAAACGCCTGTCCTGTGTGTAGGGACAGGTGGAAGTGAGGTAATGCTGCTGACGTTGTGTGCCGTGGTGGTAGGCGGTCATGAACCGCCGTGCAATTCATCATTGGTTAATATTGGGCCCTATGGGGTACAGTGGTCAATGGTGACCTAAGCCGGCGGCGACGGTATGCACCGCCACAGATGTGATCACGATTTTCTATCTGATTTCTCACTTGTTTCCTGACCTTCGACAGGAGAGGACCTACACAACATGTGCTGCTGTGACCTGTGTCTGGAACCTACTATGGCCCATGTGATCGGGGGAAGGGCCCAAGCCTTCACTTCTGAGGAGTTGGAGCGACTGGTGGATTGGGTCCTACCCCAGTACGGACAGCTGTATGGGCCTCCAGACCACCAGGTGAGTACACCTTGGGCACAATGCATGTGGCATGAATGCATGGAGTTATGTGTGAAGGCCTCGTGTAGGAGGTGGGGTGGATGTCCTCTTGGTGGTATACATGTTGCGGACTGGGCTATGTGTGTGCCAATGGTGATGCAAACGGGAATGGTGGGCCATTTGTGTGACAGGCTGGACTGTTTGTCTAATGGTGTTCTCCTGTCTGTATTTCCTCTGCATGTCAGCGCCCATCAAAAGAAGGGAATATGGCAAGCCATCGCCAAGGATGTGCAGACCATGGGTGTCTATGGCAGGTGGAGCACCCTCTGTCGCAAACGGTGGGAGGACCTGAGATGCTGAGCACGAAAGACCACGGAGGCCCAGCTGAGGATGGTCTCCCAATGAGGAATGGGTGCCCGTTGGACCCTGACCCCCCTAATGGCTTGCATACTGGCAGTGGCCTACCCTGAGCTGGATGGGCGCTTGAGGGCATTACCGCAGCCACAAGGGAGTGAGTACAGTGGCTATCATCACAACTTACGGCTTGTGGGGTGGTATCCAGGTGGTGGTTGTGTGTCCTTGGGTGCCCCTAGGCCAGGCCAGACATAGTAGCATAGGTCCTCTGGTGGCTAAGGGTTTGAATGGGAAATACTGCTTACCTAACTTGTCAGTATTCACTTCAGGGCAGGGCTGCATGGGTCCCAGGTGTGCTGCAGTTGGCGGTGTGTGCCCCGCCGCATTCCTTGGTGACTAGCAATTTCACTGGTAGTGCCATGCATAGTGCGTAGGCCTGTTTCCTGTGTGTGAGGGTGCTGTGTACGCCAACGGTGGTGTTGGTGCAGTCATTGACCCTGTGTATCCTTTGTCTCTCCCCCCACTTTTTTGTTTTCTCATCCTGTCCTTATGTGCATTAGCATCATCTGGCGGAGGAGCAGAGGCACCAGCAATAGAGGGAGCTGCATCCCACATGACCCTGGAGGCAGAGTCCACCAACGCCTGGAGCACCAGTGGGACAGAGGGTGAGGGAAGCACCACTGCGGAGACTGGAGGGGACAAAACAGACTCTAATACCTCTTCCGATGGGAGCTCCCTGGTGGTGGTGGACACCTCTGTGACCACTCCAGCTACAGGTCCAGCCACCACCCCCGTAGCCCCTCAGCGAGTTGCTCATGCCCGCTCACCCAGGAGAGTGGGCATCTCCTTCGTCACAGGCACCTCAGGCCCTGCCCCAGTGAACCCTGCTGCCCTGAGTGAGGAGGCTATTGACCTCCTGAGATCCATCTCTTTAGGGCAAACAACCATTATGAATGCCATCCAGGGGCTGGTAGCCCAGATGCAGCACTCTAATGCATTCCTGGAGGGCATTCATGGTGGATTGGAGGCCCAACAGAGATCGATTCAGGCTCTGGCGTCCTCACTGATGGCTGCCATTGTCCTTGTGTCTACCGTCCCCCCTCCAACTTCCACTTCCCAGTCCCATTCTCCTCAACCCCAACCGATCCCAAGCACACAGGCAGACGAGCATGCACACAAGACAACACCCACCAGTGTCACAGGTAAACACAAGCACCACACTTCATCCCACAGGCACTCACACAAACACCATTAAGTTGCACGCACGACAACATCCACTATCTCCACTGTCACCCCCTCCTCCTCCTCCTCCTCCTCGACCTCCCACCTAATTGCGTCTACAGTCACACCTGGATGCACTACATCAATATTCACTACCAGCATCATCACCACACCAGGCAGAACACTCACTGGCAGACACCTCCACAACATCCATTCACCCGTTCCCTGTGTCCTCTCCCACTGTGTCTGCCCCACCTCCTAAAGTACACAAACACAAGGACTCAGACACCCAACAGCCATCCAACTCAGAACAGCATACAGCCCATGCACCTGCACCCAAATTCAGCAGACAAACACCTCCAACAACCACTCCCTCATCCTCCACTCCCATTACTCCTCCCTTTTCCTGCCCCAACGTCCCTAAAAAGCTTTTCCTTTCCACGATTGACCTCTTCCCTACCCCTCCCCCGTCCTGCACGAACGGACAGGGCAGCAGGGACCCAGCCAACTACCTCAGCCGAACAGCCCACGGGCCTAGTAGTAGAACCACCTACTCATGGTGGTAGGGATTCCAGGCAAACAGTACTGAAGGGGAAGGAGCAGGCACTAGCTTCTAAGAAGGGGAAGGAGCCTGCAGCAGCTGCTAAGAAGGGGAAGGAGCCTGCACCAACAGGCAGGTGGGAAGAGCCCATCCACCAGTGCCAGGAAGGGTAAGGGATCCCCAGCCCATGAGCAGGAGGAGAGGAGGCAATCTACGCCAGTGGAAGCTGCCAGCCAAACACAGCCACCACCACCAGCTGTCACAGGGCCACCGCTGCCAGCTGTGGTTGTGCAGCCATCAGAGAGTGCAGGGGCTGAGCAAGAACCTCCCCCTACCACCACCACAGTGCAGTCATCAGAGGGTGTAGGGGCTGAGCAGGAGCCTCCCACAACCAACACCACAGTGCAGCCATCAGAGGGTGCAGGGGCTGAGCAGGAGCATTCCCCAACCACAACCACAGTGCAGCCATCACCGCCGGTGGATGCCATGTAGGCCGGCCTCCAAGGGCTGCTGTGCGGCTTGCCCCCACCAGAACCAGTGGTCAAGACACCCACTTGAGAGACTGTGGCCTTGCACTCCCCAGGACTAAGAGCAATGGGCATGTTGCCTCCTCCAGAACCAGTGGGCAAGAAACCACTTGAGAGACTGTGGCCTTGCACTCCCCAGGACTTAGAGCAATGGGCATGTTGCCCCCTCCAGAACCAGTGGAAAAGTCACCCACTCCAGAGACTGTGACCTTGCACTCCCCAGGGCAGAGCAACTGGCATGAAGCCCCCTCCAGAACCAGTGGGAAAGTCACCCACTCCAGAGACTGTGGCCTTGCACTCCCCAGGACAGAGCAATGGGCATGGAGCCCCATCCAGAACCAGTGGGCTTGTTCCTGCATCCGGCTGAAGTGCACCCCCTCCCCCTGAGGGACCTGCCTATTTGACAACTGATGCCCCTGCTGTGTTCTATCCAGATCGGTGCAGGAGTTAAGTGGAGCCTTGAACTGTGCCCTGTGGCCATGTGGGCCCATTGAACTATGAACTGAGCAGTGTCCCTTTTTTATACAAGTGTACAGATCTGTTTCATGTCCAAATCTGAATGTTGATTTCATTGTTGGACTGATTACAATCATTTTCATAAATTCCTGTTGCCCTTGCATTATTCTGCAGATTTTTGTGGTCAAATTGTTCTTGTAATGCATATGGTTGTGTGTATGGTGTATGTATATCAGGTGTGTGTGGTGCGTGTGAGTGTCACTGTCGTTTTCCTCCCACCCTCCCTTGTGTGCTAGGCGGCTGTACTCACTGCGTCTTCTTCGCTAGCTTTGGTGTTCCAGGTGGAACATAACGTCGAAGATCATTGGAAAAACTTGCAGTTTGGGTTTCATGGCTGCGTGGTTATTCCCTGTGTCTCCAATGGTGAGTCATTTCGCTTCTGTGATGTGTTTCAGACAGGCTTTTGATGCTGTTGGTACCGCCCCGGAAAAGGTGGTGGATTGATGTGTCTTAATATGGTGGGCAGAGCTTTGTCTTCCGTCTGGCTGTAGGCGGCTACCGCAGTGGTGTACATTGGCTGTTTATCTGAGATATCACCACCATGGTCATAATTTGGCGGTACTTACCGCCAGCCTGTTGGCGGTATTACTGCCACTTTATCACCCACCGCCGGGTCGTAATGAGGGCCGTAATCACTTACTTAGACATAAAAAAATTAATAGAGTTAATAGGACAGCCAGTTGCACAACATAATTCATTACCTATTCAGTCACACACTCGGGGAAGCTCTGATACACTCACTTAGATATGTTCTCAAGTACTGCCACATCTACTCACCGTACAGTGACTGAAACACAGAGTTATACATCCATACTGAGAGACTTCTACAACCCTTTAGACACTGAGAAAACCACATATGTAGTTAGTTATTTGCTTATAGTATGTAGTTTAATACTATGTTCTGTAAAGATAAATGTTTTTTTTTTTTGCTTACCAGATATCTACTTGTGTTTAAAGAAGAGGAATTACAGTGCTGGAAAAATGACAAAAAAATAAGAAATAGAAGCAACTGTACTATCTGATTAAACTGAAAATCTAAAGGAACATCAGTTGGAGAATGTGCGGAAAAAAAAGAGTAGCTGGTCAGAGTACCAAGGAGTTTCTTAAAATAATATATGGAAAAGAAAAATGAAGGAAAAGTTACAAATAAAAAGCAAAGTTTCAAATCAACTCAGAAAAGACAAGGAGTAAGTGAGATTAAAAGTAAAAAATGTTATAAGAAAACAGTGGCTTGACAAGGAGACAGACACAATTTAAAGAAAAGTGAGTGAAAATGCTTCAAAATAGAGTAACACAGAATTTGGTACAAAACTTAAAGAAGCATAAGAGGAAAAGTGCAGCACTCAAACAAAAGCAACATAATGAGAGTGTAGTTGATAAAGCATTTGCTGTGAAGTGAAACTATTTATCTTGAAACTTAACAGAATGAGAACACTGGATAAAACAGTGCTGTCTATGGAGATAAAAGCCCCAAAAGGCGCATTAATTAAGTCAATTTTTTCAACATTTTGAAAGGAGACTGGAAGCATACGTCTAGTACAGAGGCTTTCTTTAATTAAGAAAGCTACTTACAAGAGAACACATTAGTGCATGCAGTTGAAATAACTTACTGATGCTATGAGGTAAAAGACAGTACTCCTATTGCAAAAGAGGATCTAGTTCCTAGAAATCCAGAGGAAGAGATAGTTGAAGAGGTACAAGGAAGGCGTAGACATGCTCGCTGTAAAAATAGGCTGCAGTAGTATTTGTAGAGTTCACCAGGAGTCTATTGATATATTAAGACATTTTCTACATCAATTTCCAGGTAGAAGTGTGAAGCGGAAAATTGCAATGTTGCAAGCATTAGATCCTTCAAAGTGAGTAGTTATACTGATTTGCAAGGACAATCACTGGTGGGTCTATCCAGGAAAGTGTGCCCAAGCGCCTTTCATCACTTTAGAATGTTGGCTGCTCATCATTCAAAACGTGAAATTTAGTTAGAAGACTTTACTTTGTAAAAATTCCTGCATTGTGTTTAGGAGAACTGAATAAACCTCTTTTGTATGGCCCACTATCAGAGGTAGAAACGGTTTGTGAAGATGTTCAGTTACTCTTCTGTGGCCCTGAAGAGGAGGGCAGAGAGAATGAGGAGTTGGTATTGACATGTGTAGAGGAATAGAACACATATATAAGAAATGAAAACTTTACACGAAAAATCACAAAGTTTAATGCCGTTTCTACTGAGAAACAAAATTGTATTTGTATTTGTTGTTGAGGCACTCACTATGAAAGCCATGCTTGAAATTGTTGATTTGTTCTCAAAATCTGAACAAGAAAACAGAGATAAGTGGCTAGAATTCGCTCTACATTTATTTGTGGAGGAAACTCTTTGATTTGACAACATGGCAGCTTGTATGGAAGTCTATGATAACTTAGAGTTGGTTTCAATTCCAGAAAATGTTTGTCTTTACGAAGTGCTTCAACACTACAGATATAGAAAGAATGTAACGGAAAATATAGATGAAGGTAAATTTTCAGTAGTTGGTTGTGATGGTTGTTTGGTATGACACATGAAAGGCAGTCTAATTAACCATAGAAAACAGGGTTGCCAAATGCCAGCAAAAAATAGAGTTTTTCTATTTGGCACTTCTACAACTGTTTAAGCCTTGGTGTTCTGAATCAGAATTACTCTGAGACTTTGACTGCTATGAATACTCTTTAAATGCTGCAAAGGATAACCTTGAGTGTTCAGTATTGCCTAATTATTTGATAATGTTAAATGATGAGATTAAAGGGGAAGAAACAATCGCTACTGAGATAACTAAGGACAGTTGATAAAGTAGCCAAAGTTCAGATCCACTAGGCCAAGATCCTCTTGGACAGCCAATCATTGAAAATGGAGCAGCTATTGGAATGAAGGAAGTGGAGACTGCAATGCGACAAGCAAGACAGGAAAGTGTTGACTTGGAAGAGTTAGTTGGACAACTAAATGACAAGCAAAAAGAAATATATGTGGAGGTGAAAAACAGAGCTGAGCTTGGACTCCTTAATATGAAGAAACAGTGGCATGCACATAATTTAAGCCAATGCTGTTGTGTGTCAGCAGTCAAGTTGGAACCGGTAAAAGCTTTTCAATACAAGCTCTCACTGCTTTGCAATAGAAGCCTAAAGAGTGTAATTTGTCATGTGTAGTAACAGTGCCCACTGGATTAGCGGCACACAACATTAAAGAATTACTTTGCATTGGCTTCTCATGCTGCCTGTGGAAGTTGACAACAAACTGAAGTACCAAAAGTTATCCTGTGAGGCTGGTCATGAAGTCTCAAGAGTACTGAAGAAATTCAAATTTTTAATCATTGATGAGGTGAGCATGGCCTCAAACTTAATGCTTGCCTTTGCACATTTAAGAATGCAACAGATTCTTAAGACAGACTATAGTGTGTTATTTGGAGGAAAACACTTGATTGTGTTTGGCTATCTACTACAATTTACAACAGTCAAAGGACAGCCTGTGTTCAGAACAATGATCCATTGAGAAACTCCTAATTCCTTGGGAACTATTAGAAACATAACAATTTGGTTAAACTTCTAATACAAAAAAACTAGTTAGGAATATGTGACAAGCACTGGATATTGAATACACAAATATTCTCAAGGATATTTGAGTAGGTGTTCTCTCCAAAGAAGGGAAACGTCACTACGAAAGTCGCCTTGTGAAGAAGCTGTTTCCTATTAACAAGCCAGCAGCAGGGCTAATGTTCACAATTATTCAAGAATGAAAATCCATTGTGTGTCTAATGCCTACACTTGAGGAATGTGCCTGTTTCAACAAAAAGTGCCAAAATTGGAGAACAAAAAGTGCAACTTACAGAAATAGGCAAAGTGGAACACTAGGGTGTGACAGTATTCCTAAATACTACAACAATACAGAGCAGATTACACTACATTTTTAACAGAGATTACAAACCTTAAAGCAGGACAAATATCAATGACTTTGCAAACATATACTGCAACTGCTATTATATTTCATGAAGGAACTAGTGTTACATCTGGACACTATACAGTCTATTTCAAAACTAAAACTGGATGAACAGAATGTAATGACAGCAACCTCAAATCAAATTCAAGCAAAGATTGCCTTATAGGCTACCAAATTCTTTTGTTTCTTGAAACTAAGTTCTATGGAGGATTACAACTGAAAAAGTGACATAGTATAGTCTTAGTAGTTGTATCATGAGCATTTATGATGTCTTACAGCCTACCAGCAGTGATGTATTTATAAGGCCTTCAACATGCCTGTGTGCAGTTAATGCTACAACAATGCAGAGCAGATGGCAGTAAATAGGAAACAGACATTATAAACTTTCAAGCAGGACAAACAACTATTTCTGGAAAACATATACTACTAAGGCTATCATCTTTCACGAAGGAGTTAGTGTTGCATATGGACACTACAATCTGTATTTAAAAACTAAAATTGGATGGACACAATGTAATGACAGCAATGTCAGAGTCAAACAAACATTGCATTATAAGCTACCAATTCCAAAATGGATTACAATTGGAAAAGTGAAATAGTGTAGTTCTATTTGATGTATTATCAGTACTTATGACATCATGTGACCTACCAGAACTGATATCTTTAGAAGAATCTTCATATCTAAGTGTCCTTTATATATATTAGTAGTATTGTAGCAGCCTTAATAATAGAGGAGTTATTTTTGGCATATGTTTCTTTACATTAGTTGAGTAAGTATAGGTAAAACAATTGATTAAATAACCATAGGGAGTGAAATGCATAGTGTTGCTTTTTTACAGTGACATACTGTGCAATTCTGGGTATTTTTTCTACAACCTATATGATTGTTTTTCCCCACTCTTCATGGATGATTCTTTCCATAGTACTTCATTTATGGTGTATAAGTATAGAACCTGAGAACAGTAAAAAGGGGAAAATGCACCCAACAACACACCCAGGGACACACTGACCCATACCCTGACACACCCAGGCACATATCAGTGCAGACACTGACACACCCAGCCATACACTAATGTATTCAATAATTCACCCAGGCCCACAGTAATAAACCCACTAACATACCCAGTCACATATTCATACAACTTATCACATAACTAGGCAGACACAGATACAGAAACTGACATACTCATGCACTCACCACTAAAGACATTAACACACCCAGGCACACACCGATGCAGACACTTACACACCCAGCCAAACACTAATGCATTCACTTACACACCTAATCACACACTGATACAGACAATGACACGTCCAAACAACCACTAATTCAGCTAGTAGAAAATCCAAGCATACACTGAAACAGTCTTTGACATGATACTGCACACACCAATACAGACACTAGTACACCCAGAAACACACAGATGCAAACACTGACACACCCAGGCATACACTCACACAACCCATCACACAACCAGGCAGATACTGATACAGAAACTGACATGCTCATGCATTCGCCACTAAAGACACTGACATACTTAGGCACACACTGATGCAGACACTGAGACACCCAGTCAAACACTAATGCATCAACTGACACACTCAGAAACACACAGACGTAAACACTAACAAACCCAGGCATACACCAATGCGGACACTGACACACCCAGCGAAACAATGATACATCCAATAACACACCCAGCTCCACACATTCATATACCCACTGACACATCCAGTCACACACTCATGCAACCTATCAAACAAGAAGGCAGACACAGATACAGAAACTGACATACCCCTGCACTCACCACTACTGACACTGATACACCAAGGCACACACTGATGCACACACTTACACACCCAGACATACACCAGTGCAGACACTGGCACATCCAGCCAAACACTGATGTATCCAATAACATGTCCAGACACACACTGATGCATACATTGACACATCCAGGCATACGTCAATACAGACACTAACACACCCAGTCAAACATTAATGCATTCAATTAGACACCCAGGCACATACTGGTGCATACACTCTCTTATCCTGGCACATAACAATGCAGACATTGACACAACCAGTCAAATACTAATGCATCCAAAAATGCACCCAGGCACACACACACTAATGCACCAACTGACACACCCAATCACACATTCATAGAACTTGCCACACAGCTAGGCAGACACCAATACAGAAGCAGACATAGCCAAGCACTAACGACACTGACAAACCCAGGCACACACTGATGCAGACACTGACATACCCAGCCAAAAACTCATGCATTCACTGACAGACCCAGTCACATACTGATACAGACACTGACAAATCCAAACAACCACTAATGCAGCTACTAACACACCAAGGCACATACTCATACACCCACTGACACATTCATACACGCTATCACACAACCAAATAGCCACTGATACAGAAACTGACATACCAATGCATTCACCACTACAGATACTGACACAACGAAGCACACACCAATGCAGATACTGACACACCCAGTCAAACACTGACAGTCCACTGACAAACTTACCACAGACCCAGACACCCTTAGGCCCATATTTATAGTATTTTTTAGGCTGCATTTGCCCCGCTTTTTAACACAAAAGCGGCACAAACGCACAAAATACAATTGTATTTTGTAGGTTTGCCCCACTTTTGCGTTAAAAAGCAGACCAAATGCAGCGCTAAGGAAGTACAAATATGGGCCATAGACTTACAGAAGCAGTCATACAAATATGTAGCCACTGACATACTCACTAGCACATACATACACTCACTTACAAATCCCCAAGTCCTGTAATGGATGCCATGAATATTTTCCTGGTATTACTGGCAGCCAATAAAAGCGCTCGCACCCACGGGAGTCAGACAGCCATGGGAGCAAATTGGCCTAGGGATAAAAAAGTTCCCTAGGCCAATAAGAATGCCTCATTTTTAAATTGGCACTCCTGCAATAGTCTCTCGAGCGTCTTGTAAACCCAACCGGCTAGATAATCAAATGTTCTTAAACCGTAATTTCTCAAACACTACAGAATGGATTTAAAATACATCTGGGTAAAATTGTCCAATTTGTCCATGCCTTAAAACATCTCTGTGCATGCATCAATGAGCCTAGTAAGTACTAATAGTGGCCTCACACAGAAATACATCAATGGGCTTAGCAAAGGGCTACACAGACTGCCAACATCAATGGGTCTAGTAAGTAATGCCAGTGTTCCCACATATGTGATAATGACAAGTGGAATGGGGAGTCTAGTACATCTCTAAAGGGCTGGACCCACACTGGCAACAAACAACTGAATAAATATGTAGAGGGATGGTGTCCAGAAAGTTTACCACATGCCTTGGAGTAAAACCCTCATGGCACAAAAAAACTCCAAGATGAAGGCTTAGATTTACTAACATTTTGCAAAATGCAAGTTGAGATTTAAAAGCCACACAGGGGCCGATTTGTGTTGTCTTGAATAGCTTTGTAAAAAAAAGGTAATGAAACACAGCACCTTGTGTGTGTTCCATTACAGAGCATCGGGTAGGCATTACATCAGTGGAGCATTGATGTCCCCATGCATTTACCAATGTATTTTGACACAACCCCAGATTTACTAGAGGCCGTGCACCTTGGTTTGTGCCAAAATGTATTTTGCATCACACATGGAAAGAGAAATATGACTTCCTTCACAAAAACAATCCTGCCCGTAATGTAGGCACCCTTATACCACTGTGCAAGGTGCCTGCGTAGGCACTAGGCTGCATGAAGTGCACCAGTGTTATGAGAGCAGACGTGCATTGTACCTTGGTAGATGTGGCACATTTATGCTCTCTGCCTTTCACTCAACTCAATACAGCAAGTTGTCTTGCTGTGTTGTGTTGAGTGAAAGGTTACTAAATCTGCCCCTAAGTCTCGACCAGGCAGGACTGAGAATGGTGAACAACTGTAGTAGAAAATCAGGCACAGGACAAGGTAAGCAATGGATAGCACAGAAGGAACCATCTATGATGTAAGGTATCTAGAACTAACCAAACGGAGACAACAAATTCCTGATCTGGATTCCAGAAACATAATCATTGCAAAAATGTGCCTCAGATTCCCAAGTAAGGAACCACGTAGAGCAAGGACACAAGCTGCCAATCTACGAAGGCTTTTAGAAGTCCAAAAATGGGGTGCTCCAACATGTAGCAGTACACCTGATGATTGCACTGTAAGTTGAGAATACTGTTGCCATGGCACGCCCAAAAAAGAACAGAAGCAGCGTAGTGGGGGAATTGGCAGATTGATGAGGAAGACTACTGCAAATGTTCTGTCCAGATAGGTAATTGGTCAAGTGCCACAGGGTGAAAGGTCTCCCTGAGTCAGGGCCTCGAGTTTAACACATGCAGACGTCATTGCAGCCTCCCATCACAAAAGCATGGTATTTGCAAAATGGCACAATAGGATCACGAGAAAGAAGTGCGATTTGCTATGATCGTCACTCCCATGTACCCCCTTTCTCCCTGAAAGACAAGGTGAAAGGTTTTTATTGTTAGCTTCACTGTTAGATCTATGCAAGGTTCGCGATCTAGGAGCAGGAATCCACCCACTAGGCACCAGGGATGTTTCTTTGTTTATTTTGGAGAGCGACCCCTCAGGCAAGGGTCGCTCCCCAGGAGCAATATTATATATCTGTGTTTTGGCCCCCTCCTGGGGGCTAAATCGGCCATTTTTTGGGCCGATCTGCCCCCCTCAGGGGGGTTGAAACCCACCTGACACCAGGGATTACTTTATAATGATGTTTTATGGCAGCGACCCCTTAGACAAGGGTAGCTGCCTAGGGGCAAGATTTTTTTGTATGTTTTGGTCCCCCCAGGGGCTAGATCGGCCATGTTTTAAGCTGACCTTGCCCCCAGGGGGGTCGAAACCCACTAGGACCTAGGGATTGTTGTGTGTGTGTGTTCGTGTGTTTTTTGAGTCTTGGGGACACCCCTTGGGAAAGGGCCACCCCCCAAAAGGGGCATATGACTGATCGGCCTATTTTTGTTTAGGCCCATCTGCCCCCAAGTGGGGCAGAAGCCACCAAGAAGCCAGGTTTTTTTTTTTTTTTTGTGTTGGGGGGCGCCCCCTTTGGCTATGGTCACCCCCGAAAGAGGGCACAGAACTATTTTTATAGGCCCATCTGCCCCCCAAGGGGAGCAGAATCCACTTAGGCACCAGAGATCTTGTGTGTGTGTGTGTTGCTGGTGAGTCTAGCTTTTTCAGGCAAGTGAGTGGTATAGTTGTTGTGTACATAACTCTTTGTGATAAAGCCACACTTTGTTTATTACTTATTGTAGACAGTACTGGTTGTTGTAGACTCATTTGTAAAGTTACACTTCTTAGAAAGGATCATGGCTAGCCACAGAGTGACCTCTCAGCAGGTTGTTTGTATGCTTTTTGAGTCATCTTCTGATCATGATTATGAGACTGACTCTGCATCTGAGGCAGAGGAGAAAGTGAGAGATTATGGCAGTGAATTTTCTGTTTGAGAGGAATCTTCTGATGAGGAAGCCACTCTCAGTGCAGATGAAGGGCCTGTTTTAGAGGGGGACACTGACGTACCAATAGTGCAGCAGCCTGGGGCTGAAAGGTTTCCCTTTGGAAGACTTGATCCCTGGGTTGCCCCAAACATGGAGCAGCCAGAGTTGCCTGCCTTTACTGGTCTCCCAGGGTGTAGACTGAATACAGAAAATGTTTTGCCTGTCAATTTCTTTCAGTTGTTTATGGACGATATATTTTTGGAGGAGATTGTTGAGCAGACTAATTTGTATGCGGAGCAGTATTTGAGGGACAATGATACCCAGTGGATTCCCAGACATCTGGAAGAGTTGAAAAAGTTCTTGGGTTTGACTTTTTTGATGGGGTTGATAAGGAAGCCGTCACTGACTTCTTATTGGTCTACTGGTCCCCTGATGGCAACGGCTATATTTTCTGCAACTCTGACTCGTAATCAGTAATTGCTTCTTCTTCGGATGCTGCATTTTGCTGACAAAGCTTTAGCCTTGCCACAAGATCACCCTGATAATTTGCTTAAAAAAGCATATTTTCCTCAATTTTCTTTGTAGCATCATCATGCCAGCAAAAATGTCCTACCACCCAGTGTTCTCCTCAGCCTCCTAAGTAAAATGGTACCTTAATTGTGTGGGTCTCCAAAGCAGAGTCAGCCTAAAAATGTATTTAAAAAATTGTGTTTATCAACTCAGTGTGCTATCCCCTCAATCTATTCACATTTTTGGCCTTTTCCTGTTGCAGGCACTTGGGCCACCCACACAAGTGAGGTATCATTTTTATCCGCAGACCGAGGGGAACATTGCATGGTAGGAAATTTGTACCGGCACAGTGATCCTACAAAGAAAAGTGTGTAAAATGTGATTAATTTTTTTAGCTATATTTGAGGATTGCAGAGGAGTCTGGGTGAGAAACTTTTGGGTGATCCACGCAAGCCACACCTCCCTGGACTCCTCCAGGTGTCTATTTTTAAAAAATGTCTGGTTTTGGTAGGTTTCCCTAGATAACCGCCGCACCTGGGACCAACAACACTGCCCCCCCGCAAAAACAGGTAGTTTTGAAATAGATCATTTTGATGTGTTCATACTGTGTTTTTGGGGAATTTCCTGTGCCGGGCACTAGGCCTACCCACACAAGTGAGGTACCATTTTTATCGGGGGATGCTGGGTAGAAGGAAGTTTGTGCCTCCCCTCAGATTCCAGAACTTTCCATCACCGAATAGTGAGGAAAAAGTGTTTTCTTTTGCCAAATTTTGAGGTAACAGAACCTGGCGAGATCCCCAGATGTCACCCCATCCTGAATGCCCCTATGTTTCTAGTTTTCAAAAATATATAGGTTTGGTAGGTTTTCCTAGGTGCCGGCTAAGCTAGAGGCCAAATCCACAGCTAGGCACTTTGCAAAAAACAGGTCAGTTTTCTTTGGAAAAATGTAATGTGTCCATGTTGTGTTTAGGGGCATTTCCTGTTGCGGGTACTAGGCCTAACCACACAAGTGATATACCATTTTTATCAGGAGACTTAGGGGAATGTTAGGTGTAAGGACATTTGTGGCTCCTCTCAGATCCCAGAACTTTCTATCACTGAAATGTGAGTAAAAAGTGTTTTTATTGAATGAATTCAGAATTGTGTCTACTTTTCAGAAATGTTTAGCTGATAGGGATCCAGCATTGGATTCATACCTATTTTTGTCACTAACTGGAAGGAGGCTAAAAGCACCAAAAAATAGTAAAAAGGGGGTATGTCCCAGTAAAATACCAAAATTGTGTTGAAAAATGTAGTTTTCTGATTCAAGCCTGCCTGTTCCTGAAAGCTGGGAAGATGGTAATTGTAGCACAGCAAACCCTTTGTTGATGCCATTTTCAGGGGAAAAACCACGTGCTTTCTTCTGCAGCACTTTTTCCCGTTTCTTTTTAAAAAAATGAAATTTTAGCTGTATTTTGGCTAATTTCTTGGTTGTCCTCCAGAGGAGCCTACAAACTCTGGGTACCTCTGGAATCCCTAGGATGTTGGAAAAAAAGGACGCAAATTAGGCGTGGGTAGCTTATGTGAACAAAAGGTTATGAGGGCCTATGCCCAAACTGCCCCAAATAGTCAAAAAAAGGCCTGACACCTGAGGGGGAAAAGGCCTGGCAGCGAAGGGGTTAATGGGTTCACTCGCATGTGTTTAATCAGAGGCTCTCTTCAAAAGTGAGTGGGTGCCTTTTTTTAATTATTTGACCTTTTTGCAAATATAACGATGATGAAGATGACGGCCTTTCACACTTCAAGTGCAGATAAAACCACTGCTATTAAACAAAGTGATAATATCATGTATGTACACTGTGTTGCACCCCGGGAGCTATGATTCTCACAGCTGACTGGCTTTTGTCGGAGGCTGCTAGGACACTGACTGGTCTCGGAGGCTGCAGTAGTAGAGTGACCAGACAGCTCCATGTCCATTTTAGAGCTTTGCTTTTACTTCTGATTGTTATCAGCTGTGCTGGTCCAATTGGCTCAATTCAAATGAACCAGTACTACAACTCCTGAAATGCACTATGTATAAGCAGAGTCTAGGCATGGAAAAATGGTGGCCCAGGTGACATGGAACCACCTGGTCGCTCATAGCAAGTGCCTATTTGAAAAAATGTGTGTGCGTATTGATGGGAGTGCACTCAGTCAGATCTAACCTGGTATTAAAAAACCTGTGATCCATGGCGCTTACTATTGACTTGGTCTTCGGGTGTGGAACCAAGGGTGCCTGTGCACAGCTCTGTCCAAATAAAACGTTTGTATTAATGTGAATAAACAACAGCAGAGCTTTTGAAAAATGTAAAGGTCGATGAACCTCACAGGCAATTGAGTGAAGTTCGGCAGCTGTGACAGACTCGAAAGCGAATGCAAAATGCAAGTCTGGTGAGGAATTAGCATTGCAGGCATCAAGCGCCAGCAGGGGACACTGTTAGTATGAGGACTAACGTGCACATCGTGCATTGCTGGGCAAACACAGTGAGAGGCGCGCTCTACTGCCCCCACTGTAAACTTACTACAATGCCTCTTTGAATAAATGTACTCTATGCGAAAGATTTCCTTCTCTATGGAAACATTTCGAGTACACATCCTGTGCTTTTAACTTTTAATGATACTTGGCTACTCTTGCCATTAAATGCCTTGTGTGTTTGTGTTGGGACGGTGAACATGTGTAATCACTTTTATTGCTAAGTACTACGTATTATACTGTGCTGCAGCATTTATATAGCGATTACTACCACTATGTGGGGTGCTGATGCGTTCGCCTACATGGGTAGCACGTTACACCGTGTTGGATTTGTGGTTGGAAAGATGTTGTCTTTGTTTGGAACTTCTGGGGGAACTGTTTTCATGTTGCGTGTGTTATGGGTGCATCGCATCGCATTTTGGTGGTTGATGAAGTATGAAAGTCAGAATCGCAGTTTTATGATTTTCAATATGCTGGTAGCTTTGAACAGCCTTGCAGGTCCCTTTATGGTATTTCATATGATATAGTTTGCCTATCTGGTTACTGCAATGGGTTGTCCAATTGAGATTTTATGTTTGGCTGTGGTCCCGAGCAGGCATAGATGGAGGGAGAGAGAAGTAGAGAGATCTTTTGGGATGGGCATTTTCATTATCATCCCATATTGGAGTGTCTTCATAGATTTAAAGAAACACTCAGATTTTGTACATATTTTAGACCTGCAATGGCCGATTATATTAAAGTCTTCTGAATTTTCCAGTAAAGTGTGACAGATCTTTTCAGTTATTTTATAAAGTTCCTTTTTATGACACTTGTTATTTAGCTGGACAGTGCTGGTGATAAACAACCATTAAAGCAGATATGGAATTTAAGAAGTGTAAGTTACAATTTGCTGCTGCCATTGTGTAGTACTGACTGAGCATTATTGTGTGCCTTGACTGTTATATATGCAAGGACTTAACTAAATATTGACACAGTGAACCATAGATCAGTATTTCTTAGCTTGCCTATATAACGAAAGCAGTTTTCTGGTTGAATTACTTCCAATTCTTGGGTTGTATATTGAGGACTGTGCTTGAGATTGTGATCTGAAGTGTGAGGTATTCTGAGAGAGGGAGGGTGTATTAAGACGCAGTGGTGACTACAAGGAGAGCTGTGTACTATAAAATATTTGAGTCTGATTTGCCGTGGCAATAGTCCATGTTATCGTTCTGATGTAACTTTATTTATGTTGGAATTTTGCTTTCTGGTTGCATTCCCCCTGGGGTCTCTGGGTGATAATGGGGAAAGGGAAGAATGGAGAAAATGAGGTAGGTTGGTGTAGTCAAATTAGGACATGAAGGTGCATTTTGTGATCAAATACAGCAACAATTGCCAGTTTTGCATTTCACATAATCACATTTAATTTCATATAATTGTTCGTGATTTTGCTTAATTGCACAAATGCAAATTACACAAATTTAGTATACGTTTGATGCATATTCATACTTAGGAGCAGAAATACAATTAGATTCCAATTCCAAATCATCTCTGGTACGATCAACAGGAGAATAGAGACACTCCTAGACACAAAAACATATTTAGATGCAAAATTAGAAGTGCAAGATCATCTTATGCTGTACAATTGCCCTTGGTGTATCATAAACAGGACTGTGGAGACAGTTGAAGGTGCAAAAATATATTTGGTATCAAATATCACATTTGCGTGAACAGACATATCTGGATGCACAATCTTCCTTGATGCAAAGTCAGGAGGAGTGTAGTATCACATTTAGGTGCAAACATTTTCAGTACAGACAGAAAATGCCATAGTAAAATGTCACATTCGGAGCAAAAGGTGTACTTCTGTCACATGTCACATTTGGTTGACAGTGCATTGAGATACAAAAATGCACGCTGTTTCAGCATCTGCATGTGGATTGAAATCCATTAGGAGTGCAAATCATATTTTACATGTAACTGACATTTAAGTGCAAAATCACCCATGCTGGCAATTGTGAAACATTTTAGATGCAAAAGCACATCTAGTTGAAAAATGGCATGCAGGTTTAACATCACACTTAAGTGCAAAATTGCATTTAGGAGCAAAAGCATGTTTAGCTCCTGAATCCTCGTTGGTGCAAATTCAAAAGAAGTGTACAGACATATTTATGTGCAAATCTTTATTTAGGAGCAGAATCACATTTAGGTGTAAAATCTTTTGTGTGCAGCATCAATAGGAGTGTGAAAGCAATTGTTGGCAAATAAACACATTTAGGAGTGAAAATCACATTTAGGCATATAAGCACAATTAGGTACAAAATCACCTTTGGTGCAAAGTCAGCAAACGTGTAGTATAACATGTGGTTGGAAAATCACTTAATGGAGAGGGAATACACAGTAGACGAAATCACATTAGAAGTAAAATAAAAACTGTGCCTCAATAAGACATGACATTTGGGCGAAAACACATTGAAGTGTAAAGTCATTCTGGGAGGAATGTCATCATTTGTTTGTGAAGCCCTTAGGAGCCTAAATCACATTTAAATATAAAACAACTGTAGGGGCAGCATCACTTTCTGGTGCAAAATTCAATTTCGCCCAAAATATACTGCTCTACGGTTTCATATTTATGAGTAAATTCCCATCGAGTTGCAAAAACATCCCTATTGCAACATCATCAGGTTTTGGGGTAATATATCTAGGAAACAAACCTTATGTATGATGACAACACACTGAGGTGGAAAAATCACGTTTAGGTGCAAAATCACCATTACTGTCACATCAACTGCACTGTGGATGCACTTTTATGAGCACATATGTGTCCCTGATATATCGTGCGTGGGTGTTCCACTTCACTGTCCATGCAATGCAATGAAAGACATTCTTTGACAAGACAGACCACTACACTTGAGTCAAAACTAACTATGGTATTTGATTACTTCTTTGGCGCTTTCAAAATGTTAAAGATTTTTTCTTCAACCAGTGGCTGATGGGGGCTGAATTGAACAAACAGATAACCGAAGGAAGCTAGTTCAAACCCCTTCCTGTGCATGTTTTTGATGCTAATTATAGGAGGACTAGCAGAGTACTAAACCTGTCCATAGACAGACATAAAATGGATTCTTTAAAGCAGAATGTTCATATATTCAAATTGTTGTTTCAGTTGCAGGGGATGACACGTAACACCAGTTAAATATCATCAAACCCTAGGTACATAGCACTGTTCAGCCATGATAGACCCCTCAGAAATAGCAATCGCACTTTCTGTTTTCATGAGGGGTACTGACTGTATACTTTACATTTTGCATGGCACTTGCCACAGTAGCAAAAAATTAAGAGGTGGGGAAACTCAGGCAGCAAGTGCTTCTACACTTCAGTATGTGCTACAACTACATCTCTAACATTGGTGCAAGGCCTTGAGAAATGGAGGGGTAAAAACTGAAGTGAAGAGGTAGGAAGTGCCCAGCAGGGTGTTGCAAGTGTGCTTGTGTGTATGTTTGTGTAAGTAAGGGTGTTGAATAAACTACGACTCTGGTGTAGTTCTACGAGGTTTGCTTTCCCACCCACTGGTGACAAGGGTGAACTTAGTTCAATGAATCAGAAGTAAATGTGAAAGACAGGGTATTGTAGTCCCACAGAACCCCACTCAATACATAGTTCAGTTGAAGTCATTGATTTTGGATTACTAACAATCCCTGGAAAACGATTAGAGGAACCTTGGTAACAGTAAACCTAGTTTTTCCTTCATAGTATCACATACACAGCACTAAGAAGAACATGCATTTTTAACTAAAAGTATTTATGATAACAGGGAACATCTGTTTCTTAGTACATCTAAAATAAGCATGCAGTATATCATAAAAACGGCAAGAATGTAGATTGTAAACATTGAAAATAAACCAAACATTTTAGCATGGTTAAAATGTCATCTAAAAGCTTTACACCCTAAAACCCACTTCCATGCACTCCCTAGGAGAACAAGAGCATGTAGTAGAGTAACTTGTAGTCTATAGATTTTTAGGGAGACGTGGGGCACTGCAACCCTTGTTGACAGCTCAGGCTGTCATTATCAGAAGAGCTGTGGAGTAAGCGTTCCCTGCGAAGGGCAAATGTGCTGCAGTAGCAACCTCCAACGGTTTCTCAGCTCTTATTAGCATAAGGCAAAATGCATTATTTTCTCGGCGAGCCAGCAATAACCAAGATAGTCTTTGGACAGCATCTTTCATGAAATCCTGGGGAAATAGACCTCTCCACTTAAGGGGTCGAGTGGTGGTCCTTAAATACTAAATATTATCAGGGATGAAAGCCTCTGATCTACTATCAGGAATGGGGTACATAGATTACGGATGACAGAAAAAGGTCTGTGCCATATCTTTAAGAAAATGGGAGATGAAGGGACATCAGTTCAGATTACACATCTTTGATGAATTATCTAGGAATGTTTTGGGATGGCTCTGACATGTTGATAAGGGAAAACATGTTCCAGTCTGGGTGTCTCATCATGTGAAATATCTAGGTCATTGGCAGAATGACTTGACAATCTCTCAGTTCTACAAATGATACGGGCAGATGACATTCATGTTATTATTGTCTACAACAGATGTGACAGAGAGTTGACAGAGTTTGGGACAAGTGTTGTCCTAGATGGAGTTGGGGCCTGACCATAGTGAAGTCAGAACTTAGGGGCTTTGCGTCAAGGGAGAGAGAGTGAATATGAGAAACAGGAAGCAAGAAAAAGAGGGATAAATGGGGTAAAACAAAAGGAAGAGTGAGTGGAAGATTAAGGTGTGTGAGACAAAGTGTATGGGACATAGTGATGGAAAATAAAAACGTGCGTGAAAGTGGTGGTATAGTGAACAGATGTCCAATGGAGGAGATTGTAGGAAGGGCAGAAGATGTTAAAAGTAGGTTGTGAAGAGAAGGTGAGATTAAAGGATGTGTAGAATGACATGAGAGAAAGGAAATTATGTGAGAGGAAGGCGAGTAAATGGCAGGGAAGAAAATAGGGCTTGTGAGAGATTAACTTAAGGTAAGTGAGAGGAAAAGAGATGGACAAAGAGCAGGGTGTCAGCAGACAGGAAGAAACACAGAGTGTAAATGATTAGTGCATGAGGGAGAGATGTATGAACTAGAAAGGGACAATAAGGCTGATAAAGAGAAACAGGTGGAAGGGGGCAGTTGGCAGGGCATTGAGAAGGTGGATGGTAGATAAATGACAGAGAACAGTTGAAGGGAGGGAAGTGTGAGTAAAAGCATCATGTGTGAGACAGAGAAACATGCAGAGCTGGCAGATGAGAAGGGGTATACTAGGCTGATGTCTACGGTACTACTCGCAAATGGTCTTCATATTGCTCCTACATGCAAGTTTGGTGCAATTCTTGGTAAAACATTCATTGCACTATCTGGGAAGTAGAGGGAGGTTAGGGAGATAAAAGAAGAGGTAGATTAGAGACAGAGACGAGAAAAAGAGAAAGGTAAAGGAGAGAAGACTATAAGAGAAAGCAATTGTATTTAAGGGTGAGAAACAGGAGGGGAGGGGGAAAATGTATAAGACAGAAGGGAGTGAGAAAAGGGAGTAAAGAAGAGAATGAAAAGAGAGATGTGGAGAAAGCTAGAAGAATTTGAGAAGACATGGGAGTAAATGTCAAATGCAAGATTGAGACAAGAGAGAGAAATAATACCCAAATAGTAGGTGAGTGAGCGTGAGAAGAGAGATGATAGAAAGAGTGAGTGAAAAGAGAGACTAAAATTGGGGAAATGAAAGGGAGAAAACTAGATGCAGAAGTTAGACTTTTTTTCTTTTATTGGGTCTCTCCTTTGGTCCATTCTTCTTCAAGCAGTGGCTGAAAGGGGCTGACCAACACCACCCAAAGAACTAATGCCCAAGTGTAGAATGTCACTGGGCAGCAATTACAAGAGTTACATCCAGTATGTCATATCTAAGGTCCCTTTGAAGGAACAATCCTTGTAAAAATGTTTATTGTTTTAATGTACAGGTAAATAATACAGGAACCCAATGGTGCTTCCTTACAGCTGCCAAGCCTCCTTCACCTCCCACTCACATTCCAACTCTCGAACCCTTCACTAACATTCTACAAATAAAGCAGCAAACTATTTACATAGATGAATTTGACTTTATCTCAATGCCAGAATAGCAGGGGCTGCTGCATGTCATGTATCAGATGCTTTGAGATGGGCCCTAATAGCGTTGACTGATGGTGTAATCGTAGATTAAGAAAGGTGAAGATACATTGACAGAACTGTCTAGGGCTCTCAGTATCTGACACCCCAATTTAGGGGTGTTCCTTCGGCAGTGTGTCTCTTTTCTGACTTGCACCATGAGTTGGCATCAAAGTGCTAAGAGATTCACAGGGTTGTCAAAACGTACCTTTACCTCTAACTTGATTGATCACAACATTTCTGCAGAGAAATCATTAGTGCTTAATTCCCTGACAGGACCACACTGTTGCCACCCCTGCCATGCTTAGTTCAAGGATGAAATATAAAGAAGGGGTACGGAAACTGACTGCTGGTCAGACGTTTCCAGGAGCAGAGAGGTGGGTATGAAAACTGGCAGGGACCAGGTACACTGCCTACATAAGTCCACCTAAGGGAAAGAAAAGTATGTTGCATCCTGAAAGTATGGAAAAAGGTGAAGAGCTAAAAGAAAAGGGCCAAAAAGCCTTTGAAGGCTATGGAGAGATTCTAGGACCACACTCACATAATAATGAACAATGCATGGGATTTTTTATACAGAAAGAGCAGCAACTTTTGATTGGGACACTATACTTCAGAGCTGGGTTAGCTTTTATGTTTTATTTTTGTTCTTTTTTACTTTACACTTATTTTGGGTTCTGATCGAGGCCAGCTTTGACTGTCAGATCCTTTATGAGTGCAAAAACTAGACAGAGAGAACGGTTGGGTAAGCCCCTTTCACCCATTGATTGTCTTGGGTCAGACCCTACCAGCCATTTTTTGGTAAATATTTCATTCACATTTTGGATGAACCCTCAGTAAAATGTCTTCTTTACAGTAATGCTTTCATATAATAGGACAACATATAGGTACTGCACTCCCAGTGGGTAGACTCGAGTAACAGATAGAAGCAATGCCTTCTCTGTGACAAGGTAATTAAAGTTTTAAGGGATCTCCGGCCTCAGTTAAGTTCTATTCCGAAGATATACGGCACATTTACACGGCTGAATTTATCCCGTGTGGACCTCATTCCCTGAAAGACTACCACTTTGCACTTTTCAACCTTTGCTACTTTTTACCAAAGTCAAGATGGCATGACTTAAATAGAATACTTGTTCAACTCTAGACTCCTCCCTTCTCGGCCCCCTAAATAGTTCGATGGTTCCTCTTTCTTCTCATTTCGGCCGCTTGGTAGAGCATCATTGATAAGGAAAACAAAAATTATTGAAAGACCAAATCAAGTTTTCACTTTTGAGGCATAAATCACCCTGCTTTCGATTCAGTATCTCAAAAGATACACTCTTACAATAGAGAATCAGCCTAAAAAATCGATTCAGCTGCAGTTTTCACTGATAAACAGTTATTTTCTTTCTGATACCATC
Organism: Pleurodeles waltl; assembly: GCF_031143425.1. Lineage (NCBI taxonomy): Eukaryota > Metazoa > Chordata > Amphibia > Caudata > Salamandridae > Pleurodeles > Pleurodeles waltl. The sequence goes on from NC_090437.1 coordinate 505,951,872, forward strand.
AATGGGCTAATAGATATGCTGTAGCACAAGCTGTCACTGCATGAGAAGGTATGCAGTATTATAAGTCATCACTGGATGATCAAGTGTGCAGTGACATAGAGGAGGTCATTCCGACCCCGGCGGGCGGCGGAAGCCGCCCGCCTGGCGGGAACCGCCAGAAGACCGTACCGCGGTCAAATGACCGCGGCGGTCATTCTGACTTTCCCGCTGGGCCGGCGGGCGACCGCCAGAAGGCCGCCCGCCGGCCCAGCGGGAAAGCCCCTTCAACAATGAAGCCGGCTCCGAATGGAGCCGGCGGAGTTGAAGGGGTGCGACGGGTGCAGTGGCACCCGTCGCGATTTTCAGTGTCTGCTAGGCAGACACTGAAAATCATTATGGGGCACTGTTAGGGGGCCCCTGCACTGCCCATGCCTATGCCTATGGCATGGGCAGTGCAGGGGCCCCCAGAGGCCCCACAACACCCGTTCCCGCCATCCTGTTCCTGGCAGTTTTTACCGCCAGGACCAGGATGGCGGGAAGGGGGTCGGAATCCCCATGGCGGTGCTGCGAGCAGCGCCGCCATGGAGGATTCTTTGGGGCAGGGGTAAACCGGCGGGAAACCGCCGGTTGCCCTTTTCTGACCGCGGCTTTACCGCCGCGGTCAGAATTGCCCATGAAGCACCGCCAGCCTGTTGGCGGTGCTTCCGCGGCACTCTGCCCTGGTGGTTTTCAACCGCCAGGGTCAGAATGACCGCCAGAGTGTCACCGGATGAGCAGGCATTCTGTACTATGGATGGTCACCAGATGAGCAGGTATCTAGTACCATAAGCCATCACTGGATGACCATGCGTGCAGTACCATAATCTGTCACTGGTATAGCAAGTGTGCACCGACATAATATATCACTGGATGAGCAAGTATGGAGAACCATAAGCCATTTCAAGGTTGTCTTTAGCAACCCGCCTTGCTTCCCGAATTACAAGGATACACTGCCATGGGCCATTAATGCATGGTAAGCTGCAGAATTGGGAGTTTACAATCATGTCCCACCACATTCCCTTAATAAGTGAAATTCTTGCTGACAAGGTCACTGAATTTCAATGGTGCAGTTTCACACGCTAATGTATAGGAGCCTGGGGCCATCACTGTATTTCAGTAGTGGTAGGATCACATGCATCTTACTTGATGGCATGCTGGAACGTGATATTATTTGGGGGGTTACTTTACAACATAAGAATGGTTTCTTGATATGATTAAACGTGTAAGTGTTGCTGAAGGTTATCTGTTTATAGTATTTGTTTTGTAAGTTTTTGAGAACTCATGTATACATTAATCTTGATTGGAACCATTTTATGATTGTGTAGTCTCAGTTTGTTCTTTAAAACTCTTTTTGGTCTTGGCTATTTCCAGCCTTCTGGTATTGTCTGTTGCTTCTCTTCTAATATTGCAGACTGCTGGTTTCTCTGTAGCCTTTCTATCATCGTTTAGTTCTCCTAGCAGGATTTTGTAATTTTGTTTAACATTCTAATACTTAACATACGTGTTTCTTCATGTTTGGCACAGTAAATCTGAAGAAGAATTGCATCGTCTGTAATGACAATCATGGCTTTTGTTACTGGTCTGTCTTACTTATGTTCCTAGGTTTGTCTCCAGCTAGTGGTCCCTTACACTATATGTGTTCAATATTTGTCTAAATTTTGTGTTTTTGTTATTTATTCTCTGCAGGTATTTTGTTGGGTTATTCTTCGGCAAAGGCAAATAACTAGTTTACAAGGATGCCACTTTCACCTTTTACTTATCCATGTAATTCAGTCACTAACAGTAGGAATCTGGCCTGGTGTGTGGTGGGTACCTATGGTATTTACACCTTATACCAGGTCCAGGTATCCCCTTTCAGTGAAGTGTAGGCAGTGTCTATAAGCCAGGCTCCCTAGAGGTAGCTGTGGATGAGCAGCCAAGGCTTATCTAGGAGACATGAAAAGCTCCTGCAATACCACTACAGTCACACAGTACTTACACACAAGAAAGAAAACACTTGGTTGTACAAAAATAAAGGCACTTTATTATTGGAACACAGCATCAGAAAATACTAGAGCGGCAACCCTACAAATGGAAGTAAATACACATTATTATATATATATATATATATATATATATATATATATATATATACTATAATAAACAGAAAGAGGCATAAAAAGGTTAGAAAACAGTGTAAAATAGCAATATGCAATAGTAGCCATAGGGGGAGCCCAAACCATATGCTAAGAAAGTGGAATGCGAACACACGGCCCCCACCGAGGTAAGTAAATTGTGCAGAGGGGAGCTGTGAGTACTAGGAAACCACACAGGTAAGTAATGCAGTACCCCCTGTGACCAGGAGTGTAGGAGTAAAACACCAGATTTCCCCAAAACAACCCAAAGGATGAGAAGAAGAAAAAGAAGACACCCAGAACAGCCTGCAAGGAACCAGCAGTGGAAAAACAAAGATGGAGACCTGTGGAGAAAGGGGATCAAGTACAGAAGAGTCTGTGGAGTCCAGGGGGGTAGGAGATACTACCACCCAGAGGTATGTTGTGGAGTTAGTAGATGAAGAAGGAAGACATGTCAGGACTGTAGCACAGAAGCTGGAAAAGAGTTTATGATGTGTGCAAAAGGTGTCCCGCGCTGGAATCTGAATTGCATATGGGTGTCGGTGAGGGATTTCCATCAACAAGCCTTGGCAAAGGCAAACTTGCGGTTGGAGGAAAAGAGGTGCAAATGCGGATCAGCAAGGTCCAAGAGGACTCCACCCTCCACATTGCAGAAGGCCCTCAGGAGCAGAGGCAGCACCCACAGGTGTCCCACAGGGCAGGGACACATAAGTTGCAGAAGCAGCCCATGCAGCACTACAGATGTTACTTCCACATTACCGGAGAACCATGCAGAGGTCCAGAAGTTGCAGGAGGGAGTGCTGGGGGCTGGAGCTACATGTTGCCTGAAGTTCCCCTTGGAGGTGAAGCAACAAGCCTTTGCAGCTACAAAGGACACAGTGCAGAGTGGTACTGTCTTGTGTAGGGTGGAAATGACTTATCATCACCAAAGTGCAACAGCCGGTAGAGAGGACCAAGGCAGACTCTCCGGACTACCACTCATGATGCAGGACCCACCCCATACTGGATGAGGGGGAATCCATGCAGCAGGTCATCGATGAAGCCACGTACCTGTAGTTACAGGGGACTGATGTCTTGACGGCAAGGGAGATTTCTTCTTCTTCTTGTGCATGCTGAAGAGTTGCAGTCTTCTTGGCATGCACAGCTAGGGAAATGTTGCAAAGCTTGCAGGTGTTCCGGATCCAATGTTGCAGAAGAGTCTTCCTCGTAGATCTGCAGCTTTTACGTTCCCGGAGGGTCCAGTCACGGTTCCTGATAACAGAAGTTGAAGCAGAGGTTGCAGAGGAGTCCTGCTGGAGTCTTGCAAGTCGAATCTGAGGACCCATCCCAGAGGAAGACCCTATATAGCCCAAAGAGGGGTCTTGGTTACCGAACCAGGCAACTACCTATCAGAGGGTGCCTCTGACGTCACCTGCCTTGCCTGGCCACTCATATACTCCCAGAGTTCCCTGCCAGCCTTGGAATCAAGATGGCAGAACCCAGGGACCCTCTGGAGGAGCTCTGGGCACCACCCCTGAGGTGGTGATGGACAGGGGAGTGGTCACTTTCCTTTCTATTGTCCTGTTTCGCGCCAGAGCAGGGACTGGGGGTCCCTGAATCTGTGTGGATTTGTTTATGCACAGAGGTCACCAAATGTGCCCTTCAAAGCACAACCAGTGGCTCGAGGAGGCAACCCCTCCCAAGCCATTCACACCTATTTCCAAAAGGAGAGGGTGTTACCTCCTCTCCCAAAGGAAATCCTTCATTCTGCCCTCCTGGGCTTGATCAGATCAAACAGCAGGAGGCCAGAAACCTGTCTGAGGGGTGGCAGCAGCTGGGCTGCCCGGAAAAACCCTGTAAGATTGGTGGTAGCAATGCTGGAGGTCCTCTAAGGAGCTCTCAGAGTGCATGGAATCATACTTCCAATACTCGCAATACTATTGGGGTATGATTCCAACATGTTTGATACCAAACACGCCCAGGATCAGAGTTACCATTATGTAGCTGGACATAGGCAGTGACCTATGTCCGGTACACATATAAAATGGCGTCCCCACACTGTCGAAGTCCTGTACCACGGGGGTTGGAGTTCATGGGGGCACCTATTCTAGAGCAGGGGTTGGCGCTCAGACAAAGTTACCTGTAGCATGCCCCCTGTGCTGAGAGAGCCTACCATCGGGGTGACTTACAGTGATCTGGTGCAGTGACCTGTAGCGAAACCGGGTGTGTGACCCAGTTCACGCAGGCTGCAATGGCAGGCCTGCAGAACCCTTTGCATGGGCTCCATATGGGTGGCAGAATAGCTGCTGCAGCCCATAGGGATCCCCTGGAAACCCAATGCCCTGGGTACATAGGTACCATAATCTAGGGACCTACGTGGGGGCACCAGTATGCTAATTATGGGGAGAAAAAGTTATCAGCACCCAAATTTAGAGGATAGAGCACAGTCACTGGGGTCCTGGTTAGCAGGATCCCAGTGAACACAAACACACTGACAAACAGGCCAAAAGTGGGGGTAACCAAGCTAGAAAGAGGCTACTTTCCTACACTAACTCAATCATCTATTTCTGCAACAAACATCCCCCCAATCATTGACTAGTTCTGAAGTTCTCCCACCGTCACACCACACAAACAAACACACAAACCTGCTAATCAATGAAAAAGGTTTTCGCTTAAAAAATAGGGCGGTGTGTTGTGTTTTCCAGTCCTTGTTGATTTTAGGTACGCAGAGATACATAAAACTGCCCACCCCGGTATAATTTTAGACACATCCTAAAACAAGGATGGAAAGCAAAGTCAAACATTATACCCTAGTATATGTTAATAATAAAAACTATCTCATCGGTTTAGGTGTCAGGTGCTCCAGCCTGTGGGGAGTTGCATTCTGCATGTTACTGACCTACCGGCAAGGTCTTGCTAATCATTTTCCCTAGCTCTGACCCAATCCAGCCCTGATTGTATAGCGCCATAAAAGCTTCAAGGGTTCATGCGCGGTGATTGTTGCTACCCACAAGTGAAACCTGGAATATATAAAAGTGGTTGTTATCCCCGAACCGACACCCACATAAACACGCTGGGCTGGGTAACAGAGGTCCACACTCAGACCCCTGTATTTGCTTTTTTTAGGTTTCAGTCCCAGCTTTTGCCAGCTTTCACTATCTCACAAGCAGTACTTCTTCGAAATCCGCTGCGCCTTGAACCGCTGCAGAATAGGTGCAAGGGCTGCAAAGAAAAAGATCACATACCGCCGAGTTCACACGAAATGACAGGTGCAGCGACCCATTTTCAAGATGCAGTATTTACAAACCAGCAATCGCCTCATATGATGACATAGGGAGTCATTCTGAATTTCTCAGTGCTTTGTTACTATGTGCACACCCCATCTGCAGGATGTCAAGAGTAATGGTCTCATACAGGTACTTCTTCTAAACCATGGGCCAGATGTAGCAAACCATTTGCGACTCGCAAACGGCGAAAATCGCCGTTTGCGAGTCGCAAACGTGGGTTTGCTATGCAGAAATGCATATTGCGAGTCGTTACCGACTCGCAATATGCATTTCCGACTCGCAAATAGGAAGGGGTGTTCCCTTCCTATTTGCGAGTCGCAGTGGGATGCAATACCATTTGCGACCGCGTACGCGGTCGCAAATGGCATCGCAGTTACCATCCACTTCAAGTGGATGGTAACCCACTCGCAAATTGGAAGGGGTCCCCATAGGACCCCTTCCAGTTTGTGACTGGACCCAAAAATATTTTTTCAGGGCAGGGAGTGGTCCAAGGGACCACTCCCTGCCCTGAAAAAATACCGAAACTAAAGGTTTCGGTTTTTTTTTTAAGTGCAGCTCGTTTTCCTGTAAGGAAAACGGGCTACACTTAAAAAAAAAAACTGCTTTATTTAAAAGCAGGTCACGAACATGGAGGTCTGCTGACGTCAGCAGGCCTCCATGTTAGCGAATGCCTATACTCGCTATGGGGCCGCAATTTGCGACCCACCTCATGAATATTCATGAGGTGGGTCATTGCGACCCCATAGCGAGTTGCAGTCGGTGTCTGAGACACCGTACTGCATACGAATTTGCGAGTTGCAAATTGCGAGTCGCATGGACTCGCACTTTGCAACTCGCAAATTCGTCAGTTGCTACATCTGGCCCCATGTCCTTTAAAGGGTATAGTCACCGCCACTGTAATTATGCGACAGGAGAGGACCTAATTGTGCGACAAGGTTGACAAAATGATGCGGCAAAAAGGCAAATTATGCAGCGTAAAGCGCCACATTTTGTAACTGCATTAGTGCATTTTTTGTCTTTTTTTAAACACTTTAACAGTGTTTAGGCAAGTACTACTCCACCTCATTAGTAACAATTTAACACTCAAAGACAGTAATAGGCAATTGAAAGGTGATAAGTCAACTTTTACAAAGGACCTTCCCTGCAGGGCAACACGTTTTGCAGTGTTTTTAGTAATTTTTTTAACCTTTTGAGCTAGGCACATGTTTTTGGTAAAATCTGCAAATTCCTCAGCAGATGTTGGATTATGTGGAAAATGTGCCAAAACCATAATTAAGCTTGTACCTGCGTTTGTAATAGATTCTATGAATCTTCTAAGTCCTTCATTTTTCTTTTATTTTTTCCAGTGACACTGATCAAAACTAATATTTTTGTACAAGAAAAAAGCACCAAACCTCTCAGCACGGTTTCCAGAGAATTGATTGATAGTGTCCTAATGCACCTTACATTAATAACTGTATATCTGAGTCTGGCTGCTGTTATAATCCTTTATGTGGACAGCTAAGGTTTTCCTTCAAGACCTGCCTTTTGAAAGAGGGCTTGCTGAATGCTTTGTTTTGAGATGTCTGAACTTCACTGCCTGTTATTTTCGTATTTCTTTATGCTGACATATTTAGGTCACTGCTTTAGCCGGTATAAGGCTGTGGTGTCATCTTAGACATTCATATGAATGGTGACCTGGTAACTGCATTGCAATAATGTACTTATTAATACTTAATAATTTCAATTGCGGTCCAGACATGAAGGTCATCGCCCCTGCTGTATAGCGAGAAAGTCATCTGCCTTGAACTAACATTAAACCCCCTCTGAGGGTTTAAGAGATGCTGAAACTGAAGGGATCTGAGAGCAGGGGCAGCAAAGTCATTGCACTGCTTATGTACCTTGTTGCTAGGGCGCTCGAGAACTCAGGCTGTGCTTTATTGCCCTAAAGGTCTGATTGTTTCACGTCAGTGCTGAGCCCCTTTTCAAGTTTAACTTGACAGCTTTAGCTCTCTGGAAGACCTATAGTTCAGAATGTACAGAGAAGGGGTTTTAGGACAGAACACTTCAGACGTTGGCTTGTCTGAGCCAGCCAGCTTCAGCCTGTTTGAGACGTTGTCAATCACAAACTGGACAAGAGGAATATTTCTCTCACAGACATTCTGTGAGCTGCTAGGTGCATTATTCGCCCCCCACCCAAATAGTTCTTCCATTGCAATGCATGAGGTGCATTGCTTCAAGAAACAGTTGACATTTGCTAAATGCAGTAGCCATCGAGGCAAGAGGCCTTCTCCCAGATCAGTGCCTTTTCTCTTCACTGTAAGAACTGAAATTGTATAACTAGACACAATTAACAGAGTATGACTATTTTGAGACCAGTGGTGCATGACATGCCCCTTTTCCATTGACTTATTACGTGACATGCTCAAGTGATGCGTACTGAATGGTGTTTTTTGATGCTCATTATGTCTGCCCTCTTACTCCAATATTACTATTGTTTCTTACTTTCTTTTTCTCTAGCATAGCTCAATAGGGCATAGCATTACAGTATCGTATGCGTGTGTTTCTCTGTGCAATACAGAGTGCCTGCTTCTTTCTTTCTGGCATCTCAGTGCAGTGCGGCTCCAGGTAAAGTAGCACGAGTATCACTGTTCAATATGCTGTAGCTGAGGTCTCCTTAGATTCTGTGTCACTATACTGAGGTCAACATTATCGTCCTACAAAAATATTGCGTCCTCTACATCAACCTTCCACCACATTGCAAGGTAAGTATATATACTATACTAACCTTGGGAGGTAAGTTTACGTGGAATTAAGAATGATAATGATATGCTTACCTGACAATGCTGTGGAAGGCCGATGTAATGGAAATGATGTTATTGCCATGCTATATATCACATATGAACTAGTGACCCTTCTGCCTTCTACTATCTAATGAGCGTGCATAGCTTTCTTTCCATGCTTAATAGGTCGTGCATTAAGCTTTTCTAAGACCTTTATATTAAATGAGACTTAGTGCACTAATTTTTTCTGTTTTTTTGCGTTGCTTAAATGCTCTTTATTTTCCACTTTTTTTTTCCTGGCATTTTTAGCACATGCCCAGTCAAACATGACTGTTGTACAGCTGAGTGACGTCATGTGCTTTCTTTAGGATCACCTGAGACGCATATGGTTATATAGTGGCCACTGCAGCACTCACAAGGTAATCCAGTGTTGGTGATGGGCCGTCAGCGCATGCCACTGAAGATCGAGCAGTGCTCATATGTCAATATGCAAGATGACAAGACGCTGCGTAGAGTGTGCGCCAGATGCTATTTAAATGCAGCTGTGGTTCCATGCTGCCACAGCTCCCTAGGTCTCCAGGCTTTCAATTACCCCAGAGCTTTCCATAGTGATTAAACAGCTCAATAAGTCTGCAATTTTTCTATTTCTTCAGCGCTTCCCACTGTCCTGAAGTATCATTAAGAGCTTGCTGTGCCTTCTTGGCAGAGATGAGCGAGTTTCATGCAGACAGATTAAATTAGGTTTTATTAAATGGACTGTCCTTGTGATACCCACTAGCCGTTGCACTGTCCTGTCAAAGGTACAGTTCAATAAGCCTTCCTTTATGCTTGCTGCGAGGTACCCCTCAAACTATCTTACACTAAAGCTTGCTCAGAGCATTGCCAGAGTCAATATTTCTGGATTTCGTGGCTAATGCTTGTAAACAGCATGTGTGCATGCCTGTGGTTGCATTTTTTGAAACATTAAAATCAGACCTATTCCCTTTGAAGATGCTTGTTTGATATCTGGGACAGTTTCACAACGTTTTTCCAAAAACATATCAGGCCAAATTTGAACCTTTTACTCCCACATGTTGTGAATTGCAAAGAAACCTGGGGTTTATGATTTACCCTGCAGGAACCTGAGAAAACAGTCAAACTAAGGAAACAACTCAGATTCTTTCAGGAAATGAGAAACGTTTTGTGAAAGATTTTTTATTTAAACATTGCATCAACAAAAGTTTGCATTGCTAGTATCAGCCTCTTACCAGCTGTCAGATATATGCCCAGAGGAAAAGATATTTGTTAACCATAGTTCTTGCAATGTTCTGTGTGGAGGCCAATCTTTTACATTTTCTGGCAGCTTCTACCTACTTCAAATTATGGGGGTGAAGGGCAACTAGGGGATAAACCAGAAAGCTAGACACAAAAGCAACAAACTTTAAATTCAGCAAGTAGTCATTTGTGTAGACCCAAAGAAAATATGTTTCAATAAAAAATACAGTGAATGTATGCGGGAACAAAGAGAACTGATTGACAACGTTTTCATCTGTAACTTTATGCACGGAAAGCTATTTTTAAATTTCATATATTGTTACGTTCAACATACTCTTCCTGTTGCAAACATTTATGTTGTGGGCAAAAACCTGTGATACTCTGAACCAATAACCGAGTCAGGTTTTAGAATTAATTTTTATTGCGTACCAATCATGCTTCACTTGATATCTCATGAATAAAAATTGAGTTTAAAGAAAAGTTATCCGTTTTGAAAATATACTCAAGAATATGGTCCAACCCCTTAGCTGCAGGGACTCTCCCTCCCCACCCCACAACCCCAGAGCTGAGCCCTTTTTTGGCTATTTGGGGTAGTTCAAGTTTTGGCCTTCATAACTTTTTGTTCACATAAGCTATCCACGACAAATTTGAATTCCTTTTTTGCAACATCTTAGGGATTCTAAAGGTACCAAGAATGTGTGGGTTTCTCTGGAGGAGAGCACGAAATTAGCCAAATACAGCTAAAATGTCGTTTTTTTCAGAAAAATGGGAAAAAGGGCTGCAGAAGAAAGCATGTGTTTTTTCCCCGAAAATGGCATCAACAAAGGATTTGCAGTCCTAAAATCACCATGTTCCCAGCTTTAAGGAACAGGCAGACTTGAATCGGAAAACCACATTTTTTAACACACTTTTGGCATTTTACTGGGACACACCTCATTTATACTATTTGTTGTGCTTTCAGCCACCTTCCGGTTAGTGACAGAAATGGGTGTGCAACCAATACTGGATCCCAGACAGCTAAACATTTCTGAAAAGAAGACAAAATTCTGAATTCAGCAATGGGCAATGTGTGTAGATCCTTCAAGGTTTTCTTGCAGAAAGTAACAGCTAAAATAAAAAAATATTGAAGTTGAGGTGAAAAAACAGCCATTTCTCTCCACCTTTTACTCTGTAACTTTTTCCTGAGGTGTCAGATTCTCAAAAGCAATATACAGTTACATCTGCTGGACTCTTCTGGTTTTGGGGATATATAGGGCTTGTAGATTCATCAAGAACCCTAGGTACCCAGAGCCAATAAATGAGCTGCACCTTGCAATGAGTACTCATTGTATACCAGGTATACGGCAATTCATTTGGTGAAATATAAAGAGTGAAAAACAGGTATCGAGGAAACCTTTGTATTTTCAAAATAGGAAATAAGATAAGTTGGTGAGAAGAAGTGGTTATTTGCACAAATCTGAATTCCGGGGTCCCCCTACCAGCATTTGAATTACAGGGCATTTCTCAAATGGACTTCTTTTTTACACACTATTTTACATTTGGAAGGAAAAAATTTACAGAAAGACAAGAGGCAATAACACTTGTTCTTCTATTCTGTGTTCTCTCAATTCTCCCGATAAAAATGATACCTTACTTGTGTGGGTAGGCCTAGTGCCCGCGACAAGAAACGCAACATTGACACATCACATTTTTACATTGAAATCTAGTGTGTTTTTTGGAAAGTGCCTAGCTGTGGATTTTGGCCCCTAGCTCAACTGACATCTAGGGAAAACTACCAAACCTGTGCATTTTTGAAAAATAGATACCATGGGTAATCCAGGATGGGGTGAATTGTGGGGCTCTCACAAGGTTCTGTTACCCAGAATCCTTGCAAACCTCAAAATTTGGCAAAAAAACACTTTTCCCTCAGATTTTGGTGATAGAAAGCTCTGGAATCTGAGAGGAGCCGCAAACTTCCTTTTAACCAGCATTCCCGCAAGTCTCCCAATAAAAATGGTACCTCACTTGTGTGGGAAGGCCTACTGCCCGCAACAGGAATTGCCCTAAAACACAATGTGGACACATCACATTTTCCCACAGAAAACTGACCTGTTTTTCGTGCAAAGTGCCTACCTGTGGATTTTGGCCTCTAGCTCAGCCGGCACCTCGTGACAATGAGCAAACCTATAATTTTTTTTAAAACTAGACACCTAGGGGAACCCAGGATGGGGTAACTTGTGGCGCTCTCACCAGGTTCTGTTACCCAGAATCCTTTGCAAGCCTCACAATTTGTCAAAAAAACTCTTTTTCCTCACATTTTGGTAATAGAAAGCTCTGGAATCTGAAATGAGCCACACATTTCTTTCTACCAAGAGTTCCCCCAAGTCTTCTGATAAAAATGGTACCTCACTTGTGTGGGTAGGCCTAGTGCCGGCGACAGGAAATGCCCCAAAACACAATATGGACACATCATATTTTCCCAAAGAAAACTCACCTGTTTTTTGCAAAGTGCCTAGCTGTGGATTTTGGCCTATAGCTCATCCGGCACTCAAGAAAACCTAGCAAATCTGGACATTTCTGAAGCTAGACAGCTAGGGGAACTGAGGATGGGGTAACTTGTGGCACTCTCATCTGGTTCTGTTACCAGAAACCTGTGCAAACTTCAAAATTTGGAAAACAAAACACTTTTTCCTCTCATTCGTGATAGCAAATTCTGGAATCTGAGAGGAGTCACAAATTTCCTTCCACCCAGCATTCCTCCAAGTCTCCCAATTAAAATGGTACCTCACTTGTGTGGGTAGGCCTAGTGCCTGTGTCAGGAATGGATCAACAATGGTCAATGTAAGTCCTTATATGAGGGCAAATGTTGACCCTGAGGTGATCCATTCCTGAGGCAGGCACTAGGTACAGCACTCAACTGGGGTAGGGTTTTTATCAGGACAGGTGGGGAAACAATGGGTGGTAGGAATTTAGTGGATCCCACATAGTCCTGTTGTTTGTGTGACTGAAATGAAAGAAAAATAGAGTTTTTATTCAACACTTCACCTTTGCACCGTATTCTGGGTAAGAAACTTGGGGGATCCACACAAGCAACACCCCTGTGGACTTCCCCGGGTTTCTAGTTTCCAGAAATGTCTGAGTTTATTAGGTTTCCCTATATGCCCGTAGATCCCAGGACCAAAAACGCAGGTGCCTGCCTTACAAAACCAGGTTGTTTTGTGACAGATAATTTTGATGTCTCTACAATACGATTCAGGTGGTGGAATTTGGGGCTGAACTAAATTGGGGAGCTCCCAAGAGAGCACTGTCTCTGTGCTTGCAGCTGCATGCACCTGCTCTCTGGGTTGGGCTAACACGCTATTGTCCGGCTGTGGGAAAGTACAATTTTTCTTGGCATGTTACCCCCAATTTCTGCATGTTTGTCAGTGTGTTTTTACTGTCTCTCTGGGACCCTGCTAGTGAGGACCCCAGTGCTCATAGTTTGTGGCCTATATGTCAGTATGTTTTGCTGTGTTGTCAGTATGCTTGACTGTGTCACTGAAGTCCTGCTAACCAGAACTCCAGTGCTCATGCTCTCTCTGTTTCAAACTTTGTCACTATAGTCTAGTGACTCTATATTACACTCCAGATTGACATACTGGACCCCCCTTATAGGTCCCTAGTATATGGTACCTAGGTAACCAGGGCATTGGGGTTCCAGGAGAGCCTTATGGGCTGAAGCACTTCTTTTGCCACCCATAAGGAGCTCATACAAACACATATTCAGGACTGCCATTGCAGCCTGAGTGAAATAATGTAAGCACTATTTTCCAGCCATTTTCACTGCACTATGTAACTTATAAGTCACCTGTATGTCTAACCTTCAGTTCCTGATGGCTAGGTGCAAAGTTACCGTGTGTGAGGGCACCCCTGCATTAGCAGAGGTGCCCCCCACATTGTCTAGGACCAATTTCCCAGACTTCGTGAGTGTGGGGATGCCATTATAAGTGTGCACTACATATAGGTTAATACATGTATGTAGCTTCACAATGGTAACCCCGAATACGGCTATGTAAGGTGTCTAAGTCTGAGAATCTTTACTCCCAATCTGATTCTGGGTTTGGGGGACAATTCCATGCACCCTGGGGGCTCCACCATTGACCCCCAGTACTGCCAAACCAGCTCTCTCAGGTTTCAATACAGCCCCAGCTGCTGCCACCTCGCAGACAGGCTTCTGCCCTCCTGGGGCTTGGGCAGCCCAATCCCAGGAAGGCAGAACAAAGCATTTATTTTGCGACAGGTGTGTTACACCCTCTCCCTTCGGAAATAGGTATTACAGGCATGGGAGGGGTATCCTCCTAGAACCTCTGGAAATACTTTAAAGGGCACAAACGGTGCCCTCCTTGCATAATCCAGTCTACACCGGTTCAGGGACCCCCAGTCCCAATTCTGGCGTGAAACTGGACAAAAGAAAGGGGAGTGACCACTCCCTTGTCCATCACTACCCCCGGGGTGGTGCCCAGAGCTCCTCCAGAGTACCCCTCAGTTCTGCCATCCTGTTTTCAGGATGGTCGGGGAACCCTGGGAGCATCTGAGTGGCCAGTGCCAGCAGGTGACATCAGAGACCCCTCCTGAGAAGTGCTTACCTGGTTAGGTGACCAATCCCCCTCTCAGTGCTATTTAGGGTCTCTACTCTGGGTGTTTCCTCAGATTCTGTTTTGCAAGATTCCAGCAGGACTCCTCTGCAACCTTTGCTTCACCTTCTACCATTGGATCAACTGCAGAACTACCCCTAATAAATGGTGTTCAGGTTGACTCCTACAGGGTCACAGATGCCAGTGTCACTATGGTGACAAAAAAACTAGCTGCCCCTGAGCAACACCTACTTGGTCATCAGTACCAAGTTACTGATGCCCATAACAACACTGTTAGCCACCCCATGGCTGTTGTGAATCCCAACTGGGGGGGTTACTGGTCCTAAAAACGTTGTAGTATCCACTGACCTACCTGTACAGTGTCTACTGGGCACTGATTTGGAAACTTCATCTTGGGCTGAAGTGGAGTTGGAGGCCCATGCAGCCATGCTGGGCATTCTAGGGCACATCTTTGCTCTTACCAGGGCTCAGACCAAGAAGCAACGAGGACAGAGAAACTTGGATCCTGGACCAACGCACCACGTGCTCCCAAAAAACAGGGGTAGAAAGGGCAAACCCCTGTCCACTATCCCTCCCTCTCCAGAAGATTCCCCTTTTGATGAGGAGGAGTCAACTCCTTGTGCAGAACCTACACCAGAGGAGCTTCAGGCTGACACAGCTGAACTCTTGGGTGCAAGGGGGCCTGCCTGGGAGGAACTGAGTGTGGCACAGCAGACCTGTCCCACACTAGCAGGTCTAAGACAGCAAGCTGTCAAACAGCAAGCTGGGGATATCAGTGACTCACATAGAGTTTATTGGGAGAACAATCTCCTTTATACTGAAGCAAGGGACCCCAAGCCTGGTGCTACCATGAGACTGGTGATTCCCTTGCAGTATAGGGAATTCCTCCTAACTCTTGCACATGATGTTCCCCTGGCTGGAGGTCTGGGGAAAAGTAAGACCTGGGACAGACTTGTCCCTCACTTTCACTGGCCTCACATGTCAGAAGACACAAAGGAGTTTTATCGCTCTTGTGTCACTTGCCAGGCCAGTCACAAAACTGGTGACACCCCAAAGGCCCCCTTAATCCCATTGCCTGTGGTTGGGGTGCCCTTTGAAAGGGTACTACGGGTTGACATTGTTTGCCCCCTTGACCCTCCAGCTGCTTCTGGAAAGAGATTAATTTTAGTGGTAGTGGACGATGCCACAAGATACCCAGAAGCAATCCCCTTAAGGACCACTACAGCTCCTGCAGTGGCAAAGGCCCTCCTGGGAATATTTTCCAAGGTGGGCTCCCTAAAGAGGTAGTATCAGACAGGGGTAGTAACTTCATGTCTGCATACTTAAAAGCAATGTGGAAGGAACATGGTGTAACCTATAAATTCACCACACCCTATCATCCACAAACAAATGGACTGGTTAAGAGATTTAGAAAAACTCTCAAAGGCATGATCATGGGTGTTGGACTTTTGCTTATGCAGGGTCATCCCCAGACTTTTTTGCCTCCTGCCTCCTATTTTTTTCTGACATGTTGCTGTTGGCTTTTCAACTCTGAGCACTTTACCACTGCTAACCAGTGCTAAAGTGCATATGCTCTCCTGTTTAAATTGTATGTAAGTGGTTTATCCATGATTGGCATATTTGATTTACTAGTAAGTCCCTAGTAAGGTGCACTAGAGGTGCCAGGGCCTGTAAATCAAATGCTACTAGTGGGCCTGCAGCACTGGTTGTGCCACCCACATAAGTAGCTCTGTAATCATGTCTCAGACCTGCCACTGCAGTGTCTGTATGTGTAATTTTACACTGTAAATTCGACTTGGCAAGTGTACCCACTTGCCAGGTCTAAACCTTCCCTTTCCTTACATGTAAGGCACCCCTAAGGTAGGCCCTAGGTAGCCCCAAGGGCAGGGTGCAGTGTATGGATAAGGTAGGACATATAGTAATGTGGTTTATATGTCCTAACAGTGAAATACTGTCAATTTCGTTTTCACTGTTGCAAGGTCTGTCTCTCTCATAGGATAATATGGGGGCTACCTTTAAATATGATTAAAGTGTAGATTCCCCTAGAGAGTAGATGGACATGTGGAGTTTGGGATCCCTGAACTCACAATTTAAAAATACATCTTTTAGTAAAGTTGATTTTGAGATTGTGAGTTTGGAAATGCCACTTTTAGAAAGTGAGCATTTTCTTGCTTAAACCATTCTGTGACTCTGCCTTGTTTGTGGATTCCCTGTCTGGGTCAGTTTGACAGTTGGGTTGTTTTTCACCTCACACCAGACAGTGACACAAAGGGAGCTGGGGTGTAATCTGCATTTCCTGATTAGCCATCTCTGCTAGGAGGGAGGGGTGGAGTGGTCACTCTCATCTGAAAGGACTGTGCCGGCCTCTGACAATGCTGTCTCCAACCCCCTGGTGTGTGTCTGAGGCCTTGCCTGGGCAAGGCAGGATTTCACAAGAAGGTGTGAGTCCCCTTTGAAGGAAGGTGACTTCAAAGACTAAAATGGGTATAAGAAGGGCACCCAAACTTACAAACTTCAGAAACACTTCTGGAATCAAGAGGAACCTCTGCCTGGAGAAGAGCTGTTAGCTGAGGAGGAAGGGCTGCCCTGCCTGTGACTGTGCTTTGTGGAGCTTTCCTGCAGTGCTGCTTCTGCCAGAGTAAGAGGGCAAAGACTGGACTTTGTGTGCCTTCCATCTTGAAGAAGAAATCTCCAAGGGCTTGATGTAGAGCTTGCCTCCTGTTGTTGAAGTCTCAGGGATAGCAAAGACTTCTTCCTGCCAGCACCTGGAGTCTCTGGAGAGACCCCTACTCTGCTCTGTGGTGCCCTTCCAGTTCCTGGGACCCTGAAAGGAGAGGCTGGCAGCCTAAGGACAAAAATACACGCACCGAGCGCCGTGCGGAGAAAAGATCGACGCGAATCCGATCGCGGCTGAGAAAACGACGCGACGCCGGCTCCGCAGCTGAGAAACGACGCCGCAGGAAACGCGACCGGAGAATCGACGCCCGGAGCAGGAGAAACGACGCGCAGCATCGCTGACGAAGGCTGAGAGATCGCAACCTGCGCCGCGGGACTTTCGGACCGTCACGTGGCTGGCTTTTTCGACGCGCATCGCCGTGCCGAGTTGTTTTCGACGCATATAACCGTGCAGGGTTATTTTCGACGCACACCGCCCGTGCGGGGTTATTTTTGACGCAAACCAGGTACATTTTCACGCTAGCAGCGCTAGTGTGGTGTTACAACTACCTAAAGACTCTTTTTATTTTAAACCTTTAAAAAATCATAACTTGACTTGTGTATGTTGGATTTTTGTCGTTTTGGTCTTGTTTTGTCTAGATAAATATTTCCTATTTTTCTAAACTGGTGTTGTGTCATTTTGTAGTGTTTTCATTAAGTTACTGTGTGTGTTGGTACAAATACTTTACGCCCAGCACTCTGAGGTTAAGCCTACTGCTCTGCCAAGCTACCAAGGGGGTAAGCAGGGGTTAGCTGAGGGTGATTCTCTTTTATCCTAACTAGAGTGAGGGTCCTTGCTTGAACAGGGGGTAACCTGACTGTCAACCAGAGACCCCATTTCTAACAATGGGCCTCTCTGAAAAACTCAGAAGGAGATGGGATGTCCTCCTGCCAAGCCTCCTTTTTGCCTACAGGGAGGTCCCCCAGAAGGGAGTGGGCTACAGCCCCTTTGAACTCCTTCTTGATCACCCTGTTAGGGGTCCACCTGCACTTGAGGGGTGGGAGCAACCCTTGAAGCCCCCTAAACAAGACATTGTTGATAATGTGCTTGGCCTAAGATCAAGAATGGCTGAGTACATAAAAAAGGCCACTAAAAACCTTCAGGTCAGCCAAGAGCTTCAAAAACAATGGCATGACCAGAAGGCTGTCCTAACTGAGCACCACCCAGGAGAAACGGTGTGGCTACTTGAGCCTATGGCACCAAGAGCACTCCAAGACAAATGGAGTGGACCACATCTTATTGTGGAAAAGAAGGGTGAGGACATCTATTTGGTAGACCTTGGCACTCCAAGATATCCCCTCAGGGTACTTTGTGTCAACCGCCTTAAACCCTATTATGATAGGGTAGATTTTACTCTACTGATGGCCACTGGCGAGGGGCAGGAAGAAGAGAGTGACCCTCTCCCCGACCTCTTCTCCAACACTGCAGCTGATGGCTCAGTGGAGGGGGGTGACCTTTGCTGACTGCCTTACAGCAGAGCAAAAGGAGGACTGCAAGAACCTCCTATGCCAATTGTTTGCACTCTTTCTCACTCATACCGGGTCAGACTACTTGGTGTGAGCATACTATTGATAATGGAGACAGCTTGCCTGTCAAAAGAAAGATTTGTATGCAGCCTGACCATGTCAGAGACTGTATTAAATCTGAGGTTCAGAAAATGTTAGACCTGGGTGTTGTTGAGCACTCAGACAGCCCCTGCACCAGTCCAGTGGTGCTTGTCCCCAAACCTCATAGTCAATATGGAAAAAGGGAAATGAGGTTTTGTGTCGTCTACAGAGGGCTCAAAACAGTTAAAAAAACAGATGCTCACCCTATACCCAGGGCAGATTAGCTGTTAGATACACTGGCATCTACAAGTATCTGAGCACCTTTGACTTGACTGCAGGGTATTGGCAGATCAAGCTATCAGAGGATGCTCAACCAAAAACTGCATTTTCAACCACTGGAGGGCATTATCAATGCCCTTTTGTTTGCAAAATGCACCTGCCACTTTCCAAAGGCTGGTGAATACAGTCTTCCAAGGTCTGGAAGCATTCAGTGCAGCATATCTAGATGATGTTACTGTATTTAGCTCCACATGGGATGACCACCTGGTCCACCTGTGGAAGGTATTGTAAGCCCTGCCAAAGGCAGGCCTCACTGTCAAGGCTTCTAAAAGCCAAATAGGGCAGGGGAATGTGGTTTATCTGGGACACCTAGTTGGTGAAGAACAGATTGAACCACTACAGGGGAAGATCCAGACTATTTTAGACTGGGCTCCCCCTACTATTAAGACCTAGGTCAAAACCTTTCTTTGTCTCACTGGGTATTACAGGAGGATCATTAAGAACTATGGCTCGATTGTTACCCCTCTTAATGACCTCGCCTCTGGAGAAAAAGCCCAGGTAGGTATTATTAATAGCCAGCTGTCAAAAACCTTTTGAGGAGCTTAAGCAGGCTATGTGTGCTGCACCTGTCCTAAAAATTATTCCCAAACAATAATTGTCCAGACAGATTCTTCTGAACTGGGGGTTGGGGCAGTGCTTTCACCACTAAACTTAGAGGGCCAGGATCACCCTGTTGCTTTTATCAATAGGAGGTTGACCCCTAGAGAAAAGTGTTGGTCAGCCATAGAGAGGGAGTCCTTTGCTGTGGTCTGGGCCCTGAAGAAGCTGAGACCATACTTATTTGGGACTCATTTCAGAGCTCAAACAGACCACAAGCCTCTCTTATGGTTAAAACAGATGAAAGGAGAAAACCCTAAATTGTTGAGGTGGTACATTTCCCTACAGGGGATGGACTTTACAGTGGAACATAGACCTGGGAGTAACCACTCCAATGCTGATGGACTCTCCAGATACTTCCACTTAGACAATGAAGACTCATCTGGGCAAGGTTAGCCTTATTGTCCCTTGTTTGGGGTGGGGGGTGAGGTTGTGCAGAAAAGTACCATCTTTCTTGGCATGTTACCCCCATTTTTTGCCTGTTTGTCAGTGTGTTTTTACTGTCTCACTGGGATCCTGCTAGTCAGGACCTCAGTGCTCATAGTTTGTGGCCTGTATGTCAGTATGGTTTACTGTGTTGTCAGTATGCTTGACTGTGTCACTGGAGTCCTGCTAACCAGAACTCCAGTGCTTATGCTCTCTCTGTTTCAAAATTTGTCACTATAGTCTAGTGACTCCATATTACACTCCAGATTGGCATACTGGACCCCCTTTATAAGTCCCTAGTATATTGTACCTAGGTACCCAGGGCATTGGGGTTCCAGGACAGCCTTATGGGCTGCAGCATTTCTTTTTGCCACCCATAAGGAGCTCTTCCAAACACTTCTTCAGGACTGCCATTGCAGCCTGAGTGAAATAGTGTAAGCACTATTTCCCAGCCATTTTAATTGCACCAGGTAACTTATAAGTCACCTATATGTCTAACCTTCAGTTACTAAAGGCAAGGTGCAAAGTTACTGTGTGTGAGGGCACCCCTGCACTAGCAGGGGTGACCCCATGTTGTCCAGGACCAATTTCCCGGACTTTGTGAGTGTGGGACGCCATTATAAGTGTGCACTACATATAGGTCAATACATATTTGTAGCTTCACAATGGTAACCCTGAATATGGCCATGTAAGGTGTCTAAGATTGAGAAAGTGTACCAACAATCTGATTCTGGTATTGGGTGGCAAAATCCATGCACCCTGGGAGCTCCACCATGGACCCTCAGTACTGCCAAACCAGCTCTCTGAGGTTTCCACTGCAGCCCCAGCTGCTGCTACCTCACAGACAAGCTTCTGCCCTCCAGGGGCTTGGGCAGTCCAATCATAGGAAGCCAGAACAAAGCATTTCCTCTGGGACATGGGTGTTACACCCTCTCCCTTTGGAATTAGGTGTTACAGGCATGGGAGGGGTATCCTCCCAGAGCCTCTGGACATGGTTTGAAGGGCACAAACAGAGCCCCCCTTGCATAATCCAGTCTACACCAGTTCAGGGACCCCCAGTCCCTGCTCTGGCATGAAACTGGACAAAGGAAAGGGGAGTGACCACTTCCCTGTCCATCAACACCCCAGGGGTGGTGCCCAGAGCTCCTCCAGAGTGTCCCTCAGTTCTGCTATCTTGTTTTCAGGATGGTCAGGGATCTCTGGGAGCAGCTGAGTGGCCAGTGCCAGCAGGTGACATCAGAGATCCCTCCAGATAGGTGATTACCTGGATAGGTCACCAATCCCCCTCTCAGGGCTATTTAGGGTCTCTCCTCTGGGTGTTTCCTCAGATTCGGTTTTGCAAGATTCCAGCAGGACTCCTCTGCAACCTCTGCTTCACCATCTACCATCGGATCAACTGCAGAACTGCTCCAGGAACTCTACAACTGCAACAAAGTATCCAAGAAGGCTACTGCAACTCTGTAACTTCAGCTCCTGCCAGAAACTGCAACAGTTTCCAGGTCATGCACACTCCAAGGACTATCTATCTTCATCCTACACCAGAAGGACCAAAGGAATCTCCAGTGGAGTGACTGAGCCACCTCTCTGCAGCGACAACCAGTACTCTGTGTCCCTTCTCCTGACAATGAGTGTATATCCTGGAACACAGGTGGTGGACCAAAGTGACCCAGACTGTCCCAAGGTCCAACTGTCCAAATTTGGTGGAGGTAAGAGCTTGACTCCCCTGTGCACCGTGTGTTTTGCAGCTCCTAGGGCCTCTGTGCACTTCTCCAATGAATCCTTCATGCACAGCGTAGCCCAGGTCCCCAGAACCCTATCCTGTGATGCTCAGCTCCCTGAACTGTTCTCCAGTGGTGTTGTTAGTGTTGTGATGACTGCACTTTGCAACTCCTTTGTCACCATGTCATGGGACTCCTGTGGATGTTGCCTGGTCTTCTGAGGGCTCTCCTCTCTGAAGTGCTGAGAGCCCCCTCTGTCTCCTCAGACTGAGTTGAGACCCCCAGGTCCCTCCTTTGTCCAGGTAGCACCTTTTCCTGCCGAACATGTCTTTTGTGTGAGCCAAGGCTTCTTGGCGAAATTCAACGATGTAAAACCAGCCTGCATTCTTCTACTGGTGTGCACCCCAGGGGTAAACTAACATTTATATTGTTTTTTTAAATGCCCCGGTGGGGGGGTCATTTTCAGAGTGTCTAGTGGGGTTTCGCGACTGCGATCCAGGGCCAGGAAAACATTTCAGGAAGGCCTCATTTGAAAGCGGAGAATGTCCCCTTTCAAAGAAGGCCTTCCCAAATGGTGGGGAGGCTCGTTCGGACCCGTTTTCCCCACCAGAGTAGAAAGCGGCTTTACCTGCTGCTCCCTGCTCCAGGGAGCTCTCAAGATGGTTCAAAATTAAAAAAAATATCCGGTGCAATGCACCAGAGGATTTTTCAAACCCCTCTCTTGCATCAGCCACTGGTTCTGACCCGCACCAGGGAGGGTGTGCCGACGCTCGCACCTATAGGGTTAAGGGATGGGGTAGTTTGTATCACTAGCAATTTTGTATAACTTATAATGCCAGATAATTCTGAGGAAGTTTTTTTGCAAAATGTGTTTTTATGGACAACGACTTAAAATAAGAAGACAAAAATACAGATAAACTCTATAGTAAATAGCAATTTCATACCACTCTGTGCTTCAACACTTCTGCCCTTAAAAGCAATGCCCCACTTGTGTGGGTGGGCCTCATACACAAGACAAAAAACACCCAAAAATGCTACCATGTGAAGAAACAAAACAGTGCATAGAGAAGAAAGAGTTTTGGAATAATGATTGTCTGCCTTATTTAAGATGGAGATGGAGGTCGGTCGGCACCCAGATAAACCTACCAACCAAATATGGTGCGGCCTGAATAGATGATATCCCTTTTTTCACCTCTAATGCCCTGCAGATGTCAAACTCCGGTTAAGAGAACACAATTTCCTAACATTTCTGTGGAGCTCAAGAATGTGAGAGGAAGGCACACATGCTACCTCCTTCTCTTCCTAGATTTCTGTAGGCATAGCATAGATTGATGTGTGCAGGGAATTTTTTAAACAGTACTGGCATCCACACAAGTCACATCACACTGATTAACTTAAGTCTAACATTTTCACAAAGTCCTAGGTTCTTAAGGACCCCAACTCCGCAGCCAAAGAAACTGAGAGGAAGTTGCCAACCCTGCAACCAAAGAAACTGAGAGAAAATTGGGTTCTCATAAGGATATTTGGAAATTTGTCAGGCATTGTTGGTAGGAAAACATCACACTATTATGGATAACCTTTGTCTCTAGTTGTTCCCTAAAGTTCGTAGAGTTCCTGGGTGCCCATTGATGGTGGATGGTGAAAAGAAAGAAACAGGTGTTACAAGTGATGCAAATGAAACACAATAAAGGTTTGTTTTTCTTTTGGGTAAAGTTTATTACAGAACCATTGGTGAAATTGAGTCTAGAATAAAAGTATTCTGAAGAATTGTCCACTTATGAATTCACATTTGTAATATTGAAGCTTCTGTCTGTGCACTGTATGCACTGAAAAACAAGTACAGCGCAATACAGAACATTTTCAAATGGATGAAATCTGTTACGCTGTGAAATACCAGCAGTCAGATAAACAATGGCGCTCTGAAAGGAAGTTATCATAGCATTGGCAGGAACTGATAATGCGGATGTGCTGCCATCTGGTATAAAGCACCCTGCTTTCACCTGAGGCTCTAAACACAAAGAACACAATAAATTACCTATAAAGTAAAAACAAAAAAGACAACATTGAAGAAACTACCTTGTGTGTGGATATGGTCATTGTGAGAGACTAAAATGCAGTCACTCAAAGTAAATTTAACCAGTGGCTGAAGTAGGCTGAACATTGCCCCATGCTGTGTGCTGTAGTGAATGGAAGCAAAATATGGATGACACAGAAATAGGCCAATGAATGAAGAGAGGTTGCTTAAAGCCCCTTTATGTAGGTATGATACCTATTATTTTTAGTATTATTACAGCTAAAGCCAAACCTAAAAAGGGACAGGAAAGGAAGAGTTGAAACTCACCCATGTGGTATGTAAAGTCTGAGGTATGGTTCTACCAATAGTAACCTTTGCATTAGACACCCTTCCTTCTTTCTCCTTTATTGTTTTACTCAGTTATTGCACTATACCTGGTTGTGAAGCCACCAAACCAAAAGGTGTGGCTGAGCTCAGCCATCTCCGGCCTCTGACGAGCTGCAGACGGTCTTGCCATTGGCCCATGCTTTCCCAAGGCATGGCCTGCTGTGTGTCCTGGCTAATGTTTTTTAAACGCTCACCCCATATCATGCTGGGATCATGGTGGGAGCATGATGGAAGCTTGGTGCCACCTTCTCCCTTGATGTCTCCTTCTACTCAGAGTCACCTCTTGATCTAGCCTTTCCTATAACTTAAAAGGACTAGTGGGTCAAAGAGCAAGCAGATATCAGATTCTAACAGGAGAGCGAACAAGGTTTCTGCTTGCAACCTAGGTCCTTTTTGAAGGTGGTCATCTTTCCCTAAGCTGGAATCAGGGCAAGAGCTTGGCAGAAGCTTGATGCCTTCTTGTCTGATGTCTCTTCGGACTCAGAGCGCCCTCTGTTTAATCCTTTCCCAGAACCACCAAGCAGTACTGGGCCAAAAGGCAGTCAGATATCAGTTCCCAGGAAAAGAGAGAGGAATATCACAGGCTACATGGATTCATGGTTTCGATAGAGGGTCAATTTCGTACTTTGGAGGCACTTACATGTAATGTAGTGAATGAGGTTTCGAGGTTCAAATATGCTCAGTTATCTGCCTGGGCTGCTGCATTAACCCACAAAAGGTACAAAGAAATCTATTAAGAGCTCGAGATGATCATTTTCCCTCCAAGTGTGAAGGTTAAATAAGTGTTACTGGTGTATGGCACAATGCAAGACATTGCAGACTAAGATGTGAAGCCACGGAGATGGCATTGAAATGATGCTTGCACACACTAAAGACACAGGCAAGCATCTATTGGATTCCTTTTGAAGACTGTCATATCCACATCTCACCACAGAAACCACGCCTTTACTATTCATATGGCTTAATAAAACCATTAGTAGCTGACATAGTGCATGGCTGGTCGTACTATCTCCTGCCGAAGTGCGCTTTCCTGACATCAACGTTGTCCATGCTTTCCTGCAGCGTCCTGCCCTTTAGATCTATTGGAAGGTCGTAGCGCATTAGTGTCTCTGAGATTTCCGAAGGAGGAATAGGAAGGAGTGTTTGATTATTCTTGAGCTGGTGGGTTGGTATTAAGGCGTTTCTTTAAAAATCTGTTATTTCCCTGACACATATTGCGGGCTAAGCAGAAAATCCGTAGACGACAGATTACCCAGCACTCCCTATGGATGCTGCTTGTGCAGGTGCGGTGAAATGTGCATAGTTGCTTGACAGTGCCTCCAATAAAAAGGCACGACTTGAACGTGGGACACCATATGCTGAATTGTTGGGATTCCAATGGTGTGTGAAATTGCTTAATATTTTCCTATGATTAAATCCTGCCTACCACAAACTTCACGGTGACCTCCTAAAAACTATACAGCAAGAAAGAATGGCCTTGATTAATTCTTGCAGAAATAAGGTTGATACATGGGTAGAGCGCCTGAAGGTCATGTGAGGACAACAATCTCTGTCTCAAGCTAGAATAGGCACTGCACTACAAAAAGGCACTCGCCAGATCTTATTTTTTCTGACTTTTAGGTGATTCATTATATTTAAAAAAAACTGACAAGAAAACACATACAAACCTCTCATGAGTGTCCAAACAAAGAGGACCATAAATACAAATAGCAATCTTTATTGCTAGGGAATCAGGGGATTGGGAACTTCTCTTTAGCAGAGAAAAGCATATTTTGGTTGGGAAGAACTTCTCAGAAAGACTTTTTTTATTGCTGTACTGTTTGCGAAGATTATTTCTTGTCTCCAAGTGAGCAGATGCCCTTACCATCTTCCATCAGGGACACGGCGGGGGTTTCTGCAACTATAAAACTCATGGCTGCGGGATTTTAATTATGATTTATCTTGTTATAAGCATCTCAACCCCACAGGTACCAGGAACCTGAGAAACTGTGCAAAAGTATTTATGCAAGATTAAACTAATGGCGGAGCTATCGCTACATGATGTCCTTTCGTATATTGAACCTGCTGTAAAATGCACAATTTACTCAGTGTGTTCTAATCCTCTCCACAATATTTACTAAAGGTGTGGTTCAGTAGAGCTATTTGTTCTCTGTTAGTGTTTCTGTGAGCTTATAGATGTTTTTCAGATAGAAGCTAAAAGATTAGCGAATTTAAATTATGATTAAATAAACACATATGAAGAGTTTTCCCATTCGTATGTTTCGGTCTTTGTAGCAACCTAGTACTAGCTTGAATGACAACGTTTGTGGAGAATTCCGTCTGTCGATTGTTTCTCATTAACAAGGTACTACTTGACATTTTGCACATTTAACTATTACACTAGAAAAGTATTTTCCATGTTTTATGAATAAAATAAAGTCTTGTGTCGATAGTGTACTGCAGATGACTGAGAGCACAATTGAACTGGCTAACAATAAATATACTGCCAGGTACAGAAAGATTTTGCTATGATTAAGTGAAACTTACTCTTATAATAGTGATGACTTACAAGTGGTTGAAATACCATCTCTCTTAAATAGATCATGGAATTTGAATAAATAAGCACCTAAGGAATTACAAAAGTGAGTTTGACCAACTTATCAAACAGTTACAAAGACACGGAGTAATACCAGGGTAAGTAATCTATGGTGCCTGACCTACCATAAATACGTCTTGGGCGGTGTAGACCAATTCTAGGCCAATTCACAAAGATAAACCTGCGTGCAGACATCCCAACACCGTAGCTTTATGCTATGCCTAGGTAAAGTCTCCTCCTAGATGCAATTCACTAACTCTGGGTGGAGGTTTTTGTCTAGTGGTGAGAGTACTTTAGTCCACCCCCTTCCGGCAAGAGGGGAGGCATGTACAACTCTGAATATGATGGTGTACTTACTACTGCTAACTTTCTGACCATATTTTAAGTATTTATCACAAAAACGTTGTACAAGTTTTGATAAGGGGAGATCTCGGCATATGCTATGTAGTACTGTGAATTGAAAAGACCAGGAAAGCAGATGCCCCCTGGAAAAAATAAAACACACCTGACAAACATTATTACTGGAAGCACAGAGATAAAGATGTGTGTATGTATTGCTTAATTTGCACATGATTAAGAGTACCTGGTCCCAATTTCCCAAAGGTGCAAAGCCACGGATGCTGTGTCTTATATCAAATACCAAGGCTGTCTAGTCTTAATTCCACCCCATACCTCTTTCATTCACTACCATACTTTGCCTGTCCAGGTGCCACTCTCTTGCAGGTTCTTTTTCATCCCTGCATTCTGCGTTTGTTGCAGTTTGTTCATCCTTCTCTTTCTCTTTCCTTCTCCGCTTTCTGCTTCTTTTCATTTGTTCAGGATTAAATAACAAAAAATATAAGAGCTGATCCCCAAAAGAAGAGTTCCGTTTTGCCTCACCTTCAACCACCGGCTCAAATTAAACAGTGAATACCATAAAAATTCATGTTGGATTTGAGATGTGACGTAGGTTTTTAAAATTCAGTACTAGTTTATATATTTGTATTTGTAATGTATGTGCATCAGTTATGTTTACATTTTTATAATGTGATTTGCATAGGTGTTTGCAGTGTTTACATGTATTATATTAAAATATCTATTATTTCTTTCTGTGTGTGTAATGTGATATATATGGGTGATGCAATGATGAAATTGGTTTTATTTATAGGTGGTCAGACCACTTGGAAGACAAAATATCATTATATGCTCAAGATCTTTTTATATACCTGGAATAGAGGCCACCCCAGGATATCTTTCCTTTAATGTTGCCAATGTATGATATACACTTAGCCATGATAGACTCAACACCATATTATGGAGCAGCTCACCTAGTAGTGCTTAATGATTTGATTCATACTGTTAAACTAGGATCAATGATAGATCTGGAATATGAAGTGGAGCTTTTAGCTCTAGGGGGAGGAATCCCCAGGTCCTTTCCTACATAGGTCATGACTGCACAAGGACATACGTCTGGCGAAGCAAGTGGTTAATGAAACCTGGACATTTTGCAGTACATGCTTGTGAGAAAAGGGCTCTTTTTGGCATGGTTAGCCCCCACTTTTTGTCTGATGTAGCCTAGAAATTGTAGTGTCCAGGGCCCGCTAACCAGGTTCCCTGGGCCAGAGCTCTTTCCCTAAAACTGCTGTGATGCATTGGCACAATTGGATACACCTTTAGCTACCATTAAAAGTCCCTAGTAAAAGGTACTTAGGTACTCAGGGCATGGGGTACTACGGGTAGGCCCCTGAGGGCAGCAGCACTGATTGTGTCACCCTCTAGGGCCATGCATCCAGATGCAACCAGCACTGCCATTGCAGGCTGAGTGTCCTGCTACATACCAAAAACACAAACTCAACAAGGCACTCTGCCTGTGTACCCTGTTCACCATACACTGCATTCACTATGGATAAGACACCCCTCTGGCAGGCCTACCAGCCCTAAGGCAAGGTGCACCATATTATATCTAAGGGCATAGCTGCATGAGAAATATGCTCCCATTGTGTCCTTGCCAACCCTGGAACATCGTGAGTGAACAGAGCAGCCATTTTAAGACATGTGCTGCACATTGTTCAAAACGAGTTTCCCAGCTACATGATAGCCACTCTGAACCCTGGGTTGTTTGGTATTGAATACCTCACAATGATACATCCAAAGTGATACCACTAATGGATTTATCCCTATATTTACCCAGGGGCACCTTAGAGGTGACAACTGCAAAAGCTAACTACCCTGGCATAGCAGCTAACTGGTCCTATCCAGCCACCACCTCCTGACACCCAATTTACAAACCTTGGGGGAAAGATCCGTCTCTCTAGTTTGTAGAAAAATGCCCTTCCTTTGTGGAAGTGCTAACACCCCCTTCCTCAGGAATGTGCACTGCCCTGGCGACGAGCTTCAAAGGGCTTACCGCCTTTGAAACTCGACCCCCAGGCCTGATACTGGCAGCAGATGGTCAACCCCTTTGCAAGCCCCCACATTTGGTGGGAGCAAAGAAGGGAAACTACACAAATAGTAGGAGGAGTGGCCTTACCTGGCACGCAGCACCCCTAAGGTCATTTTGCTTCATCATTCATTTTTATGGGAGGAGAATAGCCTGCCAGGGATAGGTAAGTGACCTTTCCCACAGGACGTGGTCACTGTAGTGGCTGTAGGCAACCAAAGATAGGTGAACCATTGGTCACTACCAGGTTCCTCCTAAAAAGTCCACTAAATTCAGTATTTAGTGGGCATCCCTAGACCAGGAATCCGATTTGATGAACAAAAGAAGACCATCACCAAGAAGCTCCAAGGCATGAGAATCGTGGACCTGCTGCACAAAGAAAAGGCTCCAAACCCTGCCTGCTGCACCCAGGACCCGACAATTGCAATTTAGGAGCTGCTGGACAACTAAAAACACTCTAGAGAACCCCAGACGACATCCAGGTTTCAAAAAACACCCAAGAACTCCCTCCAGAGTTGAGGTACCACTCTGCATCAAGAAGAAACCAGCAACCCAGTGAGGGTCACTTCACTGACCAGAGACTAACTCCTGAACCGGAAGATGCAGCTGGACCCAATATCACACCAAGAACTGTGAGGACAAACCCTGCAAGTGTGCCAAGTTTGGTGGCATTGCACCATTCAGTAGTCAAACTGTACCAATACCCTTGGTCAGACACCAGGAAAACCAGCCCACCGAAGCTGAAAAAGAACAAGGAGGAAGCCCCAGTTGAGGGACTTCAGGAACACCTGGGACCTCCCACCAGATTGCCCCCGTTGTCCTGCAAATAACCCTTAGACCGACTTACCTCCAGTTCCAAAGGGCATTTTTGGGCTAAGCTCATGGCTCACTAATTCACTCCACACCTGGATGCCCTGTGCCCTGCAATGTTGAACCTGCTAAGCCCCAAGGGTTCTCCACCCCTTGCAACCTCGACACTGCAAGGGGACCCTAAGGAACCACTTCTAAACTTACCTCTGAAGTCCATTTCCAAGTGGTCCCTCACAGTGGCCCTGCACCAGCTCCAGAGACCTTCCACCGCTGCTCCGTTTGGAATCGGGAGCCGCCCGAACTTCTCCAGCTGGCACAGTGTGCACACCAATGACCTTAACCAAACTACAAAAGAAGAACTTTGTAAACCAACCGTACGATTTTATATGTATTTTTAAAGGCGACTTTCCATTGATTCCTAAGTGCATAATAACACACAATTTTTTTAATTAAACTTCAAAAGTCATATCTCAAAAAGTACTTAACCAATTTTGATAATCTTGGTCTTAAAAATTATATAAAAATCAGAAGAATTTTTATAACATGGTATCAAATTATTTCTTTGAGTGTGTGAGGTATATGATTGAATCTGCTAGTACAACAAATGCTTTGCACTTTTCCAAGATAGGCCTAACTGCTCGACCAAGCTACCTTAAAAATTAGACCATTAGGTGATCTAGTTTTTTCCCCTGTACACCAACGTGAGGTTGCCTGGACCACCTGCAGAGTGTGCCTAGTTTTGCACACTGCATAGAGGGCTAGCCTCCTACAATGCTACACCTAGATGAGGGTGCAAGGATCCTTCGCCTCTCCTTCGCCACTACCGCACATCCTGCCTACCACCTGCTCGCCACCTGTTGTTCATCTGCTGTTTGCCTTGCTTCCCGCCGAATCACTCGCCACACTATATATGGTCGCAACTACTACCTGCCACCTACTGACAATTCCCTATGTCCTTTTGTCCTCCTGCTGTAGGAGGAAACAGGAGGTCAGTGAGCAGGGCGGGGGATAGAGAACAGGAGCCTTTAGCCCTTCAGCCCCAGGCATCTTAACTTAACTATTACCCCTAGCGATTCAGTGGTTTAGCGCTAGTATAGTCCTGATTTCTACTGAGGGCAGCAAGGGCCAAGCTTAGCCAATGGGCCAATGGGGACAACGGGGACGACGGAGCAATGGAGCAAACATCCTTAACGGGAGGGGTTCAAGGAACAGGAACTGGGCGGCATCGAGGACAGGAAACTGGACTAGGCAGAAAGCAGTCAGTGGGGCTGCAAGAGGTGGGGTGGAGACGTGGAAGCAGCAAGGCTGGGCTGGAGCAAGCAGGCTTAGAGCCGCGGGTCCTGGAGGGTGTGATGGAAGTGCTCAGCTTTATGCTGATGGGGTTTGCCTTACGTGCCAGATCCGACCGCCCCATCCTCCCACCCCCCATCTCCTCCATCCCTTACTTTAAGCAGACCTCCAGAAGAGCTGTGCTGAAAGTCTAACATAAGGACCACAAACAGAGAGTGCTCTTACCCCCCTGGATTAGAAAAACTTCACAAAAGTGAAAGACAGAGAGAGAGAAGAAATAACAAAGAAAAAAAAGAAAATAAATCTAAATGTATGAACCACGGGGAAAATCAAAGAGGGACAAGGAAGCCCAAATGTGCAAAAGCAATTGCCCACACAAATTTAAATAATTGCAATGAGGAGCTTACCACAATAGTAAGAGAACCAGCACTACTAGAGGATATAACTTCCATCGAGGCAACTCAGAATCAGGCATTCCAGGGCATTTAATTAGAGGTACTGTCTTCATCCAATAAAACTGTAATCATATTATGGGAATGGAGTGGATTTGACTCAACATCCCAACAGGCTCCCTAGTGCAATTGCACCAGCTGAAAAGAATATCTGCGCTGTACTGCCACCAAGTGTAGTAAAAACTGACAATTCATCTGTTGACTCAGTTGCCATCCCAATTACAACAGATAACAAATCATAGCACTCACCAAGATCACGTTTATTACAGTCACAGTTGTCCCCTATCCTTTCAGCCAGAAAGGATTGTTCTGCACTAGACAGACAGGGCCTGGGCTCATTAAGCCTGGAGCTTTCCTCAATAGATAACCTTAAAACCAGCAGGACAGGCCTTCAAATGAATAGTATAACATCAGATGACCTAACCTTCTTCAATGATTATGTTAAAAACAATTCAAGGGGAAAAGCAGGAAACCAAATCAATGGTCACGATCTAGACCAGGAGCAAATCGAGAATGATTACCCCCTAGATCTACCTATACTTAGTATCATGAAGATCATGTGCACAACATTGGATTCAATAGCAAATGCGCTCATTATGCAATCCCTAAAACATGATGGCCAACAAGAACTCACTAGGCAATTTACAGTGTCAATAGTGACTATAGATCATAGAATGGCCTCAGTGGAGGGCGCTGTAAGGGAAAATATAAGGATGCAATCCATCCCAGAACACAGGGATAGTCAGAATTGTGTTCCCTTGTTGGAGACACTGTTGAAAGTCCAGATGCTTATAAATGATATCATTGAGGATTGCAGGTCTAACCTCAAAAATCTGCCAAAAGCTGATTTTGTAATTAGAGATCCCGTCCCTAGAAACCTGACAATCAATCCTGAGCCACCACTCCTGGGGCAACAATCTGAGCAACACACAAAATCTTGAGGTTGAACTGAAGATATAATAGAGGAGCTAAGTGTGACCTTCAGGACCACTATAGAGGCACCTTCAACCGATTGAAGAAAGCCACAGAGGGAGAGAAACAACATAAAAGGAAACGTTGAATTCACTGTGAAAAAAGAAAAAGGAATGCTGCCAAAAAACAAAAACACGTGTTACTACAGTCAAAGGTAGCAGGAAAATGTCCAAATATGGTGCACAAGACAATGGACTCAGAGATCCAACAGCAGAGAGTAGGTCAAAGTATTCTGGATGGTAACCTAGGAAAAAAAACAATGAGATGAACTGTGACTTTCTAAATCAATTTCCAGGTCTGCGATGTGATAATAAAACCAGATGCTGGGGGTAAACCGCTAGAGGAACCTAGGAGATCATATAGAGAGGAAAATAACCAATATGAGGGGGCCAAGGCTTTCCAAAGTAAAAATAAGGAGCAGGCAGCTACAATTATATTTGCCCCAGAGTATACTTTGAGAGGGAGTCAAGACAATCTCAATAGGAGTAATATTATATGCCTCATTAATTCCCTCTGTCGGGTTTGCAGCATGTAAGATCAAACAACTTTATTCATACAATTGAAATGGGTCAAGCAATAGAGAATCCACAGAAACAGTCTGGTCTCCTCAAAGATAACACCGTGGTTCAAAATCATACAAGCTTAATGAGGACTTGGGGAATTATCAAAGATCCCCTGGAAAATAAACAGTATCCCTCTATATTTTTAGAATATGCAAGCATGCAATATTTGGAAAGCAAGCACAAGCTCAATCACAGTCTAGGCTTGGTATTACAAGATGCAACACACTCTTATCAGCAGCTCCCTAAACGGCCCAACCTGGCAAACATGAAGTTCTGTATATCTGGCTACATACTACAGAATAAATCTTGCAATGATTCCAAGTCACCACTGAGACCATTGCTGGTAGACCAAGAAGTAAGAAGTCTTCAGATTAAACTGAAATTCATTGTTTGGAAACTAAATCAAGATTGTATTTAAAAATTCTGAGCTGGAATATAGCCAGTTTAAAGTCCAAAATGGAGGATAAGGACTGGTTAAATTTCAAGACAACTGCTGCTTCCAGGAAATATAGACCGTTGACTTAATCGACCTGGAAGGTTACTCCACATTTTATATACCTGCAATCATGCAGCAAAAAGGCAGGCCAGTAGCGGGCCTCATTACTTGGATTAGAAAATCCTTGCTTGAAAACTCTTGAAATAAGTCACACTATACTAAATAAAAACATCCAAACCATCATTCTAAGAAAGAAGGTATGGGTACTAGAGATCATGAACATCTATTTTCCACCAGGCAGTTGGGCCAGACGTTCTCTTGTTTAAAGAGTATCTTTTGAGGAAAAGATTAGAAGAACAACTAACATCACCAGATGAAACTACGCTGGGAGAATGATTTCTCATTTGCAAGAATTGTATGCTGATCCATGGCGATTTTAATACCAAGTTGCATCCCACAATGGGAGATGACTCAATAATTAATATCCCACCATCCCCATAGGGCTCTGCTGCAGCACAAAGAAAGGCGTACTGGTCTTTGAAACACTAGTAGAAGGAGGAATGCACACTTGAAATGGAAGAACCAAATGAGATAAATCCTTAAAATCCACATTTTGAGTTGATGGCAGGCAAAATGTAATAGATTACATCGCAAAAAACATCAAAGCATAGCATTGTATTATCTGCAGGAAAGTATTTGACAGGATAGAAAGTGACAATGATTGGCTCCTTTTGTGGCTGGTTCATCAAAATTAAGGTTCTCTGGTGCTTTTCCCCCCATCAGAACAAGCTGCTTCAAATTGCATTACAATAAAATAAGAGAAACATCATAATGGCTAGTAAGTGTGATTCACATAGCTATACTTTCAGTCAAAAATGGATGGCATTATATTCCACGATTTTAGCACTACCTGAAAATGAGGTGGCACAGCAGTTGCAAAAGTATAAAGAAACGTTAGTTCAAACAATACTGGAAAGAAAAGACAGATCCAGTAACACCCTTGAAAAACTATCACCTCAGGGCCAAGGCTGGTTTGATGAGAAATGCTTAAAGATGAAAAAGGTCTTTCACTGGCCCTAAAGAACCAACATTTGAGTAAAACTAACTTACAAGTTGTAACAACTAATATTTGAAAGCAGGCAGCACTATAAAAGATTGTTAAGGTACAAAAATAAGCTCTACCCGCACAAGCTTTGGAAAAACCTAAATTTTCCTCGGGGAAACTCAAAAGAATTCTGGGAACTCCTTAGATGGGGCTGCGAAGAACTTCCAAGAAATCTGGAACTGAATATTATCCCACAACTTTGAGTTGACTATTTTACTACATTAGACAAAGGAGATGGCAATATCTTTTTGAAAGGACCTAATGATCTACTAGCTCAACATCAGGTGACTCGGGGGGGATTCCAACTCAAGGGAGACAATCCAATCAGTAAAAAGCAGTGGTATTATAGTTCAACAGTACAAAGAGACTAAATACAAAATATTATATCAGCCCATTACAGTCACTGCATAGTCAACCTTAGCATTCAAAATCCAGGGTAAGTCTTGCAACACGTAGCAACTCCAAGATTTCAGTGAAAAGGAATTTGTTCATGCCATTCTGTCACAAAAACCTCATTAGGCAGCAGGCCCAGATAGAATTCCATCAAATATCTACCGCAATCACTTAGCATTAGGGCTACCAATATTAACCCGTTCTTATAACATCTGGTCCTCTGAAGAATTTCCTCCATCATGGAGAAAGTCAATAATTGTGTCCCTACACAAAAAAATTAATATCCAACCACAGGCCGTTTTCTTTGCTTGATAGTGTGGGCATAATCTTTGGTAAACTGATGCTATCCCGCCTAGATCGGTGGATAGAAGAAAGAGACTTAGGGACATACTTATGAAAAGTGGCACTGCAGCTATTGCAACACCACTTTTCTTGCTCCCCTTGGCGACCCCCCTAAAGCCATCATTTGTGCACCGTATTTAATAAATGGTGCACCATGAAGGTAGTTAGGGTACTAGCATCATAATTTTGGATGCTGGTTTGGCGCTTTGCAGGATTGGTGTGAAAATGTTTGATGCTAATCCAGCAAAGCAACCAGAGGCTCATTGTAACAAAATGGGAGCCTCCTTTTAACTCCTGCTCAGAGCAGGCATAAAAAATGCTGAAAAAAATGACGCAAATAAATCTCTTAGATTTCTTTGCACCATTTTTTCAGCCCCTCCTAATGGGGGAACACCCTCTTTGCATACATTACGCCTGGCGCAGGGGGAATATACATCGGAGGTTCCAATCCAATGAGGTGGTAAACAAAGCTGTGTCCTCGCACCAACTCTTTTTAATTGTTATATAAATGATGTCAGTCAAATCCTGAAGGACTTAAACCTCGATGTGCTAAAATTATTCAGCAAGAGCATGCCAATACTGTTTTTCGCTGAAGATGCAGTGCTATTGGCCAGAACAAAAATATTGACAAATTACTTATTGAAAGGTTTTTAGTCCTTTTGCACTACCAGAAAACTGACAATCAACGTTGGGAAAAAAACATTCATGATATTTAACCAAAAACAGAAGCTGTGAGCTACGTTTAAAGTCAATAATAGACCTTTGGATCAGGTAACCATGTATGACTATCTGGGCAGCTGTGTGGATGGAACACTTTCTTGGTCCCGTAGTTATTTTAAAGTAATACCTCCTTGGAAATGCAACCTTGTATGGTGCTAAGATTCACAAAATCCTGTGGCAATCACCCTGTGGGATTGGAACTGATGGCTTACAAAATGAAAGCAAGTGCAGCAACATTATATGGTGCTTAGATCTGGAGATCTAAGAAGACACCAGTAATAGAAACCAGCAAAACAACTTCATAAGATGACTGCTACATCTGTGCCGGGGGGCACCAATGGATGCCATAAGAATAGCTCTACATATAGGAAAATTTAAGACTGTATTGTTTTGGCACCAATAAAATACTGGTTTCACATTTGGTCCAAGGAGTAACTTGCCTGATATAGAGCAACACTAGTAGACTTTATGTAGTTACAAAACTATATAAGTTGCCATGGTTTACACATTTTAGTTTCCATTGGCACAGAAGAAAAAATCATGAAAGCCAGTTTATTCATGGCTATAAAGGCATATTGGAACTATAAAAATCTGATGATATACAACCTACCAGCCCCTTTTATAAAATGTTGTCTATCATTTAATCAATAACATGACCCAGTTAACTTCATTGATAATGTTAGAAATTGGGTCTCTAGTTGGCAGAAGTAAACATCCTTGTCCAAGTTGGGGCCACAATCGTATTCATGGTAAGTCACAACACAACCCAAATTATCCTGTGCACCCTGTGGCAGTTTGGCACAGAGCAGGCAGGCTTAACTTAGAAGGCAATGTGTAAAGTATTTGTGAAATAACTCATACAGTAACAAACTGAAAACACCACAAAAATACACCACACAGATATAGAAAAATAGGTAATATTTATCTGAATAAAACAAGGTCAAAACAATTCCAATCCAATGTCCACAAGCAAAGTTATGAATTTTTGAAGATTAAACCCCACTAAAGCACTTAGAAACACAATAGCTCAAAATGGGGCTATCACAGTGTCATTAACTGAGCTGTTCCTAATAATCTGACGTGACAGGCACAGGTAACGGAGTCACACAGACCTCCAGGCACAGTACCTTTGAAAACAAAGAAACAAAGATGTTGCACGGAGTTGGGAAGTGATGCCTCGCTGGAGCAGGTGCAGCATTAGTTCCTTACGGCATCCGGGGAGGTGAGACGTTGGTTCTGCACTGCGAGACGGGGGTGAGGCATCGGTTCTGTCTGGTTGCAGGGGGAGCTGCTGATGCATCAGTGGCTAGGTGTCAGTTCCTTGTGACCCAGCGGGGTCGATGGATACAGTCGGTCAAGACACAATGGGGGTCATTACGCTCCGACCGCCAGGGCTAAAGTGGCGTCCGTACCGCCAACAGACTGACGGTACGGAGACCCATATTCGCACCGCCGGTGCCGGCGGTTTTCCGCCGTTTTAGCCCCGGCGGTGATAATCCACCAGGGCAGCCCTGGGGATTACGACTCCCCTACCGCCAGTCTGTTTCTGGCGCTTTTCACCGCCAGGAAGAGGCTGGCGGTAAGGGGAGTCCTGGGGCCCCTGGGGGCCCCTGCACTGCCCATGCCACTGGCCTGGGCAGTGCAGGGGGCCCCTAAGAGGGCCCCGTGCAGCTTTACACTGTCTGCATAGCAGACAGTGAAAAGCGCGACGGGTGCAACTGCACCCGTCGCACGGACGCAACACCGCCGGCTCCATTAGGAGCCGGCTCCTATGTTGCGGCCGCATCCCCGCTGGGCCGGCGGGCGTAAACTAGCTTTGCGCCCGCCGGCCCAGCGGGGATGTTGTAATGGGGACCACGGGAGTACGGCTGCATTGGCGGCCGCACGGCGGTTACAGCTTGGCAGGCGGCAGTAGCCGCCCGCCAATGTTGTAATGACCCCCAATGTGTTAACTTCACAGTGTCGCGATCACACTCTAGGACACTGGCAGCATCGCAGTGACATCAGACTTACGTTGCAGGCCACGGTCGTTGCATGCAGTGAGGTCGATGGAGCAGGCAGTAGTGTGGCATTGGGC
Organism: Pleurodeles waltl; assembly: GCF_031143425.1. NCBI lineage: Eukaryota > Metazoa > Chordata > Amphibia > Caudata > Salamandridae > Pleurodeles > Pleurodeles waltl. The sequence continues at coordinate 505,989,797 of NC_090437.1, forward strand.
AGCGATGTGTATGCTGGAGTCGCTGAAGTCGGTCCTGGAGTGGCTGAAGTTGGAAAATTAGCTAGAAGCTAGTAGATGAAGTCTTTCTTGGCACAGACACTTCAGAACAGGAGGCAGGCTCAATCCAAGCCCTTGGAGAGCACTTTTGGGGAAGGCAGAGTTCTTCCAGCAAAGTCAGAAGCCAGCAGGCAGCAGGGCAACAAACAGGGCAACAGTCTTTCTCAGCAAAGCAGTCCTTTGGGCAGCCAGGCAGTTCCTCTGACAGAGTCCAGGTGTAAATCCAGAAGTATCTGATTTGGTGGGGTCAGAGACCCAGTTTACATACCCAAAAATGCCTTTGAAGTGGGAGAGACTTCAAAGAGTGGTTTTGATGTGCACAAATTCCCCTTTCATCCCAGTCCTGTCTGCCAGGATCCTTGTGGGGGGGGTGTTTATCAGTCCTTTGTCTGAGGTCAGGCCACTGGCCTTTGACGTGTACAATAGAGTCCCTGCACCCTTCCTGCCCAGGGAGTGTTATGTGTTTATGGCTGTCTGGGTGCTATGCACAAGGGAAGCTGTCAACCAGCACAGATCAGACGTGGATTGGAGACAGGCTGTAAGGCACGGATGGCAGTAAGCGAAGAGAAATGCCCACTTTCTAAAAGTGGCATTTCTAAAATAGTAATATTAAATCCAATTTCACCAGTAAGCAGGATTTTCTATTACTGTCCTGGCCATACTAAACATTACAGGGCTTCTCCTTCCAGATCAGAATCTACCACTTAAAAGTTTATAACAGCAGTTCTAATGCTGGCCAATGAGAGGGTCAGGCCTCAGATTAGTGTTAAACGAATTTGTGAGTTTTCCCCTACCAGGACATGTAAAACATTTAAGTACAACATGGCACCCTGCCCTATAGGTTACAGAGGGACTACCTTAGGAGTGACTTATATGTAGAAAAAGGGGATTTTAAGGCTTAGCACACAGTTTTAAATGCCGAGTTGAAGTGTCAGTGAAGCTGCACAGACAGGCCTTGCAATGGCACACCTGGGGCATGGTTAAGGGGCTACTTATGTGGGTGGCACAACCAGTGCTGCATGCCCAGTAGTAGCATTTAATTTACAGGCCCTGTTCACCGCTAGAGCACTTTACTAGGGTCTTACAACTAAACTAAGTATGCCTATTGAGTAGGAACTAATGTTACAATGTATAGGAGAGAGAGCACATGCACTTTAGCATTGGTTAGTAGTGGTAAAGTGCACAGAGTCCAAAAACCAACAAAAACAGCTTCAGAAAACTGGATGGAGGCAGGCAAATAGTTGGGGGATGTCTACCCTGAGGCTGTCCGGTCTAGCACACAGGAAGTGATAGATGATGGTGAAGTCCAGTTGAACATGCTGTACTCAGAGGTGGCTATCCACAAACCTAAAGTAACAAATGAATAAATCTACACCTATATGTTTACTCTCACAATTATGAATAACTGTATTACTATTGGCTATTCACCATTTATGAATGTAAAGTTGTTCAAAAGTGTAGATTTAAATGCCCTCTACCCACCCCAAATTCAGGTACTGGAGCCTAATTTATAAATGTGAAGTGGCAACTGTAACTTATCACCAAACAGCAAAGGTCTCTGACAGCAGGGCAAAGATCTCGCTTTGATAAAGTATAGGAAAAGTTTAAAAGATTGTTAAACTTAAAAATAAATTAGGAAAATTGTTTGATAGTAAACATTAATGTAAATTAATTTAAAATATTTATTTTAAATTAAAAACAAAATGAAACATGATAAAGCATTAACTTACTGTTTAATTAAATGTTTAATTATTTTTAATATATTGAATTTAATTACAATAATTTTTCAAAAGATTTACATTTAAAAAAAAAAATCCACCTGAAGTATAAAATGTATATTAATTTATTATGTAGTTAAATTAATCTAAGGTTATGTAGAGAATTATTTTAAATGAATCTATTAAAAAAAAACGTACTGATTTAAAGTTTGGCGAATGTGTATTTAGTCCATTAGGGCAACAAAGTAAAATACTCCATTTCAATGAAGGAGTACACACCCACTAAATGTTGATATGTTCACCTGCCCAGCAGGCATCTCTTGCAATGGCAGGAACTGCCTTCATAGTGATTCCTGGCAATGCATCGAAAGTTTGATAGAGCCTTATGGCAAACATTCAATGTTTTTTCTATTTTCAAAAAGAAAATTCCAAAGTAGTATTTTATTTTTGAAAATAAAAAAAACAATGACCCCCCTCACCATGGGAGTTTTCTCCCATGGCATGTGGGTAATTTTAATGTTTTGACTGTACCTTACTGCCAGGCTTTACCTAGAGGCGAACAACAGCAAAAACCAGCCATTTGTCTACCCACTCTAAATAGGATGGGCAGATAAATGGCCAAAACCTTCAACGGTCCTTAATCTGTTGGGCCATCAGTGTTGTATGTCAACAGGTGGGACAGAGTGGTATACGATGTTGACATTCCAAAGGTCTGCTTGACTCTAAATGAGGCAGGCAGACCTTTGGTTTGACAAACAATGTACTTCATCACCGTTGCTATAGGGAATTATCTCAGCCAAACTATAAATCAGACCCTAAGTTACATTATTGTTACATTTAAAAAGTGTTAACTTATTTTATAATAATCGGATACTTAAGTTATTTCATATATAACTTTATAACGTTAAATAAATATTGATAGTTTTAAACTTTTTAACTACGTTAATTTAATTTAGCATTAATTTCTATGGCCTTTCATTTTAAGCCCTTGTGTCCCTTATGTTCAATAGAAAGGTGTTGCAGCACCCCTAGTACAGTCTTACTCCAGCACAGAGACATATATTGGCAACAGCTTAGAATCTTTTTGGCTGTAGTAGCTATATCAGTTCAGTTTGCGAATATCAACTAGCTTGCTATTTTATGGGCTGGTGCATGCCCCTCTCTAAAGCTAGCCCCCACTTAAAGTCTCTTCACAGCTACCAATCCCCCTTGTCCCTCCCACATTTACTACTAAAATGTGCATCTATGTGTGTAGAGACCTCCTTACATACAAACAGGTGAGGCAAAGGCATAGAGTTTCGAACATAGTTTAGTGAATAGCATTTTGTCATATATCAGTAGTATTATTATAGTACTACTAGACTTACTACAAAAATAAGTTTGTGATCAGGCCCCATGGTATGCATGTTATGAAATTCACTACAGCATATTTCAAGTCACCTTTTGTAAAGAAACTGACTCCCACCAAGGTACATAGTGAACTTTTCAGCCAAAAAAAAGACTGAGTGGCCTTTAATGTGCTTTTTTCATCTAAAGCATTATTTTCTGCTGGGCTAGAAGGAGAATTTAGCACCCTTTACAAACAACTAACTTATTCCATCCCTTAATGTAAACAATTCCAAATCATATCCCTTGATTTGCACAGTGCTTAGTGCTCAAATGCTTCCAGCTAAATTAAAGCTTTGTAATGCATGCATACTATGCGTGGGCCTCATTTATGATTTGGCAGACTAAGGGCTGCTCCATAAATTAGCATAAACCTTTGACCAACAGCCCATCTACTTCAGGACCTTCAGTCAATATACATCAGAATGAAATATGATGCACATTTTTCCTTTTGTAACATCCAGGAAAGACGGGTGATACAAAAAGAGGAAACAAGAAAAATGATCCAACACACTAGGAGAACCCCCCAAGTTCATCAGGGATATTTTCTTAATTTTTTGAGAAACAAAACCCTGCTGCAAGAGTTTGTTTCCGAAAGATAATAGTGTGATGAACCAGGCCTAAACAACATGGGGACTGCTCAAGAAATATGCTTTGCGCTCTCTGCAATGGCTGCACCACCAGGTTCACAGCAGATACTATGATCCCTCGAGGTGATCTCAGAATATGGCTTTTACAATATACAGCCTTAAGGCGGTCTTCTCTCCAATGTTTTGCCTACCTCCTCCACTTTTTGACCTTGTTTGTGCTGGATTTAAGATGCTGGGCACTTTACCTCGGCTATCCAGTGCTAAAGTGCTTGTGCGCTCTCCTTAAAACATAACAATATATATTTATCTCCATTTAGCATATTTAATCTACTTATGAGTTTAGGTGTACATTAAGTGCTACTTATGGCCTTGCAGCACTGATTGTGCCACCCCTTAAGTAGCCCTTTAACTATGTCTCAGGCCTTCCATTGCAGAGACCTTTTTGTGCAGTTTTGCAGTGTCATGACAGCCTGGCAAAATAACCCTTTTGCCTGGCCTACACCTTTTCGTTTTATACATATAGATCGCCCGAAGGTAGGTGTCAGGAATCATGCTTGAACATTTTCTCAAAAGCTGATTGTGCACACTAATAACCAGAATACAGTCTCACATGGCACCCCTGTTTCAACTATTTTTGACATTTGGAGTTTGTTTTCTAGAACATAATTATGCATGGGCTTGTTTGTTCCTAGATTCCTGATTAAAGTGCACCTGCTAGATCAGTTTCACAGCACGCTGATGACTCCTGAATGAAACATGTGAATAACCCATCAAGCTGGCACAATGAGCTCCCCCCAGGAGCATTCCCAAATGACTCATCACAATGAAGGAAACACAAACCATCTGTCAGCACATCCTGAATGACTCATCATAAGGTGATAAAAGCAATCAGCCGCATGGTTCTAAATGACTCATTGCTATATGGTAAACATATTTAGCAATCACAAACATTCTAAATGACTCATCACAGACCAAAGACATAAACTATTTAAACCCTCTCCACCCTTGAACCAACACTTTGCGTTGAGAATACAGAGTCTGGCCAAGCCACCTCAGACCCTCAAAGAGCCTAAGTTTAGAGCATCTACTTACTGCAAGTATTTTCTTCTAAAGACCGGAACCTTCTTCCTCATCTCCCAGACAGCTTAATACCTGTAAGAAACAAGAAAAGACCAGATTAAAAGGTAAACGCTAACTGCAGCACTGCACAGCATGCATTGATAAGAAACAGGAATCAGCACAGGCATGCACCCTCCATGTAGGATTGCACTAGTATCAGGGCGGCATCAGGTGCTCTGAGCCTTGCAGAAAGGAACCGATTTGAAAAAGTCAACTGTTTTGCTGACAATATACCACAAGATGGACTCAGCCACAATTTACATATACATGTTGAATCAGGAGGCACCTCAAGACAAAAGGTGAGATTCTTTTCATAACCTACCAATGTTCTCGCATGCATAGTCAGTTAACTGAGACACAATTTGAATAATAAGTTCTTGTACTAAAACATAATTCTGTATCTGTCTTCAGAAACAGCTCATGACTACCAGCACAACTCTTCATATCACTCCCAAAATATCCAGCAAGTTTCCATCACACCCCCTACAAGAAAATCTTCAGCTGAATACAGGGCCAACTAAAGAACAAGGAAATAAGAGGTGAGTCCTTCAACCCTAAAGGAACGGCTTCTCTTCTCATTAGAGAGCATTCCATGGATTGTGACAGAACTCGGCGCCCATGAATAAAAAGGTTGCCTGGACGATATAGATTCACAGGTCACCGTTCTGGATTTGGCAGCCATGTTGTCTGCCATACAGGTCAAGAATTCCACCATGAAACACAAAATTAACTCTCTTCAATCTCAAGGAGCACAAAAGGTTGAACCTCGCGCATAGGGGAAAATATAAGTTCACAAGTTGCGTCAACTTCCCAATCTTCCACACATCTTCAAGTCATTACCCCAATTCAAGTACAAGATATTTGTGCCAAACAAAAGTTTACAAGAACAGGCTTCTCATTTATTTCTTCACTCCACACTAGCTCTGCATCCAGTGGAACAGAACACTCTACATCCATTTAGAAGACACCTCTGGCGGCCAACCTTGCCCAATGACGTCCCTCAATATATAGATGCCTGCGGGACCTGCACCCAAGGAATGAGGACAACTGCCCCCCCGTGGGCTATTACACCCTATTCCATTCCCTCCCAAACCTTGGTACACTATATCCATGGATTTCATTGTAGAACTCCCTAAGACTTCCTCAAGTCATACTACTATTTTAACCATTATAGATCACCTCTCTAAGACTGCACACCTATTACCTTTGAAAAAACTCCCCACAGCTCTGGGGTGTGTGCACATCTTCATGCAAAATATAGTACAGTTACATGGTTTACTTTCTGTAATTATTGCCAATCGGGGTTTCCAATTCATAGCTAAATTTTGGTCAGCAATGTGTACATCAATAGGAATAGAAACATGACTATCATCAAGCTATCACCCACAAACAGATGGTCAGACCGAGCGCCTGAACCAGACCATGGAGCAATTTGTATGTTGCCTTCTACTCACTAGCAATCAGGTTTGGTCAGACCTGTGTATGGGAAGTAGAATTTGCCTACAATAATTTAGAACATAGCTCTACACACAGGCATGTCATCATTCTATTGCTTGACTGGAAGCCACCCACGCATGACTCCATGGTTGGAAACAACATTACAGTGCCAGCAGTTGCTGAGTATCATGAACAAATTAAAAACGTATACACACAGCCCAACAGCAACTAGCACAAGCCAAGAAAACATACAAACATAATGCAGATAAACACCGCAAAAATGTACCAACATATAAAAGTGGAGATAAAGGCCCTCATTATGAACACGGCGGTGTTTACCGCTGTGTTCATGCTGGCGGTCATTTCACTGACCGCCAGCCCCCCTGGGACCCTGCCGGCCACATAAAGAACATTCTGCTGGGCTGGCGGCGGAAACATGGTTTCCGCCAACCCGCCCAGCAGAATGCATGGCAGGGACATTGCCGGCGGCTCCACATGGAGCTGCCGTCAATGCCTCTGTGTGGCTGGTGCAGCTGCACCAGTCACGCAGATCACTGCCCGTAAATCGGGCAGTGACCTGAGTGATGGGGCACTGCACAGGGGCCCCTGCACTGCCCATGCCAAGTGCACCACTTCCACCAGCCTTTCCCTAGCGGGGGATGCCGTCAGGGAAAGGCTGGTGCCAGAAGGGATCATTATCCGAGGGGCAGCACTGCTTGCAGCACTGTCCGGTCGGACAATGATTCCCTCCACCATCAGGCTGCCTGTTGGCGGCAGCCTGGTGGTGGAGGAGGGCCGCCTATGGCGGCCCTCCCTGTGTTCTTTATATGGCGGTCTGAACCGCCAGGGATCATAATGACCCCCAAAGTGTGGTTGTCCACAAAAAAACCTGCAATTATCAGAGACAAAACAACTATTGCTATGCTGTATTGGTCCATTTACCATTAGTCAGGACACTGACCCCGTAGCGATAAAGTTGACATTAAGTCTAACCATAAAAGTACATCCAGTATTCCACACATCGCTACTCAAGCCTTGGAATCCCACGACTTGAAAAAATGACACTCCACCACCTTTTTCAGTAGAAGGTCATGATGTCAATGAATTCTGGAAAATACTTGATTCCAAACACATTCAATGGGAATTGCAGTATTTAGTAGATTAGGTAGGTTTTGGCCCCGAAAACAGGTCCTGGGAGCCACTCTCTCACATCCTGAAAAACCCAAACTCATTGACAGTGTTAGTAACACTTCTAAGAGGGATGTACTGTCAGGAATCATGCTTGTACATTTTCCCGAAAGCTAATGGTTCTCAGTAATAACCAGAATACAGTCTCACATGGCACCCCTGTTTTAACTCTGTTTGACACTTGGAGTTTGTTTTCCAGAACATAATTATGCGTGGACTTGTTTGTTCCTAGTTTCCTGTTTAAAGTGAATCTGCTAGATCAGTTTCATAGCACACTGATGACTCATGAAAGAAACATGTGCAGAACCAATCAAGCCTGCACAATGAGCTCCCCCTCCAGCATTCCAAAATGACTCATCATAATGAAGTATACACAAACCATCTGTCACCACATCCTGAATGACTCATCATAAGGTGATAAAAGCAATCAGCCACATCATTCTAAATGACTCATCACCAGATGGTAAACAAATTCAGTAATCAGAAACATTCTAAAAGACTCATCACAGACAAAAAACATGATCTATTTGAACCGGCTCCACCCTTGAACCAACGCTTTGTGCTGGGAATCCAGAAACTGGCTATGCCTCCTTGGACGCTCAAAGAACCTGAGTTCAGAGCATCTATTTAATGCAAGTGTTTTTTTTCCAAAGACTGGATTCTTCTTCCTCAGCTCCAGGAGAGCTTGACGCCTGTAGAAAACAAGAAATTATAAGATTAAATGGTAAACGCTAACCGCAGTGCTGTGCAGCATACATTCATAAGAAAGAGAAATCAGCACCAGCACGCCTCCCCTGTTGGATTGCACTAGTATCAGGGAGGAATCAGGTGCTATCAGCCTTGCAGAAAGAAATCAATTTGAAAAAGCCAACTATTTCACTGACAATATACCACGACCAGATTGACTCGGCCACAATTTTTATATACACATTAAATCAAGAGGCACTTCAAGACAAAAGGTGAGATTATTTTCATAGCGCACCAGTAAGTTAGTAGTGGGAAAATGTTCTTGCATGCATAGTCAGTTTACTGAAACACAATTTAAATAATAAGTTCTTGTACTGAAACAAAATTCTGTATTTGTCCCTAGAAACAACTCATTCTCACGACTACCAGCACCACTCTTCATATTACTCTCACAATATCCAGTAAGTTCCCATCACGCTTGCTACAAGAAAATCTTTAGCTGGATAGAGTGCCAGCTAAAGAACAAAGAGATAAGAGATGAGTCCCTATTGTCACTGCAACCCAAAAGGAATGGCTTCTCTTCTCAGGTAAGATTATTCTATTGATCCTGACAGTAGGCCCTTGGCAAACATTTGGGCAAGGTACAATATATTTAAAAGGAAGGACATGTACTTTTAAGATTTACATGTCCTGGTAGTGAAAAACTCCCAAAGTATTTTTCCAATACAGAAAGGCCAATCTTTACCATAGGATAAAATTGGGATTTCCTTAGTATATTCTATAAGTGTAATTAATGTTCTAGGAGAGATATGTTTTTGATTTTGGTGTCTCAGGAATAAGGATTCAAAATCATAACCTATGATAAAGTCGGAATTGAAATTGTAATTCTGCAAATGACACTTTTAGAAAGTTGGCTTTTTCTTACTTTAGCCATTTAGTGCCTGCTGCCTGTCTCCGATAAATTGCCTGGAGTGGGTGATAGCTGTGCTTTGTGTATTTCCCTTAGAGAGCCACACACAATGGGAGCTTAGGTTTGACTTGATGGGTCTTGATGAGCCATCCTTACAGAATGGGATGGAGGAGCTGGCCTGCTCAGCCTCACTCACACCTGGGTAGGCTGCATCCCCACACAAAGGGCTGCATAACCCCTCTGGTGAGTCTGGAACCACTGCAAGAAGGGCAGGACCTCCGTGCACATCAAAGAGTTGTTGGTTTCTCTTAGCGCCTAGATTGGGCTCCTTTATTTTAGCTTAAGGCTGCAACTTGTGCCCTTTCACCTCTAAACTCATTTTATTTGTTTATACATTTTAATATATTTTAGCATGGATTGCATTCAACAGGATTGTTTTATATTGTTTTCACCTGCCTTTCTCCGAAAGCATTGTTGTCAGTTCCTTTGCACGACATTTAATTCTGTACTCTGCTGAAGGATGTCTTTGCACACAATAATTTACTTGTTCTTTCTGGCCCAAAACTTATGGAGTCAAGCCTCAAACCCTAGACATATTTTCACATCAGGCATGTTCTCAGAACACAGCACTTTTTGTCATATAAATACCACACAGGCCGAAGAAGGGTAGAGAGGACATTCCAGCCAGTCAGCCATCTTATGCTATGTGCCACTTCATTGACAGCTTTGCTGATCTTGGCCTTGTATTTCCAGACAACTGGTTGGACTGCTTGCAGACCTATTTGTCAGTTATGGGGTCAGGGCTCCTTTCATGGACTAATACAGGTAGAAAGGCTAATACTGATATGTTCTCATGTTAGGTGGTAGGTTGTAAGTAGGAATTGTTAGAGTTAAAATTAGATTCATGATTATGTCAGGATGTTGGGACTGTTTACATGTTATACTCTAATGGTTACAATCATCACTGTATTATTTTTCATCTTCCTAATAATTGCAGCCCTTGCCTTTTATCATAGAATGCAGTTGCTTCAATAAAGGCATTGAAACCTATCCTGCATTTCTTTGTCTGCCTGCGCATGTGTGAGACTTCGTGCAAATGAGAGGAAAGAGTAAGATCTGTTCCACCACGACTTACCTGAGAAGTCAGAGTGTCATGTTTTTAGGCCGCCACAAATCTCCTTTACTTTTTAGGTTTAGGTGAGGTGCTTGTAGCTATCCAACAAGTTCAGGCCAATAGCTTCCAGTTGGTGTGGGACTGACTCAGTCACTCACACACGGTGGTGCTGCCATCCAAGACCAAGCAGTCTTACCATCATGGTAGGAGTTCTACCACAATAGGCCTGTCTTTGAAGTCTCCCCTACTTCAAAGTCCACCTGGGTGTGAGTATTGGACCTCTGACACCTCCAACTCAGTACACGTATGCACCTATGAGTACTCTAACAGGAAGGACTGCTGTGCTGCTGAAGGACTGCCACTCTGTTGGACTGCTGCTTTGCTGGACTCCCGCCTTGCCATGCTGCCTGCTGTCCCTCTGCCTGGGTGAGAAGGACTGGACCAGCATCACTTGAACCCAGAGTGACTGCAAGGACCAGCCTGATTTGAAGTCTCCGCACATAAAAGACTTCTAATCAACCTACTGCTGCACCTGGACTCTGCCATCTGTGAGTCTGTCCTGCCAAGTGTGCTACCCCAGTCCTGGACCCTTGTGAGTGAAGCCTAAGGTGCTTGCTCCAGCAGAACGACCCCATCTCCAACAGTATATGGTCAGAACCTGTACATCTCCACCATTGTGTGGACAGAGCCAGCACCTCGTCTTCAGAACGAGCACTGCAGGGTTTTCTTCCATGCAAGGCCACTGCCTCCTCGCTGATGACAGCATTGGCGAAGACCCCAAACTCCGCATTGCAGCCACTGTGCTTACCTGAATCAGCTCATCGTCTCAACGTGGGTGCAGCCGGCAACCACACCCAGGCTCCATCGCATCTCGGAACAGATGCATCGCCATGGCTGCATGGAGAATTTTGACGCATCTCCTTGACTGCATGGGGAAAATCAATGCATCTCCTCAACAGCATGGTCCAGTGCCAACACAACACTCCCACACCAGGATTTTAAGGTACTTTGGTCCCTGGAGCATGGCCATGCTCCATTGTGGTCAGGCTTAACTTTAGGCTTTGTCCCAGTCTAGCCGAGTTGACACTTCTTGTTTCTAGGTGCTATTTTAAGTTAGTTTAAAAAAAACTCATATCTTAAGTTCTACTTATTGGATTTTTGTCATTTTGGTCCTGTTTTATTTATAACATTTTGCTCTATTTTTCTAACCTGGTGTGGAATCTTTGTGTGTGGCATTGTCACTGTTTTACTGTTTGAAGTGTTGCATAAATACTTACCACACTGCCTCTAAGCTAACCCAAACTGCTCTGTGCCAAGCTACCAGAGGGTGAGGAAAGGTTAATTTAGGGTTTGCCTGACACTTACCCTGGCTAGGATTGTGGTTGCTGCTTGACCAATGTTAACACCCCAGTCAACCAACACCCATTTTTTAACAATGGTGAACAGTTGTATCCCAAAAGAATGCAGACCATAATATCAGCTGTTCTCTTGGGCTGGTGGGTTGTCCACCAGGGTGGAAATGACCATCTTTGTCTCTAAGGAAATTAAACATTCTTTTATGCCATTCATTAAAATGCCTTTTCAAACAAATTTGTCATCATTAAAGTATCTCTGCTTTTTGTAAAAAAAATGCGATCCATCTTTAATATAACTTGTTTTTAGCAAACATGTGCTTACATTTTATAACTTTGTTCATTTTTTGTGAAAACAACGCAAAGCCTTAGCAGCTTTGTATTACAGCTAAAACTAAGGGGTCTGTTACAAGTGGCTTATATTGTTGCTGTAACTGGAGTTAGAGGCAGTGCTACTGTAATTATGCTTCAGAGGACCAAATTATTCGGCAAGAGTGACTAAATTATGCATCAAGAAAAGGCAAAGTATATGGCGTAATGCAACACATTTTGTGATGGTATTGTTTCATTAGTGATTCATTTTACACCTAGTAACAGTGTCTGAAAAAAAGGTTCACCTTAACTAGCACCAGTTTACTACCCAATACAGCAAAAAGCAACTGAAATATGACAAGTCAACCCGTGCAATAAGCCTTCTAATGCGCAGGAATCCATATGTTTTGTAACTCTTGATCAGTTTGGCTAGAAACAAAATGTTTTTGGGGGAAAAATCTGCAGACTATGCAGCAGATGATCGATTATGTGGTAAAGGCGGCAAATCCATAATTATTCAAAAAACGTACCAGCCGCAGAATCACATAATTCCAGTGTCCTTCTTCAAAAGCCTATTAGAAATTACAAGTTGTGTTGAATATCTTGGGTGTTAGAAGCAAGGGTATTTATTTAAATAAGCAACATAAATTACAATTAATTTGGTATTTTTTATTTTAATATTTAGCATGTTTTTATTTTTTAAAAGAGTTTTTTTAAATATGGGTTCCAACCAGTGCCCTACATTGTTCATCTGACCACTTACCCTGTTATTGTTTGCCATGCTTCTTTCTGTCTCATTACCACTATTACAATTCATTGCGGTGTGGTACGGTGCAGAGATGTGTTTTATGCAAATGAACACCCGTAGTTTCTTCACAAGAGTGGGGAAGCGTCACCCACCCACCTGTTCCGAGCCACGCAGTAAAAAATAAAATGGCAATGAAAAGATTTCATTGCCATTTTATTTTTACCAGTGCATCACACACCAACCCAGGGATATGGGCTGGAGCAGTGGCGTGACTGGACACTCCAAAGTGTGCATGTCACTTTGGCCAGCTGTTTTGGCTGCCAAAGTGACAAGCGCACTTTGAATGTTACCACTCAGTTGTCTTAAGACAGCTGGGTGTAGACCAAGCACAGGCCTATAGGGCCCGAAGGAGCTTTCAGCAAGACCACCCCATCCATTCCAGGCACTTCTCTCATGCTGGTTAACAGAGCATGAGAGTAGCATCTGGATTTGTTAGGGCAGCTGTTCCGGCACCGGAGAAGGAGAAAAGCATCAAGAAGGATGCACAACCTGTGGGTATGTGCATTTTTTAAAATTTTGAATGAGTAACACATGTGCGTAATGCATGTAAGTGTGTAATTCATGTATGTTTAGAGGTTGTGTTTATTTTGTAGTTAGTGTTGTGGTCTTTTTTAGGCTTTTGGAGGGAGGGGAAATGTACTTATGGGTTTTGGGGTGAGTGGGTGTTTTAACTTTTTTGGGAAGTGGTGAGGCTTTTTACTTGCACCACCACTTTCAAAGGGTACAAGCCACCCCTGCAAATGAACAGCATAGTGTTGGAAAGGGGTGCTTTTTTCTCGATACAACAGAGCCTGCTGCATCTCTAAACCCCTTTGGCCACACTGCCATAGAACAAGATCTCTCACTGGGGAGGAGAAGCAGTTTGCTGTTGAGCTCGGAGAGCATATCGGTCTCTAGCACAGAATTTATTAGTAGCACCCTTCCATCAGCAGGTAGGTTCTAGTGGCGTGCGCAGAAAGATGCTGACTTTTTTGGTTGTTGGGTGATTAGCTCTAGAGGCCCAATGCCATAAGCAAGAGCATGAGCCTGAGGCACAGTGAACTCCCCAGTGACCACCATTAATGGGATCAGTTCAAATATGAAACTACTCACTTCCTTAGAATCCTAGAACATTCTGGAAACTACATTTTTCTTTCTTTCCTCCATACTATGACGTTCATTTAGTAGATCTACCAAGCAGCTTCTACTGTAAATTGTCATAGTCCTAAACTCCTGATTCTTCATAATAGTGGTTCTCAATCGATCAATGTGGCAGAATAGTTTGAAGATACTTTATTTAGAATAATTCGTCAGGCTAATAGTCTTGTATGTTATTACAATTTAAACTTTGTCAAGTTTGAAATTACTCAAATATCATTGAGGTGGAAGTGAGGTGAATTTCTGAATTTGGTGGTATCTCAAGAGAATGACTATTTCATAATGTGTTGTTTGCTTACCATTGGTGTATACAAGTGCATAATTTGCACTGTTAACTGAACTTTTCTTAGAAACAGTAGAAGTGTTTTTTGTGATGTAAGTAAGGCAAGTGGTCTGGAAATGGATTTGCCCATGAAGGGAGCCTGCAATATAATAGTAGGATAGTCATACCACAGTCATATTCATAAGTACTTTATATAAAATGTGCATTGCATACTGTGTATACGGTCTGATGTTGGAATGACTGATTACAAACATTCACATGTACTCACACTGAATCTCAGCATACCAAACGTAGGCATGTGAGTCACCTGATGAGGGATATTCGAGTCAGCACCAAATAACACAGACACCAGTTTTATTTGTGTATTTATTTGAATTCTGGCTGAGTGCTACAAACCTCAAAATTTCCAGGGCTTGAAAATATACTTTGTAGATAGCCTATTCCAGCTCCAGGATAGGATTTAATTTTTATGGCAAAGCAGTGGTGACACATTATACTCAATCTCTTTACATCTATGACTAGTTGAGCTTGTTGAACCAAGGTCAATCAAGGTTATGGGATTACCTGTTTCCTATGATGGAGTGTAGCTATTATAATCAAAATTAACATGAAATGTTTGCAAATTAATGCATAATGATGCCGCATAGAAATTATATTAATGTGCTTTTATTAAACGTGTGTTTGAAATGTGCCCACAGGGAGTGGCCGCCACATATACGATGATAAATGAAACTGACTAATAATGAAATATTAATGTACTAATGTATGATTTTGTACTAGTATTAAGGGTTATACGTTAAGGTTTTGCTAATTAATCACTAGGCCTTAGTTAGCGTGAGTCGGGGCCTTGCTGCCCGGTTTCATATTAAATGTGTTTTTCTATCGTGCAATGTGCTGACTTTCTGAAGGACATGTAGTCGTACTTTTCCAGAAGTTAGAAGATGTGTAACCGTAGTAAATTCTTTCTCATGAGACTCGACTTGCTCAAGGAGACATTCTTGCCGAATGCAACAGTGTAAACTTGCAACAGGTACAAGGTCGCCTGAACTGGTATAGACAATGGAACTACTGACTGGGTCTGTGAGAGGACTGCGAGAACATGAAGTTGTACCTGACATTCTACCAGTTGGGGACATCAATTACTGAAGCCAGTAAACTACGTGAAAACTGTTATGAGGTGACAATCTTAATGAGGCGACAAGTAAACCATTGGATGGAGATAATGGTGCACCTAAACTTGCCCAATTAGAAGTTAGGGGATTGTACAACAAGTTCGATATAATTCGTGGACACAAGGGAAAATCAGCCATTAGGAGCCATTGTATGCCATTCCTGAGCCATTACGTGCCTTTGCTATTGCCTAGACACTTTGCCACTCTGTCTTAAAGACTTTGCGGTTCAATTCTTCAAACCATCCTTGCTTTGCCTTGCCTGATTCATACTTTTCCTCCTTATGAGGGAAGTGTCCCTTATTGCCCGTCTTTCTGAACTTTGCTGTGTTTTCTGGCTGATGGCAAATCAACTGCTGTCCTGAGGACGAAGACTGACTCTGTATGCTGACCCATTATGGAGGGTAACTATATGATGATTGTAATTGTCTGTTTGCCTTTCCTTTCTAGGTACCAACTGCTTACTTTTGTTAGAGACCATAGCTAGATGTTTTCTAAATTTGTGTTGCTAAATTGTTTTGTATGGAGCCCAACATGCTAATGCTGATTCAAGGTTAGTTTAGGAGTTCACTAAACGGATGCAAATAGACAAAATGACTGATACAATGCTTTGTTGAATAATGCGCTAATGATACTCTGCTATGATTAACTCATGTTGACGTCGTGCTTTGTTCTAATGTTTATGATCTTTGCTTTGATGAAATCTTATTCGAGTTGTCACAATATAACAGTATTGATGTGTTTTATGGTTTTGAGATGAATGAACTTGCTAGTAGATTGTAACAAATAGGGAATAAATATCGAAATCCTTACAACTTCTGTGTGGTTATTCATGACTGAAAGCTCATGGGGTGTCCCTATTCTCATAAATGTCTTTATTTAGATTAAATCAATTTGTGGTGGTAAATATTGATGATGTTACTGATCTATTGATTGGTATGTTGATTAATTGTCTCGTCCTAAGTTGTCTTCAATCAGGGTCAAAAGATTAATTGGCCTAAAACTAGTAACTCAGTAAATTATCTAGTAAGGGACGCGTTATCACCTATGCAGTCATTTTCCCTCTGCAGAAACATCAGCACCTCTACCTGCTAAATAATGTGAAATGGTGGATTCTGTGTTTCACAGTATACAATATATATTGGCACTACTGGATTTAGAATGTGATGAATCTCTGGGTTGGGTGAGTTGGTTCACTCTTACGTTTTCACCCGTTTCTTCACATACAGGATAAATGAAAGCATTAATCTCTCATGAGAGCTCCTCTGATGTTTTCATTACGTAGTTAAGTGAGCGTAGGTACTTCGAAATTGGTGATGTGGCACAGATGGAGAAAATGGCATCCAGATGTGTTCTAGATCTTGTCCTGAGGGGGACATTTAATGATATTAGGTCAGTGTTCCTTACTTTTTCAGAGGGCCTTGGCTACAGTTGGTGACAGTTAATTCTAGCTAAGGATCATAGGATGTTTATGACTGTACAGATTTTCCGAATCAGTTTTTCCACCTGCGGCTATTATTGGACCTGAAGGGATGAAAGCAGCCGTCCACTGATGTCCTAAAGAACCACCTCATATGAGTTCAATTGAAATGATAACAGTTTACTGCTCATCAATACAGTATACATGATGCAGTAGAGATAGCCATGACGTGATAATAGCACACTTCCAGAAACTTAGGTTTTATACATACTGCATCACTTTTTCCAAAACCTTAATTAACTCGGGCTGAGCAAAAAGTCTAGGCTCATATTTCTTTCATAGTTGGCATTGACAGGAAGACAGTAGTTCCAGCTTCAGACATCATATGCCAGAACTCAAAACGTAGCTAGCTTTCACTTATGCACTGGGCGAAATCCTTGCACACTCAGCCACATCAGCTCAAAAAAACATGTGGAAGAGCTGCAGTGGCAGATTAATGTCTTTCTCCCCAGGTAGCGTACACTCACCATTTCCTGATCAGCTCGCCTATCTTGACAATGTAAGAGACACAAAACACCTGTCAGAGTTACCATTATCTTTTGACAATACTTGAAATCTAATGCCGTTCAATCCATATCTGTTGAAGGACTCTGACCCTGTTATCTTAATTATTCTTGCACTGATTCTGAGGATGGTGTGCCAGAGGAGAACACAGGTTATAGAACCTTACAGAGGGGGACATTAGAAGTAACATTAACTTTAAGTTTTCCAGACATATTTAAACCTTTTGGTACATCACGTTTTATTTTTCCAAGCTCTACATGCAAAAATGCCAGCTTTAAGTTGTTCTCAAGAACATCACCTTTGTGCTTTAAGCATTCTCTATATAGTCAGTTAACTTTTTAGTCAAACAAATTTCTACCTACTGCACAGGATGCAGAGATATTTTCCTCATCCTCCAACTCCCCATCCACTTGCTTTCCCCACTTCCATGATTATTTTATTGATCACTCCACTAATTGGTGCAAAACACTTACAGCAGGAGACATCAGTGGTGAAGTCAGTCGAGAACGCTTCAAGGAATAACAGAGAAAAAATAACCTTAGAAAAAACAACTGGGGATGCTAGTCACGTAATAACTTCTGAAACAGAGAATATGTTATTACATGATTGAGACTGATAGTAGATAGAGCACGGCAAAGTACTAAATGGGTAATGTGTAGTCTCCTTTTATGGGACTGTGTCCCTTTATGATGCCAAAGGAGAATGTTTTGTGGAGTCTGCTCCATACAGGAAAGTTCTCTTCGATATTCAACAAAAGCTATCCAATGACTTACCACATTATCCAATGTCCGGTTTTGTTAGATAGAGTAATAGTTTCTGTCTATCCATATGATTAAATTCATGGTGTTCAGCTACTGTACAATGACTCAAGTTATAGTATTCCAGAGTTCATGCTGGATAGGACTTTTCCAACTTGAACAAAGTTTGGCTGACTAAGCATCTTGCTCTTCAGCCTTTGAGGGGTGTGTATACCTGGTATCAATGGTGGGTTAGGCTGACTTGCATCTTCCATGGAAGAAACCCAATGGCAGACAGCTTGCTTCTTTTGATATGTGCGTATTCTTTGCATCATCAGTTCACATTGGCTCATGAAGGTGTATGTAGCATGTAGTTGTGCTGCGTTGATAGGTTAGTATTCTTTTTGTGCCAGGGAGGATGGTTTGATCTGTACCTTGAGCAGTTGAGTTCCTTGACAAAGTTACAATCAGAGCAAGAGTAGTAATTACAGAACTTAAACACGCTTTTATCAGAATCAATATTCCCTCTGGCCACAACACAAAGACCATTTCTTCCCCATACACATCCTCAGACTCTGGCCTTCCTACAACTCAAAACCTGAGCAAGCAGCTTAGAAAGGCACAGGAGGGAAAAGAACATTTGCAGACTGGGCCATGTGAGGCAATATTAACTCCAAGCTTTGCAGAAATATTTAAATCATTCATCACATTACATTCTAAATTTTACAGTTGGACAAAAATATATTCTTTGGGTGATGTGAGCTCAAAATGTAATTTTTTCACCTCCAAACAGCCTGCACGTAGTGGTTTGGCTTTAATATCAATTAAAGGGCAGCTTTTGCAAAGGATGAGAACACTTTTCTCCCTCTCTACCACTGCTCTCCCTGTTCCTCCTCTATTCCTGTTCAATCTTCTCTTTCGTTACTTTGTGGATTATTCCTCTCAATGGAATGAAAATGTTACAACAAAAGTCATTCATGGCACTTCCGACTTTGTTGGTTTAGAAGAAGCTAGACAACCAATGTAAGAAGTTGGGTTATTGGCTGAACTGGATGTATGTCCCACTCAGGCAACAACCACAATCCTTGTCAGGATGAGCCAATACAAGTCATTTAATAAACCTCTGCTTAACCCACTGGTATCTTGGCAGAAAAGCAGTCAAGCCTAACTTAGAAGCAATGTGTTTAGTATTTATACAGCACACAAACATCAATAAAATAAAAAAAACACACAAGAAAAATCCCAAACTAATTAAGAAAAATAGAGCAAATTGTAATAAATAAAATGATATCCGATGATAAAAATCAAATCAGTAGAACCGGAGATGTGCAATTTCAATGATTTTGGTGACGATAACTTTTAGAAGCAGAAAGGGACAACTGCAGTTATCTGGTTACATTAAACTGGGACAAGCCACAACTTCAGGCAGTGTCAGTTCAGATGAGGCAGCTAATCAGGAACTGCAATGTGAGGTACTGCACTGAGGTCCTGCATTGAGTTGCTTCGCAATATTAGATAGGCAGTTACGAAGGAAGGAGTACACTCTGATGCCAGCCAAGGGATCAGGATCTTTAGACCCAATTCTTGGGCATCAGGAACTCACATCTGTAGAGGTCAGCATGTCTCAGGCCGGTCCAAGCAGGTCTAGGGCAGCTGGTTAGCTGGGCAATTGCAGGGAGGCCTCTGGAGCTTGTTTTATCCCTGTAGCTCAGATAGGGAGGTCAGCAAAATCACTCTTGGAGCCACTTAAGTTGGCTTGGGATGAAAGGAGCTAGTCCAGTCTTTCTTCTCAGAGAGCAAGGCAGTCCCCAAGCAGCAAGGTAGCACTCAAGTAGCAGACGGGCAGCCCTTTGATGACAGGGTAACTCTTTTTCTGTAAAGTCCACAGGTCCAGGAGTATACTGAAGAGGGGTTTTGAGGTTCCAATATTTATACCTGGTGCCACTCTTTATATGTGGGGGGGACACCCTGTCCCGCCTCCACACTTCACTGTGTAATGGTCTTCCCTTTCCCTGTCAAGGCTCCAAAAAGTCGTGGGTGTCAAAAGGCTGGTGACAGGTTCATTTGTGTGTTCAGGCAAGCCATTTGAAGTTCAAGTGGTGCATGGATCAGTTCCACCCCCAGCTTTCCTGGCAGGAAGGCCCATCCTGCCACAGCTAGGGCCAGATGTAGGAAACGTTTGCGAGTCACAAATGGGTCGCAGCGCTATTTGCGACCTTGCAAAAAGCAAAATGGTATGTACCAATGCCATATCGGAGTTCCAAATAGCGATGCGACCCATTACCGACTCGCAAAAATTGCAACCTGATTTTGCGACTCACAATTACGAGTCTCAAACCAAATGCACAAGCCAGTCGCAAATTGCGACTAGTCGCAAAAAGCCCGTTTTGCACACCCAGATTAGCACTGATTCCAAACAGGTGGTAACCAGAACCAAAGTATAAAAGGAGACCCAGAAGGCATCTGGCTTTCTCACAATGGCTGCACTATACATGATTGCATGGAGGAGGAGAGTCCAGGCTGCCCAGCAGAGGAGGAGGAGGCAGAGACAAGAGAGGATATACCGAACAAGGCAGACACTATTTCAACAAACTGAGGATGAGATATATGATAAATACAGACTGAGCAGCGCAGTTATCCTAGAGATCATTGAACTGCTGAAACCTCAGCTTGAATGCCAGACAATGCGCAGCTGCGCTATCCCCACACA
This sequence comes from Pleurodeles waltl, assembly GCF_031143425.1. Taxonomy (NCBI): domain Eukaryota; kingdom Metazoa; phylum Chordata; class Amphibia; order Caudata; family Salamandridae; genus Pleurodeles; species Pleurodeles waltl. The sequence continues at coordinate 506,010,495 of NC_090437.1, forward strand.
TGTGCAAGTGCTCTGCTCATTGCACCTCTTGGCCTCGGGTAGCTATCAGGGGGTGATTGCAGTGGCAGGTGGGGTATCCCAAAGTGCCCTCTCAAGATTCTTCAGACGTTTCTTAGAAGCCATAGTCGCACACATGTCCAGATATATATACCTTCCCAGGAATGAGGCGGAAATTAACAGCACCCAGTTGAACTTCTACAGTATTGCCAACTTCCCCCATGTAATAGGGTGTGTGGATGGGACACATATACCAATGTGCCCACCAGCAAATCTGGAATATGTGTTCCACAATAGGAAATGTACCCACTCACTAAACATCCAGGTGGTATGTGACGCCCATAATGTCATTACTGACATTGTGGCTAAATATCCAGGAAGTACACATGATGCATACATATTCAGGCACAGTGGGATACACCAACGCCTAGAACATGGGGAGTTTGGGGAAGGATATTTATTAGGTACTGTTGAGTACACTCTGATGCCTTAAATACTTGTCACTGTGTAACCCTGTGATGCCCTGCTAATGTTGCCTCATTTGTCACACAGGTGACGATGCATATGCCCTGAGACCATGGATACTCACCCCATACCTAACACCTGGCAATCAGAATGAGAGGCGATACAACATAGGACATCGGCGGACCAGAGCTGTCATAGAGAGGACGTTCAGCTTGTTGAAGTCACAGTTACGATGCCTGCACAAAAGTGGAGGGGCACTCCAGTATGCCCCAGAAACTGCATGCAAGAACGTTGCAACTTGTGCCATCCTACACAACATTGCCACCAGACGTGGGCTATATCTCACTCCTGACAACACAGATTTGGAGGATTAGGAGCAGGAGCTACCACACCGACAGCCTGGGGGTGGAAGCATTGCAATGGAGGGCAGACAGAGACGGACCCACATTGCAACCCACTACTTTGGCAGGTACGTGGCAACCGTGACAACACTCCCTAATGTAAGACACACAGACCAATTGTGTAGTACAACAAATTATCCATTTAATTTCAGGAATATAATGAAGAAAATATAGTCAACTAAACTGCACGAAGAAAGCAAAAAGTAAAGTCTGACACATTTAGTTCATGTGCCTCAGTCACAACACAGATTGGTAGCTCACAGCCTACTGTGACTACGGCCACCATGGCTCAATCCAGGATGGTCCACTGACCATTGCCGGGCACTGCTACTCCCCAGGATTCGTGTATCAGTGGCAGATACACTGCTGACACTGGAGATCTCCTCGCTATCCTGAGGGGTATCGCCAATGCCCCTTGCTGCCTGGCTGGTCTCTAGCAGGTCTACTGCATGGCTGATGCACCCAAGTCCTCTTGCCACATCACCTGCAAAAGGGCCAAGTTCAACCTGCAGCTTCACTGTACGCCTTGACAGGCAGGTTGTTGTGGTTGCAAGGCGCCCAATTGAAACACTCAGTCTGTCCAAACGGGCAGCAGTGTTGCGCTCCCTGCGCCTTGCATGTGCCCTATCTGCCACCATTTCCTGACCAAGTTGTTTATGGAACTGGTAAGGTTTGCGATGTTTGTGTTCATAGCAGTGAACTGGTTGTCCACATTGGCAAAACCCTGGGAGAGTGTCTGCTGCAGTCTGTTCAGGTTCCTATTCATCACCCGCATGTGTCTGTTTTGCAGCGGGTGACTTTGCATTAAGGATGCCTCCAGTCCCAACAATTGTTCATCGTGACATCCTCCTCACTCGCTGACTGCATTGGCCGTTGCCGTCTCCGCACACAGCCAGCTGACCTATGTGGTTGATTCTCCCTCATCATTGGCCCCGGTATCACACTGGCTGCCTCAAGCCCCAGATCAGGCTCATCCATGTCCTCTGGTGCATGTTGGACGGGTGGTGTAGTCATGCACTACCCAGCAGTTTCTGTGGCTGCCTCGTCTTGTGTGTGTGTGGCTGGTTCATCTCCCTGCACAGTAGGGCTGTTGGTGGGTCCTTGTGGGAGACCTGTGGGACACAGGGGATACACTGTCAGTGCCTCACATATGTTTGATGTCTCAGAATAAATATTTCTCAATATTTGGACTACTGTACTACATTGCCCATAATGCACTGTTCTATAGGTTGCAACATAGGCATGGAGCTAATCTCGAGGCTGCATGCTTATATGTACTGTGGTTGTGTGCATGGTGCATAGAGTTGTGTAAATAAGTTAATTTTGGTACTTACCTTTGTATGTTCCTGGAGCTGAGCTGTCAAGGTCTCCAATTCCAAGTACTGCCTCCAGCTCCAGAGTGGTCTCCACCATGGTCTCTATGGCTGTAGGGGGTGGTACTGTAGATAGGCCTCCTCCAGTGCCATGCATCTCCCCCATACGCTAAGCCACCCTTTCCTTGGTCCTGGACCGGAGGTCGTACCACCTTTTGCGGACCTCATCTATTGTGCGGTGGCTGACTTCAATGGCATTAATCTTGGTGAGGATGTCCTGCCAGATTTTTTTCTTTTGGGTGTCAGGAACACTCATTGCTGCCTTTCCAAACAATACATCATGGTGCAGGCAGCACTCCTCTTTTAGCACCTCCAACTCCTTCTCTGAAAACTTCAGTTTTCTTTTCCTGCCAGCACTGGGTGTCTCCTTGTCCTGAGATGCCATTGTTGAACTAGCTCCTCTCAGCTGGGTGTGACTCTGCTGTTTGGGCTGGGTGGGCTCCTCCCTGTTCCATGGGGGTACTTCCTGGTTCTGATGTCATCACTCAGAACCAGGAAGTGTGTTTTTGTCAGAGTCACCAGATCCTCGGGATCTGTGCACGTTCCCAACACTTCCACCACTAGACAGCTCCAATACTCTGATTAGATTTATCACAGAGTCTAAGAGAGTCCAAGCGGGGAAAAGGGGATTAGGTAGGGAACAGCTGGGAAGGAGACCTATAGGGAGCAAAAAGGTTAAAAAACACAATATCAAAATTACATCATAGGAATCAGTACTCGGCTATGACTCTAACCATTGTCATTATGAAAACATGAACAACCGAAGCACAAACTTAAAATGACTAGGCTTCAAGGTGACTGGATACCTGTGAGGGAATCAAGAAAGGTTAATTGCAATTTTCAGATTCAAGTATTATCCTATGCATGAGGATTGAGAAACAATCTGAATGATTTCTAAAGCATCATATGAATCGTGTTTGAGTAGCATATTAAGAACATTACATCTAGAAACTCTGGCTTTTTGTTCTCTCAAATTGCCAGAACATGAATTGCACACTTTGCGGATTTTTACATTAAGAGTAAATACCATAGAATGATTGTGCACCAAGAATAACACAAATTAGACTCAAGGAATAAATCACACGACTTGCCAATTCGAAAGCCACCAAGTAAATGCCTTAAAATGGTAGCGTACAATGAGTAACATGAATTACACTCAGAAAGTGAATCGCGCGCCTTGCCGATTCGAATGCCACCATGTAACTGTCAAGGAATGGTAGCGCACAATGAATAACATGAATTAAACTCGAGGAAAGAATTGCGCGTCTTGCCGATTCAACTGCCACCATGAAACTGCCAAGAAATAGTAGTGCACAATGAGTAACATGAATTAAGCACGAGAAAACGAATCGCGCATTTTGCCGATTCGAATGCCACCAGGAAACAGCCAAGAAATGGTAGCGCACAATGAAAATCATGAACTAACACACAAGAAAAGAATCACGTGTCTTGCCGATTCGAACGCTACCTTGTAAATGCCATAAAACGACCAAGCGCACCTTTACACGCACAAGAATAAAGTTGTTTTTGTTTTGCAAGGATAGGCCCAAGAACTTGAGCGCACTCGATAACGGTGTCGGGGAAACAGCCCAACCACCGCCTAACCGCCCAGTTTAAGGATCACCAAAGTAGTATGAAGGGCAGAGGCCTGGAGGATCAAATAGGCCACCGGAACAGGAGCTCAGGAAGTTGCTGCTGCTCTGCACCGGGACCGCTGAATAGTGAGCACCTGGAGCTGGGCTGGCTCCCTTTTATAGAGTCTTGGCCCAGCCCACAACCACACCCAGGCATGCTGCAGGGAAAGCTTCTAGAAGGCCCTGGAAAGGAACCACACCCTGACACATTCTGAAAGCCTGCAGCAATACATTGCAAATGCACAATATTTATAAGCACCTTAAAAATAAGTCTTCAGGATTGAACTCTGCAATGCAAAAGGTTAAACAACAACATATCAGCACAATGCATAAATTATGTTGTCTTGAGAGTGCTGGATT